>NW_006399864.1:434108-466744 GCF_000299155.1 Elephantulus edwardii
GGCACACAACAACAACACAACAATTCAATTTGTAATTCATATCTCTGTGAACTAGGAGAATATCACTCCCGTTTTTGTTTTGTGTGGGGTTTTTTTGAAGTGAAGAAACTTGTTAACAGCTACCAAAAACTTTGAGCTCAAGTCTCTTTGGCTCCAAATCCTGCCATTTTTCTATCTCTAAGAGAGCTTTCATTCACTATGGAGAGATGAGTTGATGGCCAGGGATCAAAAAGATCAAATGACTTGTCAAATTGTTGCAGAGACAGAGACAGAGACTGATGAATAATGAAAGTTCTTAACATAGTTCTTAGTAGTAAGAATGATTCCAAGAACAAGAGAAGTGGCAGTATGGATTCACTTCATCTGTTCAGCAAGTATTTTTCCTGACTAACCCCATTCTCTCTCTTGGAGAGACTGACGTGAACAAGATTGACAAGGTTATTGACCTTGTTGAGCTTACATTTTAGCAGGTCTAGTCAGAAAATAAATGTATAAACAACAGAACAATAACTTCAGAAAGTTGTTTTATAATAAAAGGATAATTATTAGTTTACTTTCTTTATAGTATATGAAGAAAATAATTTAAATTAGTAATCATATGATTTGTAGACCTCTGAAAGATAAATATTCTAGGTGAAAGAACATATAGGCAAAGACCCTTGCCAAAATAAATTTTATATTTGTAGCACAAGTGGACTGGTATAGGAAGACAGTGAGATAATGTTGAAAGTCATGCAATCAAAGTAGTCAAAGGGCGGATCAGGTAAGATATTTTGTTGTGCTATCATTTTAGAAGAACAACAACAAGAAAATAAAAAACACCACAACAAAACTTAAGACATTATATTTCAGGACGTTTTTAATCATGGAGTGATATAGATCGATTTACATTTAATAACCACCACATTGTTTCCTGGTGGGAGATGTATTGTAACTGAACCAAAGAGAAAGCAGGGAGGCTGGTAATGACTGAACTGAGAAATGGTACACTGGAGATTATTATTTAATCATAAGGAACAAAAACATACTGAGTTTAGTTGCAATAAAATGTGAATTTATTGTAAGGATTCAAGGTATGTTATGACAATTAAGGGCAGAAAATATATCCAAGGCTCAAAAGAAATTGAAACAGGGAACAGAAGAACAGTCAAAAACAAGGAGTTTATTTATATCGGCATTATTTCCCTTTTTCTCTTTTCTTTCCATGCTTTTTCCCTTCTTGAATGTAAACTTTTTCCTGTTGCGTTGCTATAGCCAGGTGTGAGTTCCTCCACCTCAATTTATACCATTTCTCAATTTGAATGCCTCAGGGTGATTATATACCTTCTCTATGACTATATAGCCACAGTTGGAAAGATAGATACATAAATAAAGGTGAATTAATTGAGTAAATTGGCAATGACTGTGAGCTGATCCAGATTCGTATTAAATTGGAGTTACAGAGCTGTAGGATCCTAGTTTACATAAAAGGTTATGTATAGGTTTGGCTGGTAGATAGCTCAATAGAAATGTTATAATTGTTGACAGAAACTTAGGAGGACAAATATGGTTGGGCACAAGTGCATCTGAATGACTATAATTACCAGAGTTAACTGGCTACAGTACAATTTACTCATGTAGATGTACTCCGAAGTTTATGTAATAAACTTAATGTCAATGTTGCATTTGAAGCGGCATCCAATGCTTCTTCTCTTGATCACATGGTCGTTGTAGAAAGTCTGATACAATTGTTATGTTCAAAATACACAAAGAAATGCTGTAGAATGTTTTTGTAAAGCATGAAATACACATTTGGAGTTACTGTTATTGCTAGGTGTCATCAAGTTGACCATAATTCAAACAAATTTATGAGCAGTTGATCTTAACCTTGGCCTATGCTGTGCCATACTAATGATCTCAACCAAACACAAACCCACACTTCCAGTTACTATGTCAGTCTGTCTTGTTGAAGGTCATCTTCTCTTTTACTGGCTCTCCACTTTTCCCAACAAGATGTCTTTTACCAAGGAAGAAGTTAACATTTGTAAATAATCTTTGCAAAAGAGCAGAATCCAGCTAAGGAGAAGAAATGAGTAGTGAGGTAGTTAAAAGAAAATCAGGGGAAGTGGTCTTAGAAGTCAAATATATGAAGAGTCAGAATGAAGAAGGAGCCATCACCTATACTATATATTATGAAAAGAACAAGTAACATGAGAACTCATCACTGGCTGTTGTTGTTATGTGTTGTCTACTTACCGGAACACCTGCGACTCAACCCTTCTATGTAACAGTTGCTCTGAATTCTCCTTTATCCTGAGTCTCACTGGCTCTGACACACCTACCACCTATTATCCTAGTTACTGTGTCAATCCATCTCCTTTGGGGGTCTTCCTCTCCTGCTCTGTCCCTTAATCCTTTAGCCATGATGTTCTTCTCCAGGGACTGGTATCTCCTGGCCACATGTTCAAAGTATATGAGACGAAGATGCAAAATCCTTGCCTCCAAGGAGCAACCTGGTTTCACCCTCTCCAGAATAAACCCTTTTGCTTTCTTGGTGGTCCACGTTATGTTCAGTACTCTTCTCCAGCACCACAACTCAAAGGCATCAATTCTTCTGTCAAGCCTAGTCATTGTCCAGCTTTCTGATTCATAGCAAGTAATTGCAAAGACCATGGCCTGAATCAGGCACACCTTGGTCTCCAGACTGACATTGTTGCTGTTTAGCACTTTGGAGAAATCTGTGACAGCAGCTTTCCCCAGAACAATTAGACTTTTGATTTCTTGTCTATTGGTGCTAAGAGTGTTGATTTTGGATCCGAGTAAGCTGAAATTGTTAACAACCTCAGTCTCTTCTCCATCTCTCATGGTGTTGCTAATTACCCAGTGGTGAAAATCTTTGTCTTCCTGATGTTGAGCTTTAATTCATATTGAAGACTATAGTCCTTGACCTTCTGCAGCAAGCACTTGAGGTCTTCCTCAGTTTTGGCAAGTGAAGCTGTGTCATGCACATGCCATGGGTTGTTGAGGAGCCTTCCTCCAGTCCTCATCATAAAGCCTAGCCTCCTGAATGATTTGTTCAGCATATAGATTGATAAGGTATGGAGAAGGACCATGAGATTTATTAATAAAGAGATCATTTCTAAACTTGATGTGATCATTTTTGTGGAATGGGTTTAAAAGAGAATGGGGGAAGAGTACTGTGTAGTGTTGAGAGAATTTTGTTGTGTCTCAACAGGAGAAAAATCTCCGAGTCCTTTCTCTTGGGGAGCTGCTGGTGGAATGGACCCCTGACTTACCACTTAGCAACTTAGTGCTTAATCATAGCATCCCTGGGGCTCCTTGGGAAGAGAACTGGAGACAATGAGTGAACATGATAAACTCTTTGAGGTGGTTTTTTTTATAAAACAAAAGATTATCGGCAATGAGACAGTAGATGCTTTAGAAAGTGGGATCCTATGTCTTGATCGGTCTAGATGGGTTTCATTTTCATTCCTAAATCAGCCTCTTTTGGCCAAGGGGAAAGAAAAGAAAAAGATTGGTTTAGATGTGAGTATGTTATTATGTGCTGTCAAAAGTAAGTGAGCAACACACTGAACAACAGATCTGATCCTTGCCCTGGCCAGCACCATCCTCAGAATCCCCTCCATGGTCACAGTGTCAGTCCATCTCGATGGTGGACATCTGCTCTCTCTCTTGCATTCGACCTTTCCCAGCATGATGTCTTCTTCCACAGTCTGACGTCTCCTGACAGCATGCTCACTCCATACATCCTGTATGAGATGCAGTTTCAGCATCCTTTCCTCTAAGTCGCACCCTTGGTGCACTTTTCCAGGACAGACTTGGTTGTTCACTTGGCCACCTGTGAGATACCCAGTACTCTTCTCCAACACTACCATTCAAAGTCATCCTTAATCATCGTCCAACTTTCAGATGCATAGCAAGCAATTGAAGATTGAGTATGTCTGAGTATAGAATCAGGAGACCTGTGACTGAGCAAAAGAGTTATGCCACAGACTAGGCATGAGGTAAATGTATGCTAAGTGCTAAAAACAACAGGTAATCACTATAATCTTCATATGTGTTGATTTTAGAGATGTAGAGGCTGTCTAGCATATGAGACAGGTTTACTGCTATAGTAAAGGACATACTTACATGCATACAAGCAATGGGCTATACTGTGTTAGTTTATGGAATACATACCACTAAATTACCTTAACCTATCACTCCATCAAGATATGTCTTTTCTTCTATATCCATTTACCCTTAATCTAAATAGCATTGTCCAATGGTTTTTCTTCAGAGATTTCTCCAAGTTAAACCAGAATAAGAAATTTGTCTCGTTTTCGGTGGTCCTGGCTACAGAGAACTACTTGTTTTGTGTTTTGGAAGCTGTTCTTAATCCTATACTCTGAGTTTTGGTAGTTTTTTGGGGTGTGTGTGTGTGTGTGTGTGTGTGTGTGTGTGTGTTTTAGTGTCTTTTTGTATTTTATTCTTCGAACAATGAGCCATATTGGAAACCACTTAACTAGAATAGCATAGTATGATTCTTTCTCTGTCTTTGTTTTTTATCTTTTCCAATGCCATTAGAATTGTAAATCACTGATTGTCCTACAAAAAGCATTTGAGGTTGTCATGCAATGATGTAAGCAATGGAGGGCCAAAAGAACAAACAAATATGCAATGATGTAAGCAATGGAGGGCCAAAAGAACAAACAAATATGTCTTGGAGAGGGTGCAGCTGGAGTGCTCTTTGGAGGCAAGAATGATGAACTTTCACCTCACATACTTTGGTCACTTGCTAGGAGGGGCTATCGACATGATGCTCAGAAAGATGGAAGATTGGCACAAGAGAGGAAGACCCTGAATCAGGTGGACTGGCGTGGTGACTGCCACAACGGACTCTTGTGTGTCAGGAAGTGTGAGGATGGCACAAGAAAGAACAGGGTTCAGGTTTTTTGTTCATAGGGTCACTCACTATGAGTCATACTCGGCTTGTCAGTGCCTAACAACAACAACATGCAATAATTGACAGGAAAGACTATAAAAATGTTGCTTATATTACTTAGAAAGGAGGAAAAAACTCTTTTAAGAAAAAAAAATGAGATGATGGCCTCTTGGCTGGAGGATCAGCTGAATAAAATGACCACTGAAGATTTCTTCCAGCCTAAAGACAGAATGAAGCATAATGCCATAGCACAAATGAGCTGCTGCCACCACCAGGCACCTGGTAAATGCCTTTTGATGATGGTGATTAAATAAAGGTCAAAGAATATCACTGCATCCTAATGGTAGTCATCACATCACATCAGCCTTTCTCCTGGTGCCTTTGAAAGCACTGCTTTAAAAGCCTGTGGAGGGGAAAAAAATGTTTTGTTTAGGCAGCTAATGTTCTCATTAAGTATCTCTGGATTTCTTCAGAAAAATAAAACCGTGTTAAGGCTGTGAGTACTAGATTGTAGGTTTAAAAGAAAGTGAAATGTAACCTTTTGTTATGTAAAATAATAAACCCCTAAGATAACCATAAGGCCTTATTTTAACACAAAGTATATGTCTTTCAGTTTTTTTTCTAGAAGCTTCCAAAAATGCCCTCTGATAACACTACAATCTGTGGGGAGGGGGACACACTTAACAAAGTAGGAGTTGGTATAGAATTCCTAGTGGGAAATGCAATGAAGAAATACTCTTGCAGTTGTTGTTGTTATGTGCCGTTGAGTCGCTTGCGACTCATAGCGACCCTATGTACAACAGCCCTAAACTCCGCTCTGTCCTGTGCCAATCACACTGTTTCTGACACTCCCATCCCGATTACCCCAGTCACTGAATCAGTCCACCTCATAGAGGGCCTTCCCCTCCTGCACTGTCCCTCCACCCTCCCAAGCATGATGTCCTTCTCCAAGGACCGGTCTCTCCTCACAGCATGTCCAAAGTATGTTAGACGGAGCCTCAGAATCCTTGCCTCCAAAGAGTAGCCTGGTTTAACCCTTTCCAGGATGAATCTGTTTGTTTTCCTAGCAGTCCATGGTACCCTCAATATTCTTCTCCAGCACCACAGCTCAAAGGCATCAATTCTCCTTCTATCCTCTTGCAGTATTTTCAGATTATTAGGATGTAAACATGATTAGCACAGAAAACTGTCACTGTTTTCTGATTGTTCCTATATGTTTAACACCTGAGGTCGCATCAGAGGAACCCATTTCAATAGTGCACTTTTACTACTGTGTTCAGAGAATACAGCCTCTATTTTCCTTTGTGTTCTTCCAGTGACTCTCTGTGGGGTTTTTGTGGATTGTTTTTTTTTGGGGGGGGTTCCACTTCACGAACGCTATACTTATCAATAGAAGCAAAGAGGCTATGTGGTTAAAAGTAGCAATTTGAGTACTCAGTTGAAATCTGTCATCAATCCAGTGAGAAATGTATGTGTCCCTTATATTTTCTGTGAGTTACTAGACTTAAACTCTTGCATTACTCACAACAGATGAATGCTGGGATTTGAAGTTGGTGTTTTGGGTTTTTTTTGTGGTTTTGGGTTTTCCCCCCCTTTTCTTTCTATTTACCTTGTAAATTGACTCTTACATGTGACAAGGGTATAAATCCTACCACTCAAAGTGTGCTGGAGGACACAAGCTTTTCAGCAGCATGTGATTGAGAATATAAATCTCAATGACTAAGAGATATGGAAATATAAAGAAGTTAAGAATGATATATAATAATACATAAATATTTTAACAAGATGGTTGCATGCATTCAAGTTTGAGAAGCACTTCCTTAATTACAATGGTTTGGGCTGTGAAAACGCTGGGGCTGGATTGCCTTAGGTTATTTTACCAGCTCCAAAAGTGGCAAGCTATGTCAAGATTCAGCTAGTTATCCCTTGTGTTCAGATCTAGCCCACTGCCAAGGTTTTTTTAGGGCTCATGGCTTAAAAATAGGTTGTATGCTGTTGAATGACTGAAAAACCTCACAGTAATATTTTGTGACACATGAAAATTATTTTCAATTCATATTTCCCTTTTGGTAAATAACGTGTTGCTAAACCATAGCCAATCACATTCTGTGTGTGCATTGTTTGTGGCTGTTTTCACACTATAGCTGCAAAGTTGATGGTTGTCACAGCCTTTACGTTGTGCAAAGCCAAAAAAATATTATCCAGACTTTTACAGAGAAAATTTACCAGCTTCTGTAGTTTCATATAAACAGTGCAGCCAGCACTGGGGAGGCAATATCTGACCTTCACTAATTCCACAGAAGAAAATAGTTCCTAACCTCAACAGTACAAAATTAACCCTCCTTAGACATGGCCGCCACCAACTTCCTACCACACCTGCTTCTCTCTCACTGCTAACATAGACCTCCCCTTCCGGGGCTCTCACGCTTTTACCGGATGCACTGATCCTTTGCAATGTCAACACAAACTCATAGGCTGTATTCATCATAATGGAGTTTAGAAGTGGAGTGAGAGTTAACAATTCAGATTGAAAAGTCAGGATACAGTTCTTCAGTCAGGGCAGCTTCTCAGGCATCCTTGCCGGTCCTCTGCTCCTCGACATCAACCCCATGGCTTTGATCTGGGTTCCAGAGCTCTTTTAATCTTATCAATTATGGTGTCTCTCCCTACCCTGCTGTAAGGCTGGACCTGTGCCCTCCAGCTTGGCTCCACAGGGTGGCAGTTCCTCTGCAGCCTCGTACAGGAATCGCTCGTCTAAAAGAACACACTCCACTGTCCACTTCATTGATGGTACTGAGCTTAATATTTTCTGCCCCTGATCAGCTGAAGTTAAGCTTGGTGGGGTGGCAAAGCTGACCAACCTCTTTGGGAGTCTGCACACCTTATTTGTATTGCCCTCATTCATCTTACAGGTGACTCAGGTTAGATTTCTAGGAAGCTCTGGAGAATGTGTGTGTCTGTGCACGCACATGCTTTCCCCCTAACATTGTTATTACTGTTGTGTACCATTGAGTAGGAACCAATTCTTAGCTGACACTCCAGTGGGTTTTCCTCTGAAAATTACATGGGAGAATATTGCCCATCTTTCTCCTGCAGAGCAGCTGGTGGATTTGAACTGTATGACCTTGTGTTGGCAGCACAGCTCCTTAGTACTGGACCATCAACACTCCCTTTCTTCTAACCTGGAAAATGAAATAGTCTAAGAGAACGGAGATTTTTATTCTGTTCACTTCTACTACTATTGTTGTTGTTGTTGTTGCCATCAGGTTGGATCTGACTCATGGCTGACCCTCCAGTGTATTTTCAGAGGCTGTAAATCACAGGGGAGGAATGTGCCCATCCTTCTCCCATGGAACAGCTGGTGGATTAGAACTGTGTGCTTTTGAGAGTGCAGCAATTAAATTCCTACCTCTTAGGAAGAGAAAGGAAAAAGGTGACTTTTTTGTAAAATTAATCACTTTTACAAATCCATTGTAACTTTATGTTACACTACTTCTTTATATAATACCAATAGTTAACTTATTGGTCTAAATATTTAGTGCATGCTATGGATAGGAGTTGGCCTAGTGGATAGAAAGATATGCATCTAAGCCAAATGTTGGTGATTTTAATCTGTGGCCTTCAGGTCTGGTTTTAATTGTTTTTGGTCAAACGTTCTTCTAAATGGTATAGCACTGGTTTGTCCATTTGCTGTACAGAGGTAACTTGTGGTTGTTGTGATGCTAAACACTGTGATACTGATACGTCAAGTGCGATAATGGTTACTCATGGTGGACGGTGTTTGGTGGAGCTCTCTGATTAAAACAAGCCTGGAAGCAGGAGTGGCATCCACTGCCAAAATAGCTATGAAACTATGCATGTGGAGGAATGATGAAAGTTATACAAGTGTTCAGGTCTTTTGTTCATAGGATTGCTTTGAGTCATCTACAACTTGACGACACTTAACAACAACAATGGATATGAGTGCATCAGAATCTTCCTTATATTGTCCACTTTCCTAGGACTGTTCTTGTTCAGATTACTTTTGGAAATCAGTACCAACCATATGCTCCTAATAATTATGCACAGTATCCTGCCACTGGGCTTAATGGAATCATAAATCAAACCTTTCATTCAATTCCCATTGACATACTCTAAGCAATGTCTCATCTGCCTAATGAGTCTTCATTGTGCTCTGCAGTATCACTTTAGATTTACTCTTCACATTTTCTCACCAACTAATAAGAAGCAGTTACTTTCCCTAAATTCACTCACAGGGATCTTGCATTGTATCATTCGAGTAGGCACCACCGTGCCTTTTCCTGCTGCTACGATTGGGTTTTGGTTTTTTTTCCTTTTTTTATCCAGATGTAGCCATTTTCAGGGACCTTAATGATCTCAGTTATCCTTCAGACTTGTAACATGGCTTTAATATTGCCAGAATTAAAACTATTTCTGAAAAAACTTACACGGATTAAGCAGAGTAAATAGCTGTCAATCCACCAGCCTCTCAGTGGGAGAAAAATGGGGGCAGTCTTCTCCTGTATATTTTACAACCTCTGAAAACCCACTCAGAGGTCATTTCTGAGTCAGTTTAGATTCAAAGGCAATGTCACACACACACACACACAGAGAGAGACACACACTATTTCTTTTTTAAATTTTACTTTATTAATTTTAATAAACATTTACAGAGATTTTGGATTTTCATTCATTCATTGTTGCACTTTTTTCTTTACCCACCCCCTGCCCCCAGTTCGCTCCTCTCTTTGAAAAGCAAAAGATAAACTTCTTCGTTGGTATACAATCCTCCCCCTCCCTGCCCCGGACCCTGCCCCCCCTGCCCCAAATGCACTCCACTTTGTAACCTATTTCAAATGGCCAGTTAATTTACATAGTATTACATAAACTGGACTCTGAATAGATGCATGATTTGGTTACGTTATTGGACTCCTGTGAATTTAATCTCTCTCTACACTTGTTTTCTTTTTTGTTTTTTTTTTTTTAACAGTAATACATCCCTAAACTGGAAGCAATGCTTGAGACTATAAATATCTGGATTATAGGATGTACTCTTATCAGGTGCCTCTGTTGCAAACTGGACTTCTAGAATTCAGTTATGGGAAAAGTCTGACTTTAACGTGATTTGAAGGATGAATTGAAGACATGGGAATGTGAATAGTGTTGGTATATGTAAGTGCAAGGTATTTATTTGTGAGGTTGGCTAGTTATGTAGGAGGTGGTGTTAGGCGTTGTTATAGTCAGCGTGTTACAAGCAACTTGCCATTTCTTGTCTTTAGAACCATGAGAATAAAAAGTATACCCAAATAGATTTTAAGAAAGAAAAGTATAAATCATCTCTGAATCAAAACAAAAACCACATCCAAAGTAATCAAATCAGTTCTTAATTACAGTGTCACTCTGGACAGAATGGAACGAACCATATCATTTCGAAGGCTGTAAATTTTTACAGACTCAGCATCACCTCTTATTCCTATGGAGGGGCTGGTGGGCTCAACCTGGTCATTTGTTTAACGGAGCGTTTTTAACCATTGCACAACCAGGCATCTTCCTCTAAATGAAGCAACTTAATTTTGCCACCCATTACTTTGATATTTCAACTGGTTTAATTTTAGGAATCTCTTTAAAACATACCCTCTATGGAATTGCAGTTTGATAACTTTTATGTTAGTTTCTGTGTCTCAGAATTATAATTAATGATATTTATTTCTTTGGCTTGTATTTAGTCGGCTAAATGATGTGTGTTTTATGGGAGTTCTGGTGGCCAGCTGGTAAGAATTTGCACTGCCATCCCAAAGGCACGTGGTTTTGGATCCACCAGACCCCTTGCCAGAGAAAGATGAGCAGTCTCCTCCTCTGAGATGGGCTGTTGTTAGGTGCTATTTGAATCAAGTACAACTCATAGCGAGCTTATGAACAGATCTTTACCCTATCCTAATCCTGACATACTGTCCCTGAAAACCTGCTTAAAGCTCATCTGTGAGTCTGTTCTGACTTGACAGCACATAACAACAGCACATCTATGTATATTTTATTCTGTGACATCTTCATAGTCATGCATCTAAGTTAGGAGCAGGCAAAGTAATTACTTTTAATTTTTCTTTATGCTTTTGGTGGTGTTGGTCTTTTATGAGAGACTATACAGTTTGTGGCATTTTTCAATCAGAGAGAAAGAAAGTCCCAATTTTATATGTAGTCCCTGATGTAATTTTGTAGAGCGTCTCTTCCTCAAAAAGCTATACTACCCTCTGCTGGAGAATTATCAGAATAAATATATAAACAAATTCCTCCTTGACAGCAATGAGTTTATAGTTTATATTACGGCTCTGGTGAGAACAATACTCCTAAAGGTAGACATAGAAAAAAATTACACAGCTCCACACGACTGCCCTGGTCCAACTCCTATTTAAGGAGATGTGTAAAATAAGTATGATTTTAGCCTTCAAAGAATGTCAGCACTAAAATTAAATTCTTGAAATCCCTCAGAAAGTTTTCTCAAATGACAAAGCACTACAATAAGATGTTAGTTATATTTAATAGTATAATAAATGCATGCATATAAAACATCTCTCGATTTACTGTGATATATTTATCAGTATCTGCTCACTAAGGAGCATAACCTTTAGCTTCATAGAACATAAAGTTGAATATTAAATGCTCAACTTTTGAGATGTTACATTATAATGTTATTGTTATAATAAAAAGAGAAACACTTTTTAAGTTCGTTTTCAGTTCTAGCTTGCTTTATGATGCATTATTCTTAGATGCAGAAGCTTTTAGTGTGTAACAATGAGACGGCTAACCCAAAAGTCAGTGATTGGAAACCACCAGCTGTTCCACAGGAGAAGCATGTACAATTCCCTTCATGAGTGATAGCCTTGCAAACCCAATGGAGAGGTTGTTAATGAACTCACTGGCAGTGAGTTGAGTTCTCTATGTAACCAACCAAAATCCAACTTAACTGTCTTAAGCAGACACAGAAAAGAAGGAGAGAAAGGAGAAGGAAAATAAAGGAAAGGAAACAAGGAAAAACTTTTGCTTATGAAAATGGGAAATTCTGAATGACACTGTCCTCAGGCTTGTCTGAATCCACAGGCTTCACAAGATCAGTTGCTAAGCCTCGCCACTTCCAAGGTTTTCTTTGGAAATAATTATATTGCCCTTTCATTTGGGAGTCCTAAATAAGAAATTTAGATAGCTTAACATTACTGATGACCGCCTCACTAAACCCTATCTTGTTAAGCTTGTCTCTGATAAGTGACTCTGGCTGTGACAACAGTAGCAGCATCAAGAATGCAATATATAGTGTCCTGATTGTTGTTGTTGTTGTTATGTGCCGTCGAGTCATTTGCGACTCATAGCGACCCTATGTACAACAGCCCTAAGTGTCCTGATTAGTTCCTATTAATTGCTAGGCATCTACAAATGTTGTCTTATTACTAGATTCATCCATTAATGCCAGTAGTTTAATTTGGACATTCAAATCATCAGTTACTCATAGATTTAAATAGCAGAGAATGTACTAAACTCTCCTTTCTCTTTTCAACTATAGAAAATCACGCTCAGATCCAGGCTTCAAAGACTTTCAAATCAACAGTGGATTAACACTTGTCCTAGTGTGAAGGAATTTAGACCAATTCTTTTAGTAATAAATAGAATGTGTCTTGACACAAAAAATGTCTATAATGTTTTCTTGTTTAGACCTTACATGCCTTAGTAGTTGTTAGATGTCATCAGGTCAACCAAGACTCATAGCGGCCACATAAGTGAGCAACAGATCTGAACCTGGCACTATCCTGTGCCACTCTCGTCCTCTCTGATATACTCAAGTCCATTGTTAGAGTCACTGTTATTCCATTTTGTTCTGTATGGGTAATGAAATTGAGACTGAGTAAATTATTTCGAGAACTGTTGAACAATATTATTCACTTGGCAAATATGGTAGCAACAATTAGTTTTAACCACTACTAGATACGATACCCAATAACTTCCTGGAAGTAGCTATTAAAAGTATCCAAAAAACTATCCTTAACAAACTCTCTTTTAATAATAATTTGATTTTGAATTTTTTAGCATACAGTCATATGGTTTATCTGTTTCAACATAAAAATATTTTGGGTTGTAGGTTAAATAGTACTTAGAATGCAGATCTACCCTACATTGGGTTAAAAAAAAAATCCCTCAATGCTAAGCACAAGATTCTGGGAAATAGTGATGGCTTTACAAGCAAAGTTAGATGTGTCCTGGGAGCCAGCCAGCCTTCCCTGGACATCTTGCCAAAAACATTCACAGTCAAATCATTCTATCCTGGACTCAAGTAAATTGCTGAATTTACTTTAAATCTTCAGAAGTTCAGACCAAGGACACTGGATTTGTTTGTTAACCTCTTGTTCTATTTATTAATGCCACACAACTCAATTTAAGCACATGTTTAGGTTTCAGCTGTTCAGAAAATAGCTGTTTCAGAACATTTCTGTTCAGAAACTAGTTTGTATGAATTAATTTAAATATTACTTCATTTTTGTATATTTGTAAAAATTTTTAAAAGGTAACATTGGCTCATCTGGGGGTCGGGGGAAACCCATTTTTTCTTGCTTTATCTTAAAGGATCTCTTAATCTGATAAACTGAAAGTTTTTTAGTTCAGAAGTATCACCTAATTGCCTGGATTTTAAATTGAAAATTTTTTTCAAAAAAATCTAAACATTACTCTTACTTTTTTCCATTCTTAATGGACTAGAAATCAAAACCATTTAAATTTACAAATTAAAAATTATTATCTTAAAAGAGAAATCTGTTTAAAATCACAAGCAAATTATCTTTGTAAAATTTTAAATTTATTTAGAATAACTGAAGGTGCTGTTTTTTCTGACTATTCAAGGTCGTTCTCCCTTATAATCCTGATCCTTCTAGCATAGCCTTTTCTTTGAAAGATTTGCAGGTTTCTTTGGCATTCACATGATAAAAATGTAAAAATACTTAGCAGATGTGAGTAAGCGTGTTTTGGTTTGCCCAGTGATCTTGTTCTGTGCAAAAACGCTTTCCTGTGACATTCTCTTCCTTCTGGCGCTTATTAGCCTAGAAAAACTGACTTTCTCTGAGCATCATTTTAGCTGTCACAATGACTAAAATCTAATCTTCAAAGTTACAGTGTGGTGAGGTGAACTGACTATCCTTTAACACTCAAAAATGGTGAACAAGGTAGCTCTGGTGGCCTACTGGCAAGAGGCTATACTGCAATCCCAGAGGTGTGTGGTTCAAATCCACCAGATGCTTTGTTGGAGAAGGAGGAGCAATCTCCTCCTGTATCAGTCAGATCTGATTTGACAGTACACACACACACACACACACACACAGAGAGAGAGAGATGAGAGAGAGATATGCACAGTTTTATATTCACCACAGGAGCTCTTGATTAAAAGCAAGAAAGAATAACAGAAGAACTACCTTCCTGGAGAGGAGAAGGGATTACAAGCTGGTATTCTCAAGGAGATTGTTCTGTGTGCTTCTCCCCACAGGGAATAAGGTAGACCTGATCAAGAATACAATGCTGTTGACCTGGGAGAGGCAAGAGAGTGTTAAGCTGAGTGAACTAATGCAGTCTTATAAGGACAAATATTGTATAAGACAATTTTTCAAAAATAGAAGGATATTTAATAAAACATGTATGGGAACTCAGGAAGGGGAGGACTGTGGATGGGTAGGGGTGAAGCCACAGGGTTACACATTTTGGTGGGTGGAGGGAGGGAAGAAGGAAAGGGAAGGATCAGGCGAAAAGGCAGGGTACTGATGGACAAGGTCCAATGGTGATTAATTTTATAAAACAGTGCATTGCAGCAATGAATGACTGGAAACCCTAAGTCTCTATAAACTTTCATTAAAATTAATAAAAAATAAAAGAATAACAGCATAGTGCATGAGAGTGATTGTATGAAACACAGTGTGAATGAAGAACAGTGTGAAGTACAATGTATACAAACATTGTAAGCAAACCAAACAGAATAGAAAAAGAATAGGGCACTATTGGATCCTGTGGCTGACATGGTGTGTTCTGATAAGGAATTACAAGAGGGAGGACGCAGACAGTTTCAAGGTCAAGATGTTCCAACTGCATGTAAAGAAGAGAACAGAACTCCATAAACAGAGAAAGGAGGGCTGTGGGCAGGAGAAATGGAATTTTAACATTGTTTTCCAAAAGAAAGTTGGAGCACTGAAAATGAGAATGAAGCTGGAGATCCCATGCCTCTGGGAAACAGAGCCATCTAGTCCTCCAAGTCCAGATCCCAGTCGCCATTCTTATCTCTCCCATCATAATTTGTCAGTGTGTGTTTTATATCCCTCCCTTGCATCCCAACTTCCATTGGCTGCTATTTGAGCATCTACCATTTTTAAGCAATAACTTCTGAGCCTATTTTACTCTGGTCTTACCTCTTATGTTAGTTCTGAATTCCTACTAAAACTTCCTCAATCTCAGTGATTTTAAGGCCAAAAAAATGTATTATTTTATAGTCCTTAGGATTAAAAGTCTGACCCTGGTGTCACTTGATTAAAATCAGCCTATAGATAGGACTGTTTTCCTTTTGGAAATTCTGAAACAGAATCTATTTCAGTTTTCTTACCCAGCTTCTGAACTCTACCTATATTCTTAGGACAAATTGCATTCGGAAAGTCAGCTGTCAAGGGCCTCTGCGGAGTACCAAAGAGCAATGACATCAGGCTGGAGACTAAGGTTCACCCAATACAGGCCATGATCTTTGCAATCATTTGCTATGCATCAGAGAGCTGGACAATGACTAAGGATGATAGAAAGATAATTGATTCCTTTAAGCTGTAGTGCTAGAGATGAGTTTTGAATATACCATGGACTGCTAGGAGAACAAACAGGTTTGTCCTGAAGAGGGTAAAACCGGGCTGCTCCTTGGAGGCAAGGATTCTGAAACTTCATCTGACATATTTTGGACATATTACAAGGAGGGACCAGTCCTTGGTGAGGGACGTCATGTTTGGGAGAGTGGAGGGACAGCACAAGAGAGGAAGATCCTCAATGAGATGGATGAATTTAGTAATTGGGATAATGGGAATAAGTGTCAGAAACAGTGAGGTTGGTACAGGATAGAGCAAGATGTAGAGCTCTTGTACATAGGGTGGCTATGAGTTGCAAGCAACTCAATGGCACATAACAACAACAACAACAACAAATAGCTCCTTCACTCCTCTTCAAAGCCAGCAGCCAACAACGATTGGTCTTCCTCTGTGGCCGCGACTCCCTCTGACTCTTCTCTTCTGTTTCCCTCTTACATTTATAATAAAGGCTGTGAATATGTTAGTCTCATTCACATACTATGGAAAAATCCCTCCATCTGAAGGCTCTTGTCTGGATCAAAGAGACAAAGACAATGTAAGGTAAAATATTCACAGGCTTTGGGGATTAGTGGGCACACTTTTTGCTAATTCTTATTCTGCTTGCCATAGCTTTAGTTCTATTTTTTTAAAAGAGTATCATTTTTTATCAAATTAAAAAGAATGTTTTGTTATTGTTGACACTGTACCTAGCTAGCAAAACACATCAATTCAAGTCATATCAAACAAATGTTTCTACTTGTGCAGTTCGGAGACATTGATTGTGTTTTTAGGGTTTGCAACCATTCTTAAGCTTGGATTTTAAATTGTTTCTCTCTATTACCATAGGTTCACTGCTTCCTGAATTTCATATCCAGTCTTCCTTGTTGCTTTTGTCAGTTTGCTCCTGTGTAGGCAGATCTTGAAAGAGAACAGTGCTCAACGTACACATTCCATACTCACTCGTACCCTTTGCCAGTGTGTCGGATCCAATTCAAAACTCACCAGTTAAGCTAAACTGTTGTTTGATTGTAAGAAGATTTCAGCGAGTATTCTTAAAGTTTCAGTTCATCTCATGATGGTAATTTCAGTAGGTCATGGAGCCTCCATGAAATTTGAATAAAGGTTATTGGTTTTTAACCTGATCTTTACTATATTCTATCAGAGTCAAGTTCTATTCTCTGAGGCTCAGATTTCTTATCTGTTAGAAGAGTTACTGCTTTGCCTAACGTTGTATTGAAAACCTAGTAAGCACTGAATAACTTACACTGTTTCTAAATATATTATCTTGATAATCAAGTTTTTCCTCAACACTGTAAATCTTGACCTTTCTGTAGCAGAAAAGTCATACTTCATTCCTATTAATTTGATTTTCTAGTGTCCAGAAAGAGAGCCCCAAAGGATTGTTTAACTCAGGAAGTGATTTTTAGTTGGTTCAAATAGTTAAGGAATGAATTAAATGAAAGAAAACTATCTAACTATTTCAGACTGTTAATTTAAGCCACCTCTTTTACAAACTTCAAAGAAATGTTCCCTCACAAGCCTCTAATTGCCTCTGCTTTCATGTTCTATGTTTAGTTAATGTCATTTGAAGCTGGACTGCATGTTTCAGTTTTTTCTTCTACAAATTTGTGTGTGTGTTTGTGTGTGTGTGTCCTCTCAAATGTGACTTTCTAGGTTTTTGAGCCAACTATGTTAAGAAGTAAGATTTATTAAGGAACCTGATCTTGATAAAAATTCTCAAAAGCTGACTTAGCTTTGCTAAACTAATTTATTCATACCAAGTGAATTAGAGAAAACTACTGATAATTCTTTTATAATTTTTTAAAATTAATTTTTCCTTCCTTTTGCTTTTGGAATATTTTAATACACAGCAAAATTTACATTTATATATTACTGGAAACAATAATACAATTTTGGTCATATAAAGAATTTTTTTTTTGAGACTTTCATAATTTCACTTTCTCCTTTCTAGTCTTGTTTAAATTTTAGGTAAAAATTAGGCTTTTTTATCATGCTTTTCTTTCAACTAAAAGTTGAATTTACAAGATTTCAAGGACAGTATTACAATTAAATTTGCATGTATAATTTCTTAACCAGTTGGATTTGATGATGTTATAATAACATTATGCTAATATCTGAAATCTTAGTGTAATTTAAAATCAATTCTGAAAGTTCAAGTAAACAATAATTTGAAAAATACTTCCTTGAATAATAATAATAACAACAACAACAAGAACAACAATCCAAGACCTCTGATACTGTTATGTGAGTAGAGAGGGTTAGTGAGAAGGGTACACAGCGTCTGAGCCTGGGGAAACCCTCCCCCAGCTCAGCACCATCACCTGGTAGGAGACTTAAGGAAATCACCAGAAAAAAAAATCATCATTGTAAGTTTTCTTGAATGTTTATCATTGCCAGTTACCATTGAGTTGGCTTAGACTCATGACAACACCAAGTACAACAGAACAAAATCCTGCCCAGTTCTGCTCCGTCATCACAAGAGTTTATATTCACAATCATCTTGTTGTAGTCACTCTGTGTGTTGGGTGCCTTCCAGCCTACAGACCTCATCTTCCAGTACTACATCCAACCCTGTGTGGTTCCGAGTTACAGGGCCACCGTTTAATTTTCAAATGTAGATGACCAGACCTTTCTTCCTCATATTAGTGTGAAGACTCCACTTGACCTATTTCCTCTCTGGAAGACCCTGCTAGTGTTTTAAATACCAATGGTCTAGTATCCATCATCATGGCAACTAACAAAGGAGGCACCACAGTAGGACAAGTTGGCAGACTGGTGGGCATCCAAGAACATAGATTTCCTTTAATAATGACTAGGCAGGATAGAAAATTGATGTATTTGAGCTGTGGTGCTGGAGAAGAGTATTGAATATATCATGAACTGCTAAGAAAACAAACATTTAATCCTGGAGAAGGTTAAACCAGGCTGATCCTTGGAGGCAAAGATTCTGAAGCTTCGTCTGACATACTTTGGACATATTGAAAGGAGTAACCAGTCCTTGGAGAAGGACATCATGCTTGGGAGGGTGGAGGGACAGTGCAGGAGAGGAAGACCCTCTATGAGGTGTATTGATTCAGCGACTGGGGTAATCGGGATGGCTGTGTCAGAGACAGTGTGATTGGCACAGGTTAGAGCAGGGTTTAGGGCTGTTGTACATAGGGTCGCTATGAGTCGCAGTCAACTCAACATGACATAACAGCAATTAGGAATATGTGCAAATAATGTGTATGTTTCATATTAATATATCTGACATTAATTTGGATTTATATATATTGAAGACACTAAGTCAATTTTTGAAGATTACTGTTTATCAATTTGGAATATTATGAAAATTAGTGATAATGTAGAAACTCCAAAATGTTATGAACATTTATTAGGATAATTATTACATCTTTAGAATCCTTCCGAACTTTTCAATTATTAATGATAAAATATAATCAGTAAACTTATTATGTGTTTTTGATGTTTAGTTTGATAAAATTGCCTCTTGTTGACTTGACATTTATGTCGTTTGTCCTAAGTCCTCATATACTCTATGATTTGAAGAAATAATTTACCCTTTCCAACACCATATTTTTAGCACCTATAATAGTTTTTTTATTTATAACTAAGATGACCATGTAATTTGTGTATAAACACTTGAAAATGAACAAAAGCTCCAATAATGTTAGGAAAGCTTGTTTAAATTGTCTTAGACAAATGAAGATTTGTGGCCACCCAAATATAATCCAAGTAATTCCACCAAAAATTACTTGAAAAAAGAAATGCATTTCTTTTTTTGTAAGTGTACATTTTTGTAATACAAAACAGTGTTCTGCTCTGATGTATTTTTCCGTGTATTCATTGAGCAACAATAATTTTTTCTATATTCTAAGAAGTTATTAGTAGATAGAAGAATCTCTGGGAGTGGGAGTAGATGGGAAGCCCTTTTAGTATAGTGGTTAGAGTACTTGGGTGCTAAAAGAAAGCTTGATGTCTTGACCCTAATAGTTGCTCTTCAGGACAAAAGTGATGCTATCTTAATAAAGATTTATAAGCTTAGAAACCTTCTGGGGCAGTTCTACTCTTTCCTATAGGATTGCTATATGCTGGAATGTTTGTTTTGGGAGCTGGTTGGTTATGGAGTCACAAAACTTAAGTACTTGGTAATTGAAAGACTGCTGGTTTGCTCCTACCCAGCTCCTGCTGGAGAAATCCACTCCCAGTGTAGACGATCCAATGGAGGTGTTTATATTCTGTTATGTGAGGTTGCTGTGATTCCAGTTTGACTCAATGACCCGCTAAGAACAACATAATTGCATATAAGGGATCATTCAGCGTGAGTCTGTGGTAACATAACTTTTACGTTAAATATGCATCTTTTTTAATGGATACAGACATGGTGAGTAGGGACCTTTTAGGGTAAGTGACTTGCCCCTGTATTAAGAAAAAAAAAAATTCTCAGCCACTTCAGCCTGCAAAACTGTATATCGATTGACACACAGAGTGTGGCATGTTGCCGTCATCAGGTTCAAGTGCCCATTTTTCACACCCATACTTCTTCAGAGGAGTCTCAGATAGTACAAGTAGTTAAGCACGAGCTACTAACCTAAGAGTTGGGGCTTTGAATCCACCTAGATTTAGTTGCCCAGGGAAAGTCCATAGCGATCTTTTTCCAGAAGATTCCAGCCATTGAAAAACTTAAGAAGTGCAGTTCTCCACTTTCAAAATCCAGGTCTTCAGGAGTCAGAATTGACCTGCTCACAACTAACAACGTCAATGTATTGTTTTCTCTTCATGGGATATGGATCTTTCTCTGACATTCATTTCTTCTGGCAACTCAATGTCTGCTTATTGAATGCCATGACAGTTTTGTTTTGTTTTTTTAACAGACTACTGAGTTATTTCTTTCCAGTTATTATGGGAGAGAAGATTTAAGGGAAGAGCAGCCCAGGACTAAATAAGCTGAGTACCATGTTACCAAAGCAACATCAGTCATGCTAATGATAAATACACACTTTTTGAAGTCTGTCTTTTACACCTACAACCAAGCATCAGCTCTGGATGTATTTGTGTTTGTATGAACTTATCTAAGAGGGCCAGCCACTTAAAGCCCCAGATTTCTACCTGTAACTCGAGGATGTATATACTTACCATAAAAATCACTGGTCCAAAGAGTGGTATACATGCTTGACAGCTAACCCAAAGTCACCTATCCAGTGGCTCCAGTAGAGATTAGTAGTTAGGATACACTATGTCCCGTTCTACCCTTTCCTCAATAGGGTCACTAACAGAATTAACTCAAAAGCCTACGGCAACAAATAACTAGTAGCTACCTTAGAAAATCATGATAAGAATTATATCAAAGGATATTAGGGGAAAGGTAATCTTTGACAATAATATAAAGACTCGTTGATTATTTTTACTGTTGTTCTTATTATCCTCCTTTTACAGTTGAGGCAACTGAGATTAAAGCTTGAGTGGTAACATATTGCATGCAGGTATGTTTCCTGGACCACAAGCTGGAGGACACCTCCCACACTCGGGCTGTCCCATTCTGCAGCATCATTTTTTCCTACTAGTTAATTTGATAACCTTCTAGAAAGCATAGGTTCTGAAGCATCAGGTTTTTGTAGTTACTAGAATCTTGGCTTTTTCATTTTCTTTTTGAGAACCCAGTGAAAGCTGGAAAGTGACTCTAGTGTTTATGGCCTCATTAAAAACAATGGGTTTTTCTCCCCATTATAAAAATATATTGTGTCAGAGGACCTTTCATCACACACAGTAGATGGTTACTGTGAGGAATGAAATGAGCCCTGAAAATGACCCAAGTTTATTTAAAATTTCAAAACAGGTAACTAAACCCAATCCTCTCAAATGTCCATCTTTTTTATTCACCAATTGCAAGGTAGGACTACTCACTCTTATTAAATGAATAAATACTGAATACAACAGTGTGCAGTATAGTCACCAAACAGCCTCACTTCTCAAACATGAGTGTGCAAATGAGCCGTGGAGATCTACCTAAAATCAAGAGTCGTGTTGGCTGGATCTGGAAGGCAACCTAGAGTGACAGAAGCAGCACCATGTCAAGCAATGCTCATATCGTTCCAGAAGGAGCTTAGAGAGTTTTAGACTGAAGTCAAGGGACTAGCAGTGACACACATCACTGCTACTAGCAACTCACTGGAACTACCTCTGACTCCTGGGGTGGAAGGAAGTGCCCAAAAGGTAGGGAACTAGTGCTGTCTAACAAACTATGTCAACACAGCAAGATTTCAGGGAGGGTGACTGGCTGGTACTCCTTTGGAAACTACCACAGTCACCCCCTTGGTCTCCTGATTGTGGAAGGTCCGTAGTCAGCAAAATCAAGGACCATAAAGAATTATACAGGTTGGGACAATGGTAAACCACTCCGTTCCATGCAGTCTGGCATAAAATCAGCCAATGTGGAGTAGGGACTGAGGTGGCTCCAGGAAGAGGATTCTTACTTTCTTTTGCTTTGGTGACAGTTAAGATCCTGGGATTTTGGCACAGCTCTGGGGAAGGGAAGAAAGTGCAAGAATAACTAAGAGTCACAATATGGATGATTATACTGCATGACGTGAGTCACTCACAAAGTGACAATTATAAGATCACTAATATAAAAAGCTGGGGGGATAATTATACACAGGGTCAACCTGGGAGGGTTAAAAGAGAGAAGAGAAGGAAGAAAGAAGGGAGCAAAAAGAGAAAAAATATATACATTTAAAATCCAAAACGCTTTATCCTTAAGTCATTGATATTCTTCCCATTGAAGCAAACTCCCATCTCCTTCCCTAACTGCTCCAGTAGACACCCCTCCTTTCTCTCTTTTCAAATACAACTTTTACCTATGGAATAAAGAAAATAAATCAGGCTTATATTTGTTTTTATATAAATAAAAATAAAACAAAGTCTTTCTGGCCCAAGACGACATAGAAAAAAAAACACAAAAAAACAAACCACAAACACAAAAAACTCACCACCCAAAAACTGAAAAGAAAAAAAAGGAACCCCCAAAACTAAACAAACCAGAGATTTGAGTTTCCTCCACCAGACAGGAAATTTACATTGATTTTAAGAGAAGTGATATTTCTGACATTAACTGAGCTTGTCAAGTGAACATTCTAGCCTCCAGAGCTGTTATTGTGTGGACTATGCTAGTTCAGCACTTAATTCAGGGCTTTTTAGAAGGAAATTTTGTAAATGTTTTGGTGATGAAGCCTTTGGTCACTTTAACACCCACCAAAATGACACATTGACTTAGAAAAGCCTGAGACCTGTAATCTTTTTTAAATACTGGGACTCGGTTAATGGAGCAATAGAAGCCATCTGTATTTAATAATGTCTTTGTGGTGTGACAGGTAATTCATCTGTTAGAAAATTTTGTACACACTCAGTTGGTATTTTTCCTATAATATTCTCCATTTGCCTTGCTTTTATCTCAAAATAAAGAGAGGGTATGAGCCATGTAATGACAAGAAAGTGGTCACAGTAAAAGTTGAACTAATAAAGTCTTGTGAAAAAGGCTAGTCTTTATGGCAAAGGTTTTATTTCTTGACACTATTGGAAATAATCTGCTGGATCCTTGGGCACTAATGCCCCTATTTGATGCAGCTTGCCATCTGTGTCAACACAGAACTTCTGCACTCATTCAATGCTCCCTGGAACTCATTGACATCAAGTCAGAACCAATGCATGGCTGGGCCTCCAGCTTCAGGTGTTTTCAGAACTTGTAGATCTCATGGAAAGAGATTGCCCATTTTCTCCCATTGGAGTTTCTACGGGGTTCAAAGCACCCAGTAGGCGCCTCCTTTGGGTCAGTGGTGTAACCGCATGGACTACACAATCAGCTCCCTCAACTGAACTGATTAACTCTGTTGTTTTATTGCTAGTGAAATGCCTGGAGGTGATAGAGAAATAGAGGAGGAATCTGGTTCAGTATTAGACTCGAAAGTATCTTTCTGTTGTCATTAATTTTAACAAATGTTTTTACTGCATGCCAGAAAGTGAAGTCAGACATTTATTGGTGAAGAAAATTTCACCTTCTTGGGATGAAATTCTCATAATGAACATTGTCATTTCTACCTCTGTCTGTGGCGTTAGTTTCCCCTTTTCTTATTATGTAGGTATAAAGCCCAGGAAAACACACTGAATTAGCTCTCATTGCCCTTTTGTCTGGGTTCAAAAGTCCTGGTTCATATCTGATTTATGTGCATGTTATTGCTGTTGGCAGTGAGTCAACTGTGTGTCACTCATAGTGACACATTGGAACCTTGCCTATCCAGTGCCATCCTTACCATGTCTGATAACCTCCAGTCCATTGTTACAATCACTGTGGCAATCCACCTTGGCAGGGTTTTCTTCTCTTTCTCTGACCCTCCACCTTGCCCAGCATGTGAACTGGCTCCTTTTGATAACATACTTCAAGTATGTGAGGCAAAGTTTCACCATCCTTGGCCCTAAGGAGCGCTCTGATGTTCGTATAACAGCCTTCTAGTTCCCTGCTGGCACTTTGCAGACAGTTGTCCATAAGTAGTAACCACCAATCACTCCTGTCGAACCTCTTGGACATTCACATACTTTATTTCCATTTGCAGTATTGTAGGAGGAGGAAATTTCTTATGACTGTGTTTCTCTTTAAGAGAAAGATTTTTCTCAAATGAGTTTTTTAGTTTTACTGTCTGGATAATAAAAACAAACATGGAATATCCTCCCAACAAACTGTCTTCTGAAGAAATCGATCAGCAGAGCAATTTAGGTATAATAAAAATATGTGCTAACTTTACAAATAGAAGAACATTTTTCTACGGTTGGAGAAATTTCAGGAGACTGTTTTCAGCCCGCATAATCTGGCCTCAAACAAGCAAATATTGGATGAAATTAGCGTTTTTAAAATCAGTACATGGACTATAGCAAAGCAGTACTTTAAAATTAGGTTTTAATTCAAGATTATTGTGTTAAATCATGATTGTATCTCTAGCTTCCAGTCTACTGTCAAGCTGAAGGGAGCTATGGTGGCCTAGTGAGTAGGGGATTGCACTTCTAATCCAGAGACAACACCACCCTGACAGTTCAAGTTCACCAGCTTGCTCCACGGGAAAAAGATGGACAATCTCCTCTCATGTAATTTATAGGTTCCAAGAACTCACTGGAGGATCACCTATAAATAGGCTCCTACTTGATAGCAATGAAAGTAAGTCTTTTTAAAAGAAATGTTCCATGATACATCTTCAAGGATATGAACATGTATGGCTAAGCACAATTGATAACAGTGCATCTAAATTCCAAAATCAATCTCCACAATAGTCTATGTGTTTCCTATTGCCAAAGGGGCCCTTTAGAGTAGGGAGAGAAGATCTTCACCCTGAAACCTACGGCGTCCCTCTCAGTGAAGTCTCTCTCAGGGAGGAGTGATAGGGAATGGCAATGGACACACTGACAAAGGAGATTAATCAGAACTGGCTTTGACAAGCACTGTGGCAATGGGACAATTAAAACAGACTTTCGGGGGGGGGAAGAGGAACGAACTGGGGGGGGTAGAGAAAATAGTGCAACAATGAATGAATGGAAATCCAAAATCTCTGTAAATGTTCATTATAATTAATAAAATTTAGTAAAAATTTTAAAAAAAGAAATGTACCAACCACATTTTAATTCATGAAGAAAATCATTTTGCATCCTGGAACCCTTTACACTTAGAAATCCTGAAAAAAATGTTTGGAGTTTTTTTCCCCTCCAAAATAATTCTTTTTCCTCTAAAACAATTTCATGTTCCATTAGTTTACCACATCTGCTTAAATGATCAAAGAATGAACAGATAAGATTTTGCCTCTTTGGCTTACAGGAAGAAGAAAAGTTTTAAAAGTATAAATATCTTGGTCTCAATGACAGCCATCGTTTTTGCCAGGAGGTGATTATTGTTAAGAACAAGTACTTGTTTATTGCTACTGTGAATTACTAATGGAGTTATTACTGATGTTGTTGTGTACCGTCGTGTTGGAACCAACCCATAGCAGACCCTCCAGTAGGTTTCCAGAGATAGTTAATCACACAAGAGTTAATGAGGGCGCTCTGGTTGCCTGTTGAGTACAGAGGGGAGGCAGTTCGAGCCCACCAGCTGCTCTGCAGGAGAAAGGTGGGCTGTCTCCCCCCAAACTGTTTATAGTCCCTGAAAACCCACTGGAGGGTCAGCTATGAGTTGATTTCAACTCTTTAGGTGAGAGTGAGGAGAGTTAATAAAGTATATCTGGATAAATAGAAATCCATTAATTTGTTATTGTCTTCATTTAAGAGCAAATTCTCTTATCCTAAGTCAAGGGAAATATAGACATGTTTAGGGTAAAAAAAAAAATATTCGTTTAAAGTTTTTCCCTCCTGTGGCCCAAACCTTTATCTAGTATACTGTCTCTTTACCTTTGTTCTTAGCATCTGATTTAAGACAAGGCGTTCTGCTTTCTATGTCCAGAGCTCCTCTTTGCCACACCCACTCATTAAAAGAGTTATCCTTATATGATTCTTCGTATCTCCTTCTACTGCATTTTTTTTAAAATCTTTTTATTAAGATTTTAATGAAAGTTTATAAAGAACTTGGATTTCCATTCATTCATTGCTGTACGTTTTCCTCCCTGACATACTGCACCCCCAGTTCACTTTTTTCTTTAGCAAAAAAAGTTCTTTCATTGTTATACAGTACCCTTCACACCCCAGACCACTTTAATATGCAGCTCTTGTCCTGGGCTCTTGTCATGCCTATAATACTGAATCATATATTCCTTTTTTTAAAAAAATATTATTAGTTTCAATGAAACTTTACAGAGACTTTGAATTTCCATTCATTCATTGTTGCACTTTTCTCCCCTCCCAACCCTCTCCCCCCAAGTACACGCCCCTCTTGGAAAAGTAAAAGAAAAATTCTTTCATTGTTTTGCAATCCCTCCCCCCAGGTCCACTCCACTATGCATCCTTCGCTCTGGACTCCTGTCATAGCAAAAATACCTAATCACATATCACTTTTAAAAGTTTTCTCCCTCATCTGTTTAAATGCAGTATAGATTATTAAACCCATCCTTTCTCAGTCTTCCCCTACCCCAGTGTCAGTCCTGCTTTACAACAGTGGCACCATGCAGTATTTGCCCTTTTGTGACTGAGATACTTCACTCAGCATAATGTCCTCCAGGGTCACCCATTTTGAATAATATTGCATGAGTTCCTTTGTTTTTCCAATGCAGTGTAGTATTCCATTGTGTGAATATACCACAGCTTTTCTATCCATTTGTTTGTTGATGTGCACTTAGGTTGTTTCCAATCCTTGCTATTGTGAACAAAGCCACTATAAACATAGGTGTGCATATATCTGCTTGGGTGCCAGTTATGGTCTCTTTAGGGTATATTCCCAGTAGTGGAATTGCTGGGTCAAATGGTATCTCTATTTGCAACTTTTTTAGAAAGTGCCATAGAGTTTTCCACAGTGGTTGCACCATTTTACACTCCCACCATGAGTGAATAAGGGTTCCAGTTTCTCCACAACTTTGCCAGCATTTGTTGCTTGCTGTTCTGTTAAATTTTGCTATTCTGACTGAGGTGAGATGGTATCTCAGAGTTGTTAATGATTTGCATCTCTCTTAGAGCTAGGGATTTTGAACATTTCTTCATGTGCTTGTTAGCCATCTGAATGTCTTCTTTGGTGAAGTGTCTGTTCATGTCCTGTGCCCATTTTTCAATTGGATTATTTACCTTTATCTTGTTGTAGTGCTCAAGTATTTTATAAATTCTACATCTTAGTCCCTTATCTGACATGTCATTACCAAACACTTTTTTCCAGTCTGTGGCTTCCCTTTTTACCCTGTTGGAGAAGTTTTTGGATGTGCATAGGATGTGATTCTTAGAAGGTCCCATTCATCTATTTTGTCTTCTACTGGTTGTAGGTTCTACTGCATGTTTTTATTGTTGTTATGTCCCATCAAGTTGTGAGTCATATCTACTCTATGTACAATAGCCCTAAACCCTGCCCTATTCTTTGCCAAGCTTATTGTCTCTCTGACACACCTACCCCCACTACCCCAGTCACTGAATTAATCTATCTCATCAAGGGTCTTCCTCTCTTACGCTGTCCCTCTACCCTCCGAAGCATGACGCCCCTCTCCAAGGACTGGTCCCACCTTGAAACATGTCCAAAGTATGCCAGACGAAGCTTCAGAATCCTTGCCTCCAGGGAGCAGCCTGGTCTCACCTGCTCTAGGACGAACCTGTTTGTTCTAGCAGTCCATGGTATAACCAGTACTCTTCTCCAGCACCACAGCTCAAGGGCATCAATTCTTCCTCTATCATCCAGCTTTCTGAAGCATAGCAAACTATGCATAGGAATAGAAAAAAAAGTTAAAACCCAATTAAAAAGCCTTCTCTGTCTTCAAAATGTCTATAGCCCTTAACCAAAGAATGCTGATGAAGTTCCACAGCTTCCACTCTTCCTTGGTTTTAAGCGGAGCCTGGTGCCACAGTAAATGAAGTGCTGGGCTGCTGACAGAAAGGCTGAGGGTTTGGATCCACGAGCCACTTAATAGGAGGACGATGTGGCACTCTGTTCCAGAAAGATTGATGGTTCCGGAAACCCTCCCAGGCAGTTCTTCTCTGTCCTTTGGGGTTGCTGTGACACATAGAACAGAGGCCCCACCTAAGGGGCAGTGAGTTTGTTTGTTTGTTTGTTTGTCTGAGATTTGAAAGTTAACTAGCAGAATCTCAGTCCATAGTCCACGTTGAAAGGGAAAGGAGACTCAGTTATATAACAAGTTAGTATGTGTGGTGACATAGAGTGAATGTGGGTATTGACTCCAGCAGGATGCTTGCAGTTAAATAGGAACATATGGTCTAAGACGGAAAATGTGTTCTTCCCCTAAGAGTCTGACCTACTTGTCACTGCCTTTACAGTGACTTGCAATTTTAAATCATTGCCTGTATAATAAAGCAGTATTTTCCCCCTGTGACTTTGAAGAGTGGATGCTAAATATGCAATCACTGAGTGCTCATGTGCTTATTGTGACAAAAGACAGTAACCCAGGAATCACAAATGACTCCTAATGTCTAATTGCTGACGCTTGTGTGCTATGGATTGCTGTGATTCAAGCCGTCATTGGGAGTAGAAGACTTCAGAAAGTTGTAGGGCAAACCGAGGCTACCAAATAAGCATTGTTATCGAGGGGAAATAGAGCAAGTACTATACCTGATTGTGAGAAATGCTTGATAGCATTTCCTTTTCCTTGTCTATTTAAAAATCTCTGCAGGTAAGTTGTCATTTTTATATGATCGAAAGAAAGCATGTCATGTTTCCTTCTGGCTAAAAGTCTCTCTGGATAAACTGTAATTTTAAATGATAGAAATTTAAGTCAGATTTCCTTCTTAGTTAATATAAAATAGAACAGTGAGCGAGGAACGAAATTGCTGTATCATCCACAGTCTGGTTCTATATATGAAGAAGTGAATGGTGCACAAGGCAGGCAGCAGTCCTGCTCTCACATCACAACTAAAGGGAATAGGGGTCAGAGATAGGTTCCAAAAATATCTATCGGTGATAAACAATAGAAAGGAGATAAAAGTAAAGTGGGTTAATATTTTGATAGGGAGTCAGTTTGGAAGTGTGAATGATTCGCGTTGGGCTATCAAAAACTTTGGTTAAAGGGGGGAGCTTTAGAGTTGAGAAGTACATGGTTGGGAGATGGATGTGAATTTTTAGGGAAACTCCATATCAAGCAGAGGAAACTTTGAGACAAGTATAGTTTACATGAAATTAAGGGGCATGCATTGTGGGGTCTAAAGGGGCAGTGAGAGGTAGTACAGAGATGAGGCCAGTGAAGTGAACAGAGGTCAAGCAAGGTAGGATCTTGCAGGTTAAAGCAATTGGTTTGAATCTTGTGCTCAGTAAGATGGGAAACCACTGGAAGGGCTGATTTAATCTGTCTTGAGCTGTTCAAAGAGGACAGTGCTCCCAGAGTAGAGTATGGCTTGAAAGAGGGAGATGGGTAGAAGTAATAGGCTGCCATCATGGTATTCAAATAAGAAAAATGTAGGCTAGTCTAGAATGATCTTCCAGAATAACCTTAACAACTCTCCACACTAGTCCTACTCTCTGTAATGCCTCCTTACCTTGGCAAAACAGAAATCCCTTCAGTCTAAATACTTCCTTCCTTGAAGCAAAAAGGAAGGTGCAGAATATTTATTTTTTCAACAAAGAGATACTCCACATGCAACTTTATAATGAAGCATCAATGTGGTTTTGATCGAATTGTGTAAACTCAAGTTTTGTTTTTTTTAAGCTCTAACAATGTTCTGCTATCCTGGTCTTGACATCGTGATTTTTTTTTTAAGTCAAGGGTTTTATATTTTTTTTTGTTTTTCCTCACCACTGGAAATTATATTCCAAATACAGAGCTTTGAAAATTATGAAAACTCTTCGCTCTACTATAAGCCACAGAGAGGTAGTTGTAGGAAAGGAGATTTGACAAAGAGATTCTTTTAGATATGACCACAGAATGAAATTCTTTAATCTCTGCCATGTTGGTTGCTTTTTGTGTGCCGTTGAGTGAGAACTGAACCATAGTTGAGCCTCCAGGGGGTTTTTAGAGGCAGTAAATCACACAGGAGAGCTGGTGGATTTGAACCACACACCTTTGAGATTATAGCACAGTTTCTTACCAGTAAGCAACCAGAGCTTCCTGACAAAGAGATTCTTGCCACAGCAAATTCATTGATTTAGAATTTGAAACCCTCTGGTTCAGTGGTTCTCAAGTATCCGTGCTGTTCAGGCACCCCGATGTTTGCCAGATCATTCCACATTTAACATGAGTGATGATGTCCGCAGGTTTTTGTAACATTATGTTTATTCAAGTTTGGAGAATGTTTAGGTTCTGGTTGTGGTGGTGGTGAACTTTCAAGTCGGAAACAACCCATAGCTGATTCTTGGGTGGGTTTTCAGATGCATTTAATCACATGAGAGGAGATTACCAATCCTTCTCTCTCAGTGATTGGGTTAGCAATATGAATATGATAATTTTCAGGATGTAAATAGTTAAGCCTAACCAGATCAATTTAGGAAGACAGTAGAAATAGGATGGACAGAGGGTCAGCCTCATTTTACCACAAGGAATGCCACTCTCTAGGGATTGAATAGAAAAGAGGGGCCCTTGAAGGAATAGAAAAGGATATCTAGGAGAAAGAGTTGTTCATCAGAGAATCTAAGAAAGTTTTAAGATAAAGAGAACAGTAAAAAAAAAAGAGTTCTTATAGATTCTAGCATACCATACTGACTGCTTTATATGGATAACATTATATAAATGATTCTTTGAAAAATACTTCTTGGCAGGCATTGCTATTAAATCCCTTTAACAAATGAAAAAAACTGTAGAAAGATTGAGCAATTTCTCAAAGATTGCATAACAAGGTTCCAAGTTTAGATCTAGGAATTCTAACTCCAGAGTCATGCTCTGCCTTCTCCACAATTCTTCAGTTCATCTGCAGCTAAAATGTTGAGAAAAATGAAAATCAAAACAACCCTTGAATTAAACCACAGGTTGTTATTAAAGCCGTAAATGAGTTCTTTTGTGAGTGGCGGGTGCATGGCAGCAGTGAAGTGGGTTGAGAAGTGAATGAAAGATGGAGCTGTGTACCCCTGGGGTGCGCAAGAGGGAAAATGGGATGGTTCCTTAGAACATTATTTGAAGGCATGGAAAACGTGAGCTGCGGTTAGGAGCTGTTTCAGGTCAACTACAACAAAACATTGCCTTGTTGTTTGGTATCCTCACAGCCCTTGATCCATCTGGGCCCATTGTTGCAGTTGGGGTGACAATCTAGGAGCTCTTACAGTCTGATTGAATCCTGGTGAGAGTGCATTAGTAGAGATGGGTAGACTAATACCCAGATTGAAGCGTAAGTAACCTAAGAAAGCAAGCCCTCTCAAGGTTATATGTTAGCTGTGTGCTGTTGACCCACAGTGAACCCTCCAGCAGATTTTCAGAGGCTGTAAATCACGAGGGAGAACGTAGCCTATCCTTCTCTCTTGGAGCACTTGGTGAATTCTAACCGTGTACGTCAAGGATTGCAAAGCAGCTTCTTACCACTAGTCCACTGGAGCTCCCTGGGAGGGTCATATAAGATGGAAGGTTTCTCCCTTCCCTTCATTTCTTCCTCCATTCCCCCCCTTAATCTTCTTCTTTTATGAAGGATTTACATGAGAGCATCAGCTTTCCTTCTGCTTCCCTCACTCATACCTTTTTGAAGAAGAGTGAGTTCTCATCCTGTGGTATATGGCCCAGCTCTTCCTGGCTTCATTCCTCATTGTCTGGACTGTTACCACGGGGCCGCCTCATTAATTCCTAACTTCTCCAAACTGTCAGCTTGTGGCAGGATCCCAGACCTCTGTGCCACAGTTCTAGATTTACAGAGGGAATGACGCAACTAGGATTAAAGGGCCAACTAGTCAGAGAGGATGCAGTCGCATTCAGAGCGTATAAGAAAAATTTGGTTCTCATAAAAGGAGGATCATTTTCTCCCCAGTAATAGGACAAAAATATTTAAATAATGAAAAAAAATTGCAGGTTCACAGAGTGGCTCTAGGGAAGAAGCAGAGTGATTTCTTCAATGTTATTTTTAAAGATTATATAATGTTGTTTATTATATAAAGAAAGTCTAGAATCCAACTTTGTTCTACTAGGGACCTGGGGAACCTTAAATTAAGCCTTTATCACCTAAAAAAAATACAACTCTAAATTATTTATTCACATCCTTACATTGCTGGAGAGGGCATGGCATGGCTGGTTTAAGGTAATTACTTAGAATCTAAATGGAGCAGGATTTTCTCT
>NW_006399864.1:469304-496562 GCF_000299155.1 Elephantulus edwardii
CAACTCTGTATTCTCTTTGTCACTGTAGAGAAATACAACTGATTTTTGTATATTGATCTTGTATCCTGCTACTTTGCTGAATTGGTGAGCTATGTCCAATAGTTTTCTTGCTGGTCTTTAGTGTTTTCTAAGCATACTATCATATCATCTGCATAGAGAGATAATTTTACCTTCTTTTTGAGCAGGATTTTTTAAAAAAAGAATTCTTTCCCACCAATAATACAAACAATAATACAATCTTACATTTTAAAAATGACATATCATCTTATTTTGAAACATTTAAAATGACCCAAGAATATTTTTTATGTAAATCAATAAGATGAATGAATTTTAAAAGGTTAAAAAAATAATGGTTTAACTTTAGTTCTGTTTCCCCCCTAGGTCCTGAATTGATATGTAATTAAGTAACTTCTTTTTCCTATTTCTCTTATCTGCATTTGGGGAGACTGGATGGAGAATTTTTGTACTCCACTGGAAAATTAACCATAAATGATGGAGTTTGAGCCCAGATTATTATTACCTGAGAAACTACCTGGATGAAGCTTAGATTTGCCTTATGTCATGCAGAAATAAAACTACCTTTTAATCAGTTAGTCCATATGCATTATACAGATAGTAATAGGACCTCTTAAAAATAGATTTCTTTAATTAGCCACATTGGATGGAAGCCTAAAGTCTTAAAATAGTCTTCTTATTCTGGTTCCTTCCTCCTAAATGAACAAACAGAATCTGATCAATGTGGCAATAACATGTTACAGATCATTTCATCAAAGTTAATGAAATTAAGTTTCAGTTCTGTGAGTTACCAGAGAAGACTGTTTAACATGTACAAGAATTTGAGTTCCAAATCCTTCAAGGCCTAATCTTTGGATTTACATAATGATTTCCACTTTTAGAATTTTCCAGTTGAAAGCTTTTGAAGTTCCAAGGCAAAAATGGAAATAAATTGGAAATTTGTGTAGTTTCAAAGTGAATTCTTGCCTTAAAGTAGCATCTTTGTAAAGTACATGGATGGGGAAAAAGAATTTTACTACTATTAGCTTAGTGCAGTGAAATTTTATAGTAGAAAGATGATGTACAAAATTCTTAATCATTGCTCCATAAACAAAGAGTAAATACTTTCAATTAATAAACTTTAAAAAGTTAACCTTCACTTTGCTGTTGGCAAAAGAGGAAGAACCTGAATCCAGCTCTTACCCACTCATTCCCAAGAACTGCTGTAAGAGTTGCCCTTTTCACTGTGCAGTACTATCGCTGCAACTGCTTAAGTACTGATGTCAGCTTATCAAAGCCGCAGCTTTCCTTTAGAAAATACAAAACTGAACGTTATCAATAATTCATTAATGTTATTCTGCTTTCACTTACTAGTGATGTTTGAGATGAAACACTTCCTTCTACGCAAGCATACGGCATACACATTCATGACAGGGTTTGAGGAAGGCTGTGCTGTGTGGAGAGTGAAGTTGATCATTATAGCTGCCTTCCAACCATCAAAAATCTTAATCACTAAGTTTATTTTCATCAATATTATATGTATATTTGCTAGAGCAAATCATATATGTCTTTTTCCCATAGAAACCATTCATTCAACCATTTATATACCAAGTGCCTACGCTATGTGCCAAGCACTGTGTTAAAAGTGTGTATCAGAGCTGTATCCTTTCGTCATATTTAATCTGTATGCTGAGCAAATCATACAAGAACCTGGACATTATGAAGAAGAATGTGACATCAGGATCACAAGAAGACTCATTAACAACTTGTGTTATGCAGATGACACACTTTGCTTGATGCAAATTGAGGAAGGCTTGAAACATTTGCTACAGAAGGTCAAAGATTACAGCCTTCAATATGGATTACATCTTAATAACCACAATACAAACAGCCTCACCATTGGACCAATGGGCAGCATTATAATAGATGGTGAAGAGATAGAAATTGCCGTCTGTTTCATCTTATCTGCATACACAATCAGCACCCCTTGGCACCAGCGTTCAGAAAATCTAAAGGTGTGTTGCACTGGGAACATCTACTCTCGGAGAACGCTCCAAGGTGCCGAAAAGCAATGTTATCTGTTTAAAGACTAAAGTGTGCCTGATCCAAATAAGGATCTTAGTAGTTACCTGTTATGCTTTTGAGAGCTTGACAGTTAATAAGGATAGAAGAAGGATGGAGGCCTTTGAGTTGTGGTGTTGGACAAGAATACTGAAGATCCCCAAAACTGCTCAAAGATCAAATATGTCTTAGGAAAGTGCAGCCAGTACTTTCCTTTAACAAGGATGATGAAAGTTCATCTCAACATCCTTTGGGCTTTGCTGTTAGGAGGGCAAAGTCTTTGGAAAAGAACATTTTGTTTTGAAAGATGAAGGGTTCGCATAGAAGAGGAACACCCTTGAGACTGTGGATTGACACAGTGACTACAGCAATGTGCTCGTAAATATATCAAGGATGATAAGGATGACACATACGTGCTTCGGTAGAGTTATTTGAGTTAGAGGGCACTTGAAAGCACCTAACATCAATAACATGCTAAGATCTAGGGATACAAATGATTTATCTCAAAGTTTTAGAAGTGTGGGTGTTAAGCTGATCTAGCTGTGAGGACTTCTGTTTGCTAGGAAAGTCTTCCTTGGTGGCTGTTTTCTACTGGATTGCTGTAAGTATATCGTGCATCACCAGATCAATTCCTATGGATAGTGACCACAGGTAACACAGTAGAACTAAGTCTCCTATGTGGCTTCCTAGACTTTAAAACTTCTGGCCAGTTTCAATTAGCCACTTGCTTATTCATTGCACCACCAGGGTTCCTTTGTATAAGCAGAAGAATACAGGTAAACCAACTGGCAAACTTAAAGAATTTGGGTATCTTTTTATGAAAAGTCAGTAGGAGATGATAACATTTTTTGTTGATGTTGTTAAATACACTTGAGTCAGCTATGACTTGAAGCAACTCTATAAACAACAGATCGGAACCTTGCTTTATCCTGACTTTTATGTTAGTGTTTATTATATTCTAGAGAGACATGTGGAATTTGATTTCAAGTATTTATTATGCAAAACCCTGCCATTATTGCAACAGAGCCGCAGATTTCCTACAATATATTCTGGCCTTGCCCTTCCCCGAGCTGAATTTAATTACATTTAACAAGAGAATTTCTAGCCAACCATTCCTACATAGCATTGGATGTGTGGCTGCTTTAATCCTGGAATCCTCTGTTCTCTGAATTTCCAAAATAGAAAAGCATACATTTCTTAGAATGATACACAACTAGAAACATGTGTTATTATAACAAGGTATCTGGGTTTTGTGTCCCATTAAGTGTTCTAGCACCAATTTGCATTCCCAGAGGATTTGTCTGTTGAATCACTTTCTTTGGCTTGGAATTGTAAAAGAACACGGTGTAATTCCTGATTCTGCATTTAATGAGACTTGCCGTCTTAATCCTCCTGCTGGGGAGCACACAGTGGAGTATGGCCGTAGCAATTACGGAGCAGGTTCTTTGTAATTGCCTTGCAAGTTCTCCCTCTCAGGAGATTGTTTGCTTGTTTCATTGTGTATCTTTCCAAACTCTCCTTCCTTCGTGGATGAACTTGCGAATATGCTTGTTTTCTGCTGATTTTGTGGTTTGTTCTTAGTTGCTCATTTCCAGGCAGACTGTAAGGAGGGGTAACAAAAGCTCCTAATTTTGCAAAGTGAAATTTTTTTAGGCATTTGCTCTCCAAAGCTCTTTTTGAGTGACTTGAGGTTTTTTGCAGCAGTCACAGTATCCAACTTCGAAAACCTGCTTTCTCAGCAGCTTGAAAAGTTTCAGTAAGATCCTTACATTAGCTCTTTTGGGAAGCCAGGAGCCAGCTTCTCAAGCAGTAATGAGATGTGCAAACCACAGATGGTCTTCTTGCTGGAAGTTACTGTAGAGGATTATGGGAAATGGGCTTTGAAGGACCCATGCCTATCTACATAAGTGCACGTGTCCACTTGCTTAAACATACAGATGAGGCAAAGGGTGAATTTATATCACGACTACAAGTACTAAAGATTTCTATGGCATTTTAGAAAGCACAGTCACGCGAAGGAACACGTTTTCGGCTTGCATTAGTACTCTTAGTAGGGCAGGCACACAGTGTGCCTATAGATGTTTCCATAGACCAAGTTATTTCTCAGGGTCACATGGTGGACTGCTGGGTGTTGGAGCAGAAATATATCTGTCTCCTAATTCCTGAATGCATCCTTTATCTCAGAATGAGCAGATTGAATTCTCAGGTGTCCTAATTGCCAGCTCTATCAGAATTTATAAACTTTGGTTGACCGCACCATACACAGGAACAGGAAGATATCTCATTGGCTGATTGTGTTTAGTAAGTGAAATAAAATGTGTATGTATAACATATGACCCTGTGGCCTAGTAGTGAGAAACTGTACTGTAATCCCAAAAGCACACAGTTCGAATCCACCAGCTGCTCCATGAGAGAAGGATGGGTGGTCTCCTCCTGTGCATTAAACTGCCTCTGAGAGTCAACTGTGGGTCAGTTCTCACTTGATGGAACACAACAATAGCTGTTAGTGTTTGCTTGTTGTTTCGTTTAAAGTAAAATTTTATAAACACTCTGTCAAATATTCTTCTAGGGGCTTTTGAAAATATTGACTTAACCTTTCCCATTAAAAATCTTTCACAACAGCAACAAACCCCAGTATTGCTGGATCTACTGAGATTTATAACGACCCTCCATCAGTTTCTGAGGTTGCAGATTTTTCCAGGAGACTGTCCATGTTCATTCCTTCTGTGGAGCAGATGGTAGATTCAAACTGTGGAACTTTGGTTAATGTGACTTGGAATACACTATGTCATCAGAACACCTCCATTTACACATGAAAAGTCTTCTGTGGTTGTTAAGTACCATTGAGTCATGTGTGACTCACAGTGACCCTATAAACAACAGGTCTGAACCCTGTCCTATACTGTGCCATACTCATCCTCTCTGACACACTGTGCCCATTGCTGTAGTCATTGGGTCAATCCATCTCATTGAGGGTCTTCCTCTCTTTCCCTGACACTCCAAGTATATTGTCCTATTAAAACGAATAGCCTAAATTAAGCTAGAATTAATTATATTTATATTAATTATAAACAAGCCTCAATTATAATTCTATTAATTATAATTGATAGCTTTAATATGGTTTGCATCTCATCATCAACAAGACAAATATCTTCACTGGATTGATAAGCACCATCATGATGAATGGAGAATAGATTGAAATTGACAACAATTTCCTCTCCCTTGGGTCAATGGACCCTGGTGCCAGCAGTCAGAGATGTGTTGTACTGGGAAAGTCCACAGTAAAGGACCTCTTCAGACTCCTGACGAGCAGTCAATGTCAGCTTGTAGATTATGATGCACCTGATTCAGGCCATGATCTTTTCAATCACTTGCTTTCCTTTTGAGAGCTGGACAATGAATACGGATGAGAGAAGATGAGTTGATGCTTTTTGAGTTGTGGTGCTGGAAAAGAGTACTGAATATCCCATGAACTGATCTAAGAACAAATAGATATGTCCTGGAAAAGTACAACCAGAATCCTCCATGGAAGCCAGGATGGAGAAACTACAACTCACGTACTTTGCTGGACATATTAGTAGGAGATGCTGTTTCTCAGAAAGGGAAATCATGCTGGCAAAGTCCTTGGGTGATGCAGATGATTTGTGTTGAGTTGCAAATCTAAAAGTTGACAATTCCACCCATTAGTACTGTGGAAGAAACTCATGGCACTCTACTTCCATTAAGTTTCTTTCAAAAAAAATGAAAGATGTTTGCCTGAAGTAGATGCTCACTGGCGGTGACCCCAGGTGTGGAACTAAGTCTACACGTAGGGTTTCCTTGACTGTGATGTTTACAAAAGCAGATCACCTGTCATTCTTCAGTGGTCCAGCTGGGCAAATTTGAACTGCCGACTTGTTCATTAGTGGTTGAACACAAACCCTGTGCTCCACCCAGGACTTCTCCGTTATTATTCCTGCCAAGATTCCATGGGATAGATCTCTTCTGAAGCACCTGAAACCATGACTTCAGAATCAATTTGACTGCAACGAACAACACAAGTTTTATAGACGAGAAAACTGAAGTAAGAAAAGGCTAAGAAAATTACCCACAAAGTAAAGATTCAGTTCCAGGAAATCCTGGCCCATGCCCTTGGTTTTATTATTCTCAAATTACATAGTCCTGATGTATTGAAATATGGCTTTTATATGCTGATGTTATGCCATCTTAATCCCTTATTGTTGTGTGCTATCGAGTCACCTCGGAATCATAACAGCTCTATGTACAACATCTCTGAACCCCGCCCCATCCTGTGCCAGTCTCACTGACTCTGACACACATAATCCCACTGCCCCAGTTATCATGTGAGTCCATCTCGTCCAGAGTCTTCCTCTCCTGCACTGTCCCTCCACCATTCTAACCATGATGTCCTTCTCCAAGAACTGGTCACTTCTGGCCACGTGCTCAAAGTATGTGAAATGGAGCTTCAAAAATATTCCTCATACCATCGTAGGTTATTCTGCACTGTTGCTGCCATGGCCACTGTACGTTGGCATGATACTAAGTAAACAGTAGAAGTTAATTTTGTCCAGGTAACAACAAAACTCAAGAACACATCCAGTTAGTTGTGAGCACAGATCGCATGCCACTGGTGAGAAAGGTAATTCCAATTATGAACTCAACCATATTGAAAACATCCTTTTTTATACAAATGAGTCCTGTTAAGATTGAGCTCAGGTTAAGGTACCATTATCTCACACAGTATTTACATAAGACGACATTTAGAAGAGGGCTAGGTTACACAGGTGGATGGAAAGCGGGACGTGGGATGTCTGAAGGGAGGCTGAGGAGGCTGAGGGTGTTAGGTGATGAAACCCCTACACCCGTGAAAGGAGAACGGGGGAAACCAGGATGGTGTGGCCTGTGTGGCTGTGGGAGCTGAAAAAATGAGACTGAGTCACGGTTAGTCCAACATGGCTGCTCACTCATCTCACAAGACAAAAAGTTTACCAAAGATCTCGCTGTTGGAGTAATTAGCTTGTTTCTGTGGATTTATGGACAATCCAAAGTTCTTGCTCTCCAGACAAGTTGCGCCTAGTTGGCAGGCTGTGCCCTAACCGCCACACCCCCAAAACCTGTGTCATTTGTCTTCCGAGTCGAACAAAGTTCTGAGGAAAAAAACCCCCAAACCTTAACAGTTTCACTGGTATAAATCTGAAAGGCTCATCCAAACTCTTTGGCCTTCCCTGTCTTTGTTCCTTAGACTATAAATACCTCACACAGCCTCATCTCAGGTGCAGCATCCAGACGCATGCTGTGTAGTGTCTGATTTGAGAATTGTGAGCTAGACCAATAAATCTCCAGCATGGTTTTAACTTTGTTTTGACTTTCAGAGATTACTGAACACAAGTAATAAATAAAAATAACAAAAAGTTAACTGTGAAGATACTTCTCCATGGTGAAAACTTGAAACTGAACATGGACTCAAGTCTTTCAGAGGAGTGCTCCTTGATGGTCAATGTAAAACCACATAAAATCACTGTGTATATGAGCCTTGAGCATTAAGGTGTTCACTAATTCATTAAAGTACTAAAGTAATAAGATACCACGTGCTTTACTAAAAAAAAAGACATTAGAACTTGAATGGTTGATGCCTTATTATTTCTAAAACATAGGAATAAATTGTGCAGAATTTAGTTGATTACTACCAGAGTTAATTAAGTCTGTTTAAATTGATTGGTATTGGAAGTTTCCTGCCACTTCTGTTTTTCTCTTGTGCCTGAACTTCATATTGTCACTAGTCTCACTGGATCTCTCCTGCCCCTTGGAAAACTTGTTACATTGGCTAGATCTCTACTTTTACAGAAGGAGCTCTGGTGGCCTAGAGGTAAGAAGCTGAACTGCAATCCCCAAGGCACAGGGTTCGAATTCACCAGTTTCTCTGTGGGAGAAGACTGAGTGATCTCCTCCCTTGCTGTTTACTGCCTCTGAAACCCTTGCTGGAAGGCCAACAATGAGTTGATTCTGACTCACCAGCACACTACAACAGCAACATACTTTGACAGAGTGGTTGTTGTTAAGTGGCCTCAAGTCACCTGTGACTCCTAGGAATCGTATGAGCACAGAAGTGCAGATTAAGTCCTTACCGTGTCCTGTGCTGTCCTCACAACCCCCATCCTTAAATCCACTAGTAAAGTCACTGGGCCAGTCCATCTCTTTGAGGGGTTTCCTCTCGATATCTGACCCTCTTATCTTTACCTATAATTTCCTTTTGCCAGAGGTGGCACCTTTTGATAATATGCCTAAAGTGATCTGCGATGAAACCTTTCCTTTAAAAAGCATAGTAATTGTACTTCCTCCAAACACATATTTGTTTCTTCTTTTGGCAATCCATTCAATACTTTTCACCAACATAATTGAAAGGCATTGATTCACCTTCAGTCTTTTTTATTCATGTCCAGCTGTCACACATACACACATATACACACACATCACCCGCCCAGAGTCACAGAGACAAAGAGACATACAGAGCAATGGAAACCACCAAGGGTATTGGATAAAGTATACCTTAGTCTTTAAATGGAAATTCTTGATTTTTAGCATTTGGGAGCATATTTCTTTAATGCAACACTTTCCCCCCACCCCATTTGTTTATTGCTACTACCAGGAACGTTGATAGTAGATTCAAGGAAAATAATTGAAAATAAATTCAACCTTTTCTTCATCTATCATGATGTGGCCTACTGGTCTCCTGGTAAGGATTTTTGTTTTCTTGATGCCAGGATGTAATCCATATTGAAAGCTATAGTTTTTGACCTTTTGCAGTATGTGCTTCAGTTCTTCTTTACTTTCTACAAGTAAGGTTGTCTCAAATGTATAATGTAGGTTGTTTCATAAGTCTTACTCCAATCCTGATGTCACATTTTTCTCTATCTAGTCCAGCATCTCAAATTATTTGCTGAGCATACATACTGAATGGGTGTAGCGAAAAAGTACAACCCTGACACACACCTTGTCTCATTTTATATCCCCCTGTTCTGATTAAATGACTACTTCTTGGTCTCTGTATAGGTTTCACATGTGTACAGTTAATTGTTCTGGAATTCCTATTGTTCTCACTGTTCAATAATTTATTATGATCCACACAGTTGGATGCCTTTGCATGGTCAATGAAACCCAGGTAGATATCTTGTGGGTATTCTCTACTTTTGGCTAGGATCTATTTGATACTAGCAATGCTATCCCTGGAGGTCTCATGGCACAGACTCTTCTGAAAGTCGAGAAGAGGCCTCATCACACTTCTTTGCAAATTCTTGTTCTTTACTCTTCGTGGTTTCCTGGACTTCACTTCTAATTTTGAGTTTGTGATTTTAGTTCAACCCCACACAGATTCAAGAATATATTCACTCAAGTGAATTGTCTTACTGATTTCCTTGTTTTCAAAAATATTTGAGAGCTATCACAGGAGATTGGAAGGAGTGGCATCCACTTCCTAAATAACATGCCTCCAGAAACTCTATGTACTTTGTAAATGTCGATAGTTGTAGAGGGGCTTCAGGTCTTTTGGGCATAAGGTCGCTGTGGGTCATGCTTCACTTGAAGGCAGTCAACAACAACAGCGTCACAGAACAGCTGTCACATTGCATACTCCATAGAAGATCCTATTGGTTGTGTCTTTCTGCTCTTCTTCACGTTTTTCCCAGAACTCACACACCAGAGTGCATGACACTTCCAACAAAATGTATTCCAGCCCTACTGTTTCACTCTCTGTCTGAAGTGGGTAAAATTTTGAGAAGATAGTATCATTTCCCAGTTCCACTAATATTTAGGAAGAACATTATAATTTCCTTACATCCTCTTATAAGGATATTGGAACTTACATTGGCATTGTCAGCTGAGAGTTGTACTGCAAGCCTGAATGATGTGAGTCTCCCGTGGTTCGAATCCACTGGTGGTTCTGCAGGAGAAAGATAAGTAGTCTTCTCTTCACGTATTACAGCCTGGGAAACCTAGTGGAAAGACATCATGAGTCAGAACCAATTCTTTTGACAGTGAACATGAATTTGAGTTTATACTCAACTCGGTACTTTCATGTGGGATATTCACTTAATCCCAAGACTCACTCATTGAATGTCTTATCCTGTTTTATAAGATCAGAAAGCTGAGCCTCATAAGTCTCTGATATTGTTATGCTGAGTCAAGATGTGGAATCATGTTCCGGAGAGGAGTAGAAATATTTATTTACTCAGAAGGGGAAGAACAAGAAAAGGCCAGGATTATGACACACCAGCCAGTCTGCTAATGGGAACCATCCCATCCTGAAAGAAATGATTACTTTCACTCATTTCCAGCTCTCCAAGATAGCAATATTCATTTCCCGTTGGAAATGCAAAGCACATTAACCAAAAATTATGTTGGCATCTACTAAGAGAGTATTTTTGTCTCTAGTTGTAGTGCTTCATTTATTATCAATGGGTATTTTATCTCATGCACACCTACTTATTCCATTATGCTATATTTACATTTGTTTAACACATTTAATTAAGAGTATTGTTAACAATTGAGAAAGACTTCCCCTTTCATGAAATTTGGATATTGGAGGTAGCATTTAGCAGGTTTCCTTGTCAACCACAGTAGTCATTTTTAGACTCTTTGAGGAGTAATTCAATTACCCACACAGTTCTGCTTTCTAAGAATGCACAAATGGAAGTTTTTCTTAGGCAAACTAGCAAATGTACTAGCGAGTGTTCCAAACTCCAGTGACAAGGAAAGCATGCTTCCCCTCAAGGTCTAGTTAGAAAGAGTGTTTGGAGGAAGGGGGTGGGGTGGGGTGGGGTGGGAAGATGATCCCTGACTGCTGTTCTGTTTGCTTTGGGCCTTTTGGATCCCAGAGCAATGCCTTCTACTTGTTCCACAGAAGCTGTGAGAAGGGTTTATGGAACGCTTAGACACTTTGAAATGTTGGAGTCTATAGCATAGTTTATAGTCTCTAGCTTTGTTTATGGTCTGTAGCATAGTTTATGGTCTATAGCACTTTATCAACGATAAGCTGTCATCCTGATGTTCTACAACATAGAAATTTAATGTAGCAAAAGACCTCCATTCTCAAAGAGGCCAGCGTAATATGTCAAACAATGTCTGCTGATAAATTAATCTGCTTTGTGAATAGTAGGTACGATTTTTCAGATCCACATCTTGACAGTAATAGTTACTAAGAGATAGCGAGAGAGTTCTGTTGACTTTATCTATAGAGAGTTGAACGGCTGGTACAAAGGTGGTGCCTCTCTAGTGGTTCAAATCCATGGGTAACTCTTGGGGAGAAAGACAGACAATGTCCTTTTACAGCCTTGGAAACCCAGTGGAGGATCAGTTATGAGCTAGTTCTGGTCAACAGCAGTGAGTTTGAATTTGCGTTTTGGAAGAAGTTTAGAGATGGTGGCTGTCTTCCTGGACAATTCAGCACCTTTCCTTTATACCCCTACGTCCTCAAGTTAGCCTCCAGCCAACACTGGCAAAGGTTGCCTTGTATTCAAATTGATTTCTAAACAAAACTGGCAGAATGAACTATAGAAATTTGGTGGTTATGTAGCTCAAAGTGTCAAATATTGGTAATTTTATGGCGTTTTAATATTCAACGTAATAATTCTAATTGCTTTCTAAATCTAGGTGGGTTCTAAGTTTGCCTCTGTGGAAAGTCTCATTGCAACAAATGAGCTCTTATTGCCTGAGAGAACCACCACTTCACTCCTAACTCGTTCTTTTTATTAATCTCAATGCTTTCCTGTAATGTATTGCAGTTCTGTAGTATTTGCTTCTAGTCCACAGGCCTCAAACTTAAGGCTACAATGGTGGTGTTGAGAAGACCCAGGCATTAGTAACAAGTCCACAATCCAGTACATAGTAAATTCCTGTTTGCCTGAGGCTGCGGCTCACAAGCTGTTAGTTGCTACTTCTTGAAGGTCATTGTATTCAGTTTGCTAAACTTGAAGAGACATTCTTCAACCTAAGTTCAACAAAGCAGAATGATTCCGTGGTGATTCCCATACTCAACCCCTCTCAAACTCATTCTTTAATGACCACAGAGTTTTTCTATCCCCTCAGCATTCTTCCCTCTCTCTTTCTTACCCCATTTCTCACTTTTCTCATCCCTGTTTTTCTCTCCCCCTTTCTCTGCTCCAGTAATGGGCTCCTTGTTCTGTAACAACAACAAAAAAAAGCAAAAAAAAAAAACCAAAACAACAAACAACCCAAGTTCCTAACTTGCTGAAATACCGCTCTCCCAGATAATCTCCTTTCCGTCTTCCGAGTTTCCTCTCCAACATCAAGTGAACAAAGACATGTGCCTGGTTCTTCTGTGCACAGTCCGTCGTGCGTGAACATACTCCATTAACTCTCCTTTATGGCACTTCTCACCACCTCATTTTTTACATATTGATTTGTTTACTTACTACTGGCCTCTGCAGTAAAGAATGAAAGCTTCCTCATTGGAAGTGTTTTTGCTTTTTTAATTTACAGTGTATCATGGTGCCTAGAGCAACAGTACATAACAACAACAACAAGTCTATCAAATAATGAATTCATAGTCCTGTTTGGAAGATGTAGGGTGGGATGATGGGGATGGAACAGATGTCCTTGGTAGAAAAAAAAGGCCCTGTCAGAGCCATGCTACTTTCAGCCCTTGAGAAGTCGGCATCAAATAATTTATTTTGTGTCATAATCATTCAGTAGCTATATGAAATCACTATTGTAAGTTAATTCAGTTAAGAATTGAGTTTCTTTTTAATGGAAACTTTTTATTGATGTATAACTATTACACACACACACACACACACACACAAATGGACAAACCATAAATCGGTGAATTTCTGTAAGGTATATATAGCTTTGTGCCCAGGATCCTGATCAGGAAATAAAACATTACCAGAATCCCAGAAGTCTCTTCATGGCCAAGGCAATGATCCTCTTAAGTTCAATAATGCTCTTCATTCTTTTAATTCTGTAGGTCTTTGAACTTTATATCTACAAAGTAGTGTGGCGTGTCTTGGGCTCTGCCTGGCTTCTTTTATTTGACATTATTTGTCTCATGCCATAGAAGTTCATTCATTTTCTTTTCTATATAAAATTCCATTTTGTAATTTTTACCCTTTCTATTTTAGTTACCATTCTACTGTTGGTGAACCTTTCGGTTTGGCCTTTTGGGTTAAAAGTCTGACCTGCCCCCAGTTTTTTTGTATTACAAATAGTCCTGTGAACATTAGTCTTTGCTTTTTGGTGAACATTTCTAGATCTTTATTATTATTTTTGTATGTCCCATCAAATCGAATCTGACTGGTACAGGAGGAGATTGTCCCTCCTTCTCCAGCAGAGCATCTGGTGGATTTGAACCATACTCCTCTGGGATTGCAATGTAGCTTCCTGCCACTAGGCCACCAGAGCTTCCATATCTAGATTTTTATAGAAAATATTCTAAAAATAAAACTGCTGGTTCAAAAGATACATGACTTGATGACTTGATCTTTAGTAGTTGTGACCAGACATTTTTCAGACATGTACGTGTCTATCCCAACAGCAGGCCAGCAGTCCTAATTGCTGCTTAACACGCTCCTTTGGATTCTGTATGTTTTCTGTTCTAATCATTCTAGTGATGTGTAATAGGACATTGGATTTTAACTTCTTCTTGGCTAACATTGGCAATTTTGACAAAGTGATTAAAGTTTAATGACTATCAAGCAGATAATACAGGTTGTAGAATTTCCTAAGTGGTGTAGAAGATTGAACTACTAACTAGAAGGTTAATAGTTCAAATCTCTTCAGAGATGCTTAGGATGAGAGCCTTCTAATCTTCTGAAATACCCTGCCACTGAAAACCATCTTGAGCACAGGTCTACCTGAAACATAAGGTTGTCATCAATTGGAATCAACTCGGTAATGACTAGTTTTATGTTGCTTTTAAATGCAGGTGATCTGTGACTATAGCTGAAACCATATAGGAGATAGTAAAATAATTAATATTTAGGCAATACTGTTTTCATTAATGAACCTTTTACCAGTTGATACACTAAATGTTATTGACTTGTGTTCTGGTAAACTGAGTTCAGTAGAAGCTTGTTGAGATTTAGTTATGAACTGTCTGCCCTTCTGCTGGTTCATGGGAGGTTACCAAGGTTGGCCCCATGGACAGCTTCCTAAAAGAAGTCAGATTGAAACTGATCAATAGATGAACACTCCATCACTTAAGGTGGTGTTTTTCTAAAAATTTCAGTCTTTTTAGGACTTGCTTTCAGATAATATAGGGAAGTTGTATACTTTCTCTAGAAAAGTTCTATACTTTCTCTCTCTACTTCTAATACACCTTATTTGTAACCAAATCCAAGTCAGTTGTCTGAAGAGTATGGAGAGAGACATAACTCACTTGCTCTCTTCTGGGATTTGGAACAAGTGCTCTGTCTGAGTCACCAATCACAGCATATGATATTCTTTATTTCTAGGTTAAAGAAGAAGTCCCAGTCAGTGGATGTTACTGCTCCAGGGTTCAACCCTTTGTCTGGGGCAGGAAAGCAAACCCCACCAACCAGTAAACCTCCTGCATCTAAGACCCCCATCATTGAAGAAGAGCAAAACAATGCTGCAAATACACAGAAGCATCCTTCCCGCCGGAGTGAGCTGAAGAGGTTCAACACCATCGGTGAGCACCAGAGCTTTAGTGTCAGTGAGTAGGTGAAGTCTGTCTGTATTTGCAGGACTGATGGTCAATGTCCCCCACCTCTTTTGTATAGCATGAGTCTTTCTGATGGTTTACTTTGGTAATTTGTATATGTTCCAAAGATGAACATGGGAAAATACTGACCATTTTCAGCAGAGTTGAATATGAAGCCATGAAGACCTTTGGGTCCTAGCTAGGAAAGTAAATTTGATCTACATTTTGGAAACAAAATCAGCCTTGAAAATCCTATGAAGCACATTTCTGCTGTAACTTGGTGTCAAGGGTTTTGCTGTTGTTTGAATCTAGAAATGAAAATTACAAAACCAGATTTCTGCTTTTGAGTCTCAAAACAAATGTTCTGTAGTTTTTCTGTGTCTTTGTTTTAAGTTCTTTTCTATAAGTTTAAAAGAGATGCCCTGTGCAGGATTTCATAGTTTGACTATTACCCCATCTTTTTCCTTTCTGCCATCTGATGTACGGCGCTCTGCTGGGATAGTGCACTGCATTTTATGCTGGTAACCCAGAGATGAGCACTGGACTCCTGATGCAGAGTTGCCCAGAGTCAGAATTAACTTAGTTACAGTGGGGTTTGTGTTACTCTTTTATGCCCTCTTCTCTATCCCTTTCTAGGCTTCCCCTTTCCAGATTAAAATGTTTTAAGTGTTATTTTGCAATAGGTGTTGAAGTGGAGTGTTTAAGTGTGTCAGTTGTGAGATAATGAGAATTGATAGAAGTGTGTGTGGGCAGGTACATATTTCCAATTTTGGATTTTAGGGTAGCCTACTTCTTATCAGTAACCCGAAAAGCCTAGAAAATTGACATGACTGCTTCTCCATCTACCAGGGCTTGTCCTTCCTGTTCTCAGACATGTTTAACTCCTCCTGGTGCTGTCCTAATTTATTAAATGGCTACAAAGACAGAACATTTTCTTCTAGAAAATACAGCTTATCTACAAAGCAATATTCACTGAAAGTAAGAAGGCTAACCAGTAACCACAGTAAATAAAAAAGTAAGCATGTCTAAAAAGTGGAAGTAAGGATTTTGAGTTTGAACAGAAAAATCAACATTAAATTCAGCTTAATGGAATTTTATTTGGGGTTTTTTTGTTTTTGTTTTTGTCTTTTAAATTTTTACAACAATTTCTGTAAAAAATAATGCCCACTCCAGGGAGGTGGTAGCCGCGCGCGCGACACATGGGCTGGGTTGAGGATTGCTGAGGCTTGCTCGGGGTTGCAGAGCACTCCACCTGGTAGTTTAGGGATATCCCGTATGAACTTCAAGGCCTTTCGGTGGTGGATTCTGTGCCCTGCCATGGTGTACCTACGGTCCCGACTGGTAGACACTTCTGGTTTCTTTGAGTACAAATTATAAACTTAAGGAAGTTCTGTTTTGATCCTGATGGATATTAACATTTTTTTGTTGGAGGTTCTCTCCACCCTCAGACCACAAGTTAAAAGAGTATTTTACTGTTTGATGTTTTCTGAAATCATTAAATTAATTTTCTTTTTACAGTTAATTTCAGACCGTATTTACATGACTCCAAGTAAAAATACAAGACGAGAGAATGTTGACGAAGCTTTTTACTATCTCATCCTCTTGCTTTTTCAATACTATCATCACATTTCTCTCTCAACACAGTTCTTTCACTTTTCTTGACTAACATTCTCACAGTGAAAAAACCCAAAAGTTTGAAATGTTCATATGTGCAGTTCATTAAAGTTGTGCTACCATAAAAAAAAATTTTTTTTAAGCCCATAACATCTCTAAGGCACAAGTTAAAAGAAACATCTGAATTTTCAAATTTACTGTGCACTAATTTGGACCCTAACCCACTATTTTCAGGCTACAAGCACTGATAACTTTATAATTATCTATATTGCATATTCATACCAAGACCCCAAGTCAACTGTTGTGTGTTTTCACATAGTTACATATCAAAACCAACATTTTTAGGTTCCATTTATTGGTAATATAGGCAAGGTACATGTAAAAGATGATTCCTCTTTTATTAAATTCATCTTTGTAACATCTCTAAAACACAAGTGATATATTCCCTATTCTTAAAGGTAGTTCTATATTTAGTACATTTTTATAACTTTGTTTGTTTTTATAGAGGGGAAATTCAGCTTAGAAAAGTTAAAGGAAGATCCGTAAGTCAGAGAAACCTGTACATATGAAAGGAACCTTCTCTTGTGCCATTTTAAAGCTCGTGTTATGTGTACTGCTAACTGGAAGGTCAGCAGTTCAAATCTAGCAGCTGCTCCATTGGGAAGGGATGGTCCATCTCCTCCACGAAAGATTTATAACCTCGGCAACCTGTTGGAGGTCATTATGAGTTGAAATTACCTGATGGCAGTTGGGTTTTGGTGAGATTTCTTATTATTTAATGTGATGCAATTCCTTTTGCATAGAAATAAACTGGAGTTTTTACAAGAACCAAAGTACACGTTTTACTGAAATTCTTAGAGGCTCTTTCTAGAGGAGACTATACTAACTAACCCATCCACCAACACTAGTATGTCTTAGGAATGGTTTTGCTTTGTGGTTGTTTTGTTTAGGTTTTTGTTTTTTATTTTTGGGTTCGTTGTTTTGGTTTTTGTTTTGTTTTGTTTTTCTCCAAAGCACTTTATTTCAAATCAGGGGAAACAGTGAGATTCTACAAAAGTGCCGGGATCCCCTTCTGGGAGTGATAATTAGTTGTTTTCGAGTTTTTTTGCATTTTTAAATTTTTAAAAAATTATACTGGCTTATTTACAAAACAGATTGCTTTTCACACAGGACCTTTCCCACTTCCTTCACCCTCCCCTCCACCCATGAAAATGTGCAATCTTATTATTACCCCCCCCAACTACCTCACTCCTCTGCTTCTACCTCCCCCTGGATCCTCATACTCGTTCTATAATAATGGTCTGATAGAATATTTGTCTTCACTGAGTTAGTTCATTAGCATAATGCTCTTCAGCCTCTCCTAAGTTAGATTGTTGTTTAGTTTTTTTACTGTTCAATTTATGGTTAATACAGTGGGGCAATCCTGGGCGCCCTCCTGTGGTCATATCGAGTACTGCACTTAAATGCTGTAAAGCAGCTCAGCCCTGCTGCGAAGGAACCGACTCAGCTGACCCTGTATTAGATTTCCAAGGAGGTAAAGCACATTGGAGGAGATGCCTGTCTTTCTCCCAGGAAGCTGCTTGTGAATTAGAACTATCAGGGAGGCACTCCCTTTGGGTTGGCTATTCAGTTCAGTATGGACTAGGCCACCAGAGCTCTGGACTGTAAGTGAAGTATGGAGCTGTAATAAAATTCAAGTAGTTGGTCCGGCTATTAATGCATTTTCAAGAGAATTAAAAAATTAGAAAATACTGACAATTATTTAAATTTCTTTGTTAGTAGATTATGAAAGTGGCTATTACAGCTGTTCTAGAAATTTCTTTTATATCTCCCACCTGTTTATCTTTAGGAACCTATATGTTGTTGGTGTTATTATGTGCCATCAAGTTACCCGCGACTCATAGCAACCCTATGTACAACAGGTGAGAATCCTGCCCTGTCCTGAGCCAGCCTCACTGACTGTAACACACCTAACCCATTACCCTAGTTACTGTGCCAATCCGTCTCATCCTGAGTCTTCCTCTCCTGCATTGTCCGTCCACCCTTCCAAGCATGATGTCCTTCTCCAAGGATCCGCCCTTCCTGGCCACATGCCTAGAGTATGTCAGACGGAGCTTCAGAATTCCAGCCTCCTAGAAGGAATCTATATAGAGCATCTATTCCTAATTGTGAGAACTCTGGAAACTTTAATAGCCTCCTTGTAAAGAAGTTCAGGTCCTAAACCTTTTCTAATGACAGAAACATATTCAACTTACTGCATTATGGTTGTTAGGTGCCATCAAGTTTACTGACTCATAGAAACCTTGCCCTCTCCTGCTGTAAACTCAAGACCTCTGTTCTGCTGAAGCCCAAGCCCATTGCTGCAGTCATTACAGTGAGGGGCTTCCTTTCCTTCTCTGATCCTCTACCTTTCCCAGAATGATGTCTTTTTCCAATGACTGGCCCCTCCTGAAAACATTCGCTCCCCCCCCTTTTTTTTTATTTACCAAAACCCCAACACAGTTACGAGAAGTATAAAAGGATTCTTGATTTTCAGTTAAATAGGGAGAAAGCAAGTCCAAATGAGACTGGATTTAATTGCAGGGCATTCAAGTATTAACAGCAAACTTCTCAATGAGTTGTCTTTTGCCTTGCTTGGAATAGGATTAGTTTAGTAACAGATTAATGGAATTGATATTTGCAGCATGAAAAAGAAAATGATTGAGGGGTAATTTACTGATGTTCACATTTCCTCACATTGTTGCACAGAGGAGACATCCAGATGATTTTCATTCCTAACAAGAAAACAAGGCAAGAGGCTTAAGCTGTAGCATAGAATATTGACATTCAGTAAGAAGAAGCATTTTCTAAAGCCCTTCTGGTGTAACCTAACGTGCTGGGCTGCTAACCACAAGGTCAGTGGTTGGAATTCACTGGCCACTCGGAGGGAGGTAGGTGGGCAGTTCTTTCCTTGAAGATTTACAGCCTCAGAAACCCCATGGACAATTCGTTAGGATACAGAATCAAGCTTGCTATGTATGATGCCTATCAACTCCAAAACGAACCAGTCAGAACCTTGCCCTCTTCCGCACCACCCTCCCCATGTCCACCATGTTCAAGCCTGTTGTTGCAGTCACCGTGTCGACCTAGCTCCTTGAAGGAGCGCCTCTCGTTGGCTGACCATCTACTTTTCCCAAGGCTGGCATCTCCAGACAACTTGTCCAAAGTATGTGAGACAAAGTGTCATGATCTCTGCCTCTTAGGAGCACCCTGGCTTCACTTTGTTCAAGGCAGATTTATTTGGATTTTTTGGCAGTTTATGAAATATTCTTCTTCTTCAGTCTTCCGTATTCTTTGTGCAGTTTTCACATGCCATGTATGTAGCAATAGAAAATAATACATGACTTGCATCTGCTGCACCTTAGTCTTTAAATTGACATCCTTGCTCAAGTGCTTTAGAGAGTTTTTTTAAAGTGGATTTGTCAGATGCAACCCATCTTTTGATTTCTTGAATGCTAGTACCAATTCATTTTACTTGCCATAGATTTAACTTTACTTGTGGATTCAAGTGAAATTAAATTCTCAATCTTTTCTCCATCTATCTTGCCATTGCTTTTGGGTCCAGAGATGAGGATTTTTGTTTTCTTGATGATGAGATGAAATCCACATTGAAGCCTACAGTCTTTATTTTCTGCACTAAGTGGTTTAAGTCTCTTCCCTTTCTACAAGCATAGCTGTGTCATCTGCATAACAGATTGATGTTCCTGGTGCCACCTTTTTCTTCCTATAGTCCAGTCTCTCAGATTAATTGTTCAATGAATAAACATTTATTCAATTAAAGTGGTTTTTTCCTTTTTTATCTTCTCTTTTCCTCCATCCCTCTATTTCTTTTTTCCTCTCTCCATAATAAAGATTTTCCCCCTTTATTATGTTAAAATGAACTATTTGTGAAGTGATATGATAGTATAATAGATAATACTGGTTTGGTCTGTTTTGATCTGTATGAATTTTTACCTTGAATCTGCTTACTTGACAAACTGCTATGCTGGGAAATGATAGAAAAATATTCTTTTTTTAATTGGACTGGTCTCTGAGACTCCAAAGGCTTGTGTCTTGTGCCTCTTCTGTTGGACAGAGAACCTTTAGGATTGTAGACTTAATGAAGCAAAGTTAAATACAATTTTGTGTTTTATAAACCAGGCTCTTTACATATCGCAAAGAGAGCCTACAAAATTAGGATCCGCTGAGAATTCTTCTCAGTAGTTGGTGACATTAAAACAGCAATAACTAGTTAGGAAACACTAAAACAAACCAAGCTGGTTGCCTATTTAACTGGTTTTTAATTGCAAGACAAAAGATATTTTGAAATATTCTCACATAACATTCATGCCTTTCATTTTGAAGTGAGACTTTGTAATTATAAGAATAAAAAATCTGATCTAAAGTAAAACACTGTTAACGGCTGATTAAAAAAAAAAAAAGAAAAGAAAAAGAAGACGATTAATCATGCTGGAAGCAACATTCTGTAGCATAAAACTAGGTCACCAATGAACCAAAACCTTCATTCTAAGCAAGATGAGTCTTCAGGTAAGAGCAGGAAGGCTCTGTGGTCTCATCAAGAAAGCCAAACTCCTCCACATACAGGCCAGTCACCCAATGTACAGGAACAAAAATGATTATTCAGGAGAAAAAAGACATTGTTCTAAATTGGAGTTCGCTCTAGCTGTTTAATGACATCTTTTCTAGGTCACAGAATTACTCAGGGAAAAGCAGTTCATCACTCAGGTTCCTTGTTATACGTGGAATCTAGAACTCCCTAAGATGACCTGGAACTTTTCCCAGATTTGAACAGCACTGCATCAGAAGAAGTGCAAAGTGTGTAATTTTTAAAGGATAATTAGTTGTTATTATGTACAATCGAGTTGGAACCGACCCATACGTGACCCCTCAGCAGGTTTTTAGAGGCAATACATTGTAAAGGAGGAGATTGCCCATCTTTCTCCTGCAAAGCAGCTGGTGGATTCAAACCACCTGTCTCTGCGTTGGCAGCACAATTCCTTGCCACTAAGATACTAGAGTTTTGCTATTTAGTTATGAGAATTCAATACCTAAGAGTTGATGTCCATGTGTGTTAGTGGGTTTTAATCACATATAATTCTTTATTTATTCTGTCTGAAATTTGCTTTACAGCATGAAGAATTGAAAAGCTCAGTTATACTCAAGGGAAACCAAATTTGTTTTGAATTTATCACTTACACAGTTTAAATGAAACTTTACTAAACAACTGTCAGGATACTCGGGAAAAGAGGAAAATGTTTGATTTGCTATTAGGAATTAGGTAAATTGGCCAACTTAATCTATAAAATCAATATCTGATTTTGTAGATTTGTCTTATTTTTCTTTGCCTTATATGTAGAATTGATTTCATTATTAGAAAAAATCAACCCAGTATCCAGAATCACAGCTTAGTCATGCCTCTTATGAATGGACTAATAGCCTTTTCCTTCCCTGAGCAAATTGTGTTGACAATGTGCCTTAGTTACAGGATAATAGTCTTATAACATATTAAAAACAAATTATACCTGTCTGTTTATTTAATGCTTTGTAAACTCCCCAATTAAACCTATACTGATTATAATTGTGAGATAATTAAGATAGGCATTGTTCCATATTTGAGAAACAATGATCCTGTTAGGAATTTGGAAAGAAAGAAAAACCAATTAAAAGTGGTCCTTCAGCATATTCAGCAATCAAAACGTACCCTTTCCAGGAGGACCACTTATACGAATATTATGCTTCACTGAGCCATGATCAGGTGAGGAAAATGACAGAGTTTTAAGAAGGGCCTACTTTGTTTTAATCCTTTGATAGAATGTTAGAATTATTGGCAATTAGAACAATGGAAATAATAATAGTAGATATCACCAATATTTTTTATTTTTAATAACGAGCCTAAGTGTAAAGGAATCTTTATGATATTATACATACTCAGAAATAAAACTTACAGCGCTAAGTTTTAAATTCAGTTTATGGAAAGGTGTAATTTTTTTTTTTTTGGAAAGGTGTAATTTTAATAATTTATATTTTAGACTTCCATCTAATTCATATCTAAAGTTATTGTCTCAGACACAGAAATTCTACAGAATTTATGCCTCTCAATGAAATTTTAACCATGTACACAACTTTGACCAGCAGAATATTATTTAGAAAAATACCAAAGAGCCAAACACACGGCAGGGGGAGAAGGTACATTTACTTCTGTTTCTGAGGGAAGTTTTGAAACTTATTTTACAAGTTAGTTACTTTGAATAACCCAGGTAAATATTAAGGATGTTTTTGTAGCATTTTGTAGTAGAATCACTATACATTAAGTACCTGAGTGCTCCCTAAAGGCAAGGATGATAAAGCTTCACTTCAAATACTGGATAAACTGTTGTTATGTATCCTCGAGCCAAACCAACCCGCAGCTGAACCTCCAGTGGGTTTTCAGAGGCAGTAAATCACATGGAAGGTGACTGCCCATCCTTCTCCCACAGAGCAGCTGGTGGGTTTGAACCACATGCCTTTGGGATTGCAGTACAGCTTCTTACCACTAGGCCACTATATTCTGTTAGGAGAACCTATTCATTGGATAAGGACATCATGCTTTGAGAAGTGGAGGGTCAGCAAAAGAGAGGAAGAGCCTCAGTGAGAGGGATTGACCTGATGACTGCAGCAATGTGCTTAAGAGTGTCAGAGGATGAGGCTGATACAGGAGAGGGCAAGCTTCAGATGCTGGATCGCACCTAACAACAACAACAACAAAGCATCTCTGTGCAGTAAGACTACTGCTGTTGTATAACATCAAGTTAGGACCAACCCATAGCCGACCCTCCAGCAGGTTTTCAGAGGCAATTTTAATTGCATGGCAAGAGAATATCCATCTTTCTTTCACAGAGCAGCTGGTGGATTTGAACTGTGTGCCTTCTGGATTTCAGTGCAGCTGCTTACCACTAGAACATAAAAACTTCCCAGACGCAAATGTTGTAATCATCTGGAGAAATGATAAAATAAGAATTTGTCATTATACAATTGATTGGGGTGGGGGATCTATTTGTGATGAGAACATGATTTAGGGACAAGAAATTTTAGGCAAATTAGCTAACAAACATTATTTTTATCTGACTAACTTTTAAAACATTAAAAGATATTTAATAAGAAATTCAAGCTAGATTCATAAGGTGTGGAACTGCTGAAGCCAGATGGATCTTGAATGAAATCAAGTAGTACCAGAATTTTATTGACTCTGCAAAGCCAATGGAACAAGTTGTTATAACATTGCAAAGAAGAGAAATTCTGGAGCAATTAGAAGCTTCAGTTAGGAAATCAAATAGCTTCCTGTGTTGGGGAAATCTTCCTCAAGGACCTCTTTAAAGTGCTAAAAAGCTAGGATGTTTCACATATTTTTGTCATGTTTTTATCCTCAACTAGTCTTAGATCCATAATCAACACTCTTTGTGCCAACAGTCAAGAAATCAAAGACAAACTGCATTAGGAAAACCTGCTGTCAGGGACTGCTTCAGAGTATTAAAAGAGCAACGATGACTGTCTAGAGACTAAGGTGCACCTGATCCAGACCATGATCTTTGTAGTTACTTGTTATGCATCAGAAAGCTGGACAATGACCAAGGATGACAGAAGAAGAATTGATGCTTTTGAGTTGTGGTGCTGGAGAAGACTATACATACTATGGATTGACATGAGAACAAGCAGATTTGTCCTGTAGAGGGTCAAACCAAGCTGCTCAATTGAGGCAAAAATTCCGAGATTCAGTCTCATATATTTTGTGACTGTTTCCAGGCAGGACCAGTGTTTGGAGAAGGCCATCAGGCTTGGGAGGGTGGAGGGGCAGTGCAGGGGAAGAAGACAGAAGACCCCAGATGAGATGGATTGACACAATAACTGGGTTGATAAGCGTAGATGTGTCAGAGACAGTGAGATTGGCTGAGGATCGAGCAGGGTTCAGAGCTATTGTGCATAGGTTTGCTAAGAGTCGTAGTCGACTTGACAGCGCATAACAACAGCAAGTCTCTGGAGAAGACGATCATGCTTGATGAAGTAGGAGACCAGCCACGAAGAGGTAGACCTTCAAGGAGACAGACTGACATAGTGAGTGACTCCAGCAGGGGGTTCAAACACAGCAGCAAGTGTGACGGCTCAAGACCAGGAAGTGGTTTTTTTGTATTGGATGTAGAGTTTTCAGTGTTTCAGAACCAATGCCATGGCACCAGACAACAAAAAGAAATTAATGTCCCTGCCTTGAAAGTAATCTTCCCTATCATTTAACTTCTTTTATGCTCCCATATATATTTGAAAATATATAAAGTTAATTTCAAACCTGGCCTAGTAGCAAGTAACCACTGCCCACCCAAAGACAGGCAGTTCGAATCCACCAGCTGCTCTGTGGGAGAAAGATAAGCAGTTTCCTCCCATGCAATTTACTGCCTTTGAAAACCCTCTGGAAGGTCAGCTTTATTTGGTTCCTACTCAACAGAACCTAACAACAAAAAGAATAGTTTAGATTGGTATTTGCTAGGAGAAAAGAAATGCTTATTATCATCTGCATTGTATTTGCCAGCAAACCTTGGCATCCCACTCCGTCTGTACCATTCAGTCATTAATTTAGTAAGCTTTTATCACAAATTTTAATCTTAAATCATCTGGTGCATTCTATTTTATAGAAAGCACTAATATCCTCTAAGTTTAAGGGATGGTGTTGCTATGTGCCTTCAAGTTGCCTGCAACTCGTAGCAACCCTATATATACACTAGCTCTGAACCCTGCTACATCCTAAGCCACCCTCACCATCTCCAACACATCTACCCCCATTACTCCAGTCACTGAGTGAATCCATATCATCAAGGGTCTTCCCCTCTTACACTGTCCCTCCACCCTCCCAAGCATAATGTCCCTCTCCAAGAACTAGTCCCTCCTTGCAACATGTCCAAAATATGTCAGACAGAGCTTCAGAATCCTTGCTCCAAGGATCAGCCTGGTTTCACCCCACCTAGGATGGACCTATTTGTTCTATTAACAGTCCATGGTGTATTCAATACTATTCTCCAGCACCACAGCTCAAAGGTATCAATTCTCCTTCTATCATCCCTACTCCTGGCCAGCTTTCTGCTGCATAGCTCATAATTGTGAAGATCATGGCCTAAATCACGTGTACCTTAGTCTCCAGACTGACACTGTTGCTCTTCAGGACTCTGGAGAGGTCCCTGACAGCAGACTTTCCCAGTGCAATTCCTCTTTTCCTGGATGCTGGTATCAAGAGACTTTCCCAGTGCAATTCCTCTTTTCCTGGCTGCTGGTATCAAGAGTGTTGATTGTGGAGCAAACTAAAGCTGTTAACAAGCCCAATCTCTTCACCATCCATCATGATGCTCTGTTTTAAACATTAGAAATATCATATAGTAATTATGTGGGGAATAAAAATGAGGAAAACCAGAGAAGAATTTATTCATCTGAACTGAAGTGTTTGAAAAGAACACTGAACATCCCATGAACTGCCAGAATACTTCACAGCTCTGCCTTGGGAATACAGCCAGAATGTTCCTGAGGAGGAAGAGGCTGAAATTTCATTTCACTTACTTTGGACATTATCACAAAGTGGTCCTTGGAAAAGGATATAACACTTAGTAGAGGTTTCTCAAAACAACAACAACAAAACCCCACACAAGGGAAGAACCCCTTCGCTGTGGTATATTGTCCAGTGACTGCACGAGTGGGCTCAGGCATGACAGACTATGGATGGGTAGAGGACCAGACAGTGTCTTGTTCTGCTTTACATAGGGTAGATTTGACTTGAACTGCACATCCACAGTGATGTTGTTGTTATGTGCCACCAAGCCCACTACAGTTCGTAGCGATTCTCTTACCAATGACTCTGAACCTGACTCTATCCTGAGCTAACTTGACTAACACCAGGCAACTGACCCCATTTCCACAGTCATTGCATCAGGGCATCTCATCCAGGGTCTTCCTCTCTGGTGCTGACCCTCCACCCTTCCAAGCATGATGTCCTTTTCCAAGAACTGGCCTCTCTTCACAACATGTGAAGAGTATGTGAGACATAAGTTCAAAATCCTTGCCTCAACAAGCAACCTGGTTTCCCCTTCTGCAAGACAGGCCTATTTATTACCTTGGCATGTCCAATACTCTTATCCAGTACCACATTTCAAAGCAATTGATTCCTTTTCTGCCATCTTTATTCACTGTCTGGCTTTCAGATGCACAGAAAGCAGTTGAGAAGATCATAGTCTGGCTCGGGTGCCCCATAGTCTCTCAACTGATGTCATTGCACTTCAGCACTCTGGAGAGTTCCTTGACAGCAGATTTCCCCATTGCAACATATCTTTTGGTTTCCTGACTGCTAGATTGTTGAACTGAGCAAGATGAAATCGTTAAAAACGTCATTTTTTTTTTCTCTCCACCTGTCATGATGCTGCCTGTTGACCCAGTGGTGAGAATTTTAATTTTCTTGACGCCAAGGTGAAATTAATGTATTTAGAAAATAAATAAATAAAACTATCATTCTTACAACTAAAATTTCAAAAGCGGGGTATCCAGCTAAGCCCTGCCTTTGACAACCTAGACATAGAGATGGAGGGTGTCTCATAATGCTGTGAGCTCTGGTGAACCAGTCTTTAGGCAGTTGCTGTACTAGCCCGAAGGCTGTGCATCTCTGCTGGTTGTAATTGGTCAGTGACTCTGTGCAGAAGGATGGACACTGTCCTCCTGTGCAGTTTCAGTCTCTCAAACTCCATGTAGAGTCAGCGAGGAATCAGCTTTGACTCAGTAGCAGTGAGTCTGAGGATTTTGGTGTTTTTTTTTTCTTTTTAACGTTTTGGTGTTTTCTTCCATTCTTTCTTTCCCCCCCCCCCCCCCCTTTT
>NW_006399864.1:496662-533170 GCF_000299155.1 Elephantulus edwardii
GTTATCAAATCTGTCTTGGAAGTGGAGAAAGAGATCCTTTCATCAAAAGAAAGAAAAGGAACCATCATTTCTTTTCGGTTCCCTTCTTTGGTCATTGCCTCTGACTCCAGTTTGCAAGAGTATTAAAACCTGCCAAGAAAAATGGAGCAAACTGAGATCGATGTAAAAATGTCACATCCATATCATCTTGATGTTAAAGGCAAATGGGTTTTATATGATTTAGAGAAAAGTTATTGCATCTGAAAACACATCTTTCCCCAGTATTGAATCAGTATTCATCAGTCTGTGCTCTTTGGATAAATCACACTTATGATTCATTCCGCTTAAACACCCGATTTGTTGCAGTCATACCTCCTCACATGGTCGGAGAACTTTCTTTTCTGCTATTTTGGGAATTGTAGAAAACTAAAGGGTGAACAGCTGGCAACAATATGGCTCAGGATCTAAAAGTAGTTCCCTGGTTCGGTGCCTTTGCGTTGGACTGGCAGAGCTCAGGTGGCGTGGTGATATAGGTATTGCACCACTAATCACAAGTTCAACAATTTGCATTCACCAGTGACTCCTTGGGGAAAAAGTAAAGCGTTACAGCCTTGGAAACCCAGTGGAGGAACTTAGCTTTGAGTTGGAATGGACTTGATTGGCAGTGGGTAACACACCTCAGAAGGGAGAACTTTAAAGTTTTAACTAATTGTAAAGAAATGCTTTTTAGAATACAGACTGACCTCTAAGGTGGGACCCTTTGCATTTCTAATTAGATTCCTCCTGATGCTGTTGCTGCTGCTTCATGAGCCGCATGAGTCTTGTCTGAGAGACCTGAAGCCTTTCTTCATTTGACAACAAGACTATATAGATATTTGTTCTGTGCGATCAAATCAAAAGCAACTCATAGCTGACCCTCTAGTGGATTTTCAAAGGCAGTAAATCACAAGGGAGAAGAGTGTTCATCTTTCTCCAGGGAGCAGTGAGAAGCAGCTGGTGGATTCAAACTGTGAGTCTTTGGGATAGCATTGCAACTTCTTACTCACTAACCCGTCATAACTTAACACAGACAGAGAGATAGAGAGATGATAGATCGATCGATTGATAGATAGATAGATACAGAGATATAGAGATAGACATGTCTGTGTTAACTCTGAGGGAGCTCTGGCAATGGTGTTCATAGAGTCGCACTGCTGACCCACCAAGGATGGCACCTCTACGTTGGTTTGACTCCAGCAATAGCTTCTCAGAAGAAGGATGGGCTACTTCTTCCCAAATGATTTACAGCCTGAGAAAAACCCTGGAGGGTCAGCCACGAGGTCAGCTATGACCACAATGAAGAGCACTGTTGTTGTTGTTGTTGTTGTTGTTACGTGCCATTCAGTCATCTGCAACTCATAGCAACCCTATGTACAACAGCCTTAAACCCTGCTCTATCCTGTGCCAGTCCTATTGTCTCTGACACACCTACCTCCATTACCCTAGTCACTGTATCAATCCAGCTCATCCAGGGCCTTCCACTCTTGCACTGTCCCCTCCACCCTACCAAGCTTGATGTCCCTCTCCAAGGACTGGTCCCTCCTTCCAGCAGGTCAGACGAAGCCTCAGAATCCTTGCCTCCACGGGGCAGCCTGGTAATACCCTGAGACGAGCCTGTAGTATATTCAATACTCTTCTCCAACAACACAGCTCAAAGGCATCAATTCATTTTCTGTCATCCCTATTTATTGTCCACATCTCAGATGCATAGTTAGTAATCAGAATGACCATAGCCTGAATCAGATGCACCTTAGTCCTTAAACTGATATCACTACTCCTCAATAATTTGGAAAGTCTCTAATTGGAAATTTTCCCAGTTCAATGTGCCTCATTTCCTGACTGCTTTTACCAATGATGATAATTATGGATCCAAGCAAGATGAAGCTGTTGACAGTTTCAGTCTCTTCTCCATCTATCATGATACTGCCTATTGGTTCAGTGGTAAGAATCTTTGTTTTCTTGATACTGAGATACAATCCATACTGAAAGGCTGCATTTCTTGATCTTCTCACACTAGTTGCTGTAAAATAGTAACAGAATTGGTTTTAATCTTGGGACATTTTGAGACCTCTTACTTGTGGATAAATGTGATTTGTCAAATGTGCTAGCCAAGACAATGTAAAAGCACGTGGCAGGGAAACCGTAGATTCTTACACAAAAGAGACTCGTGCTAAACCGAGTGGTTCACTGTCTATTTTAGCTTTGTTGTTTACCCATTGATCAAATGGTTGATTTCTCTCAGACTAATTTCTTTTTAATTGTTATGTGGGAGTAAAAGCACTTTCTTTGTAGTGCTTTTTGGGGGTGGTATTAAATAAATCAATGCATGTAAAGCTATTAGAATTGAATCTCGCTACTGAGTTCTTAACTTTGAAGAAGATCAAAATAGAAATAGATAAATGGCAATGAGTTAGCTAATCAATACTATGTAATTTTAAGGCACCTAAGTAGTACAAGCAGTTTTTGACTGGCTTCTAGCCCAGAGGCTGACAGTTCAAACCTATCCAGAGGCTCCTTGCAAGAAAGACCTGGATAACTCTCTTTTGCATTTCAACTGTGTGCGTATGGATTCCCTGTAGGCTGGGACAAAATCAACAGCAGCTAACCACAACAATGGCGATAGTAAAGGTGGAGCCCAGAAATTATGAATCTAGGAGTTTACTGAGACTCTAACGAGTGCCCCCAGCAAGAAAATCTTTGGGCTTAATGTAAATAAATCTCTGCAAAAATATATATATTTATGGATCCAATTGTATCATCCAAAAATGTGTCATTGTGGGTAGGCCACATTCTCAGTTTTTGTTAAGTGCCATCGAGTCATAGGCGACTCATAGCGACCCTATGAATGAAAGATCTGGACATTTGTCTCACTTTCCTCCCCTCTCCAGGTTCATAGGGTTTTCGGAGGCAAGCTATTTTGGAAGCGGGTGCCATTCCTGCTTCCAAACATTCTCAGTATTGAGTACTTACTCTAACTTTGTATTCTAAGCAATTATCCCATACATTAGGTAAATCCTAACCTCTATAGTGTTAATGAGTCAGGATGAGTGACAGACAATGAGGTAGGATGTAATACACAGGATTAGACTGTATTTTTGAGTCATTCTCTTGGAGATACAGAAGAGATTTCACGGGGTAACAGAGCTCTCTGTGACACCAGGAGAGAAGTGTTAGAAGTGGGTTTTTATGCTGTCAGTCTCTGAGGACCAAGAGGCATGTGGAGAGCCAGAACTCTCAATTGGAACTGCTAGCCTCCTGAGTAACAGAGTGTAAATATGCTTGTTAGGTAGTCAGTCCATTTGTAGTAATGCAGTACCACGTAGCTCATCAACAACCTACTTTATGAAGACGACACGACCCTGCTAGCTGAAATCAAGAAAGACCTGAAGCACTTGCTGCAGAACATCAACGATTCCAGCCTTCAATATGGATTATACTTCACCATCAAGAAAACAAAGTCCTTACCACTGGGCTAATAAGGAACATCATGATAGATGGGGGGGGAAAATGAAACTGTCAATGGTTTTATCTTACTTGGATCCATCATCAACATCCTTGATGCCAGCAGTCAGGAAATCAGAAGATGTATTTCATTGGGAGAGTCTGTGGTCAGGTATCTCTCCAAATAACTGAGGCCAGTTATGTCAGTTTGAAGATTAAGATGCACCAGATTCAGGCCAGGGTCTTTTCAATCATTTTCCCGAGAGCTGGACAGTGAATAAGGATGACAGGAAAAGACTCTTGATGTCTTGAACTGTAGTGCTGTAGAAGGACTGCTAGAAGAAGGAACGGGTATATCTGGGAGAAGGTGCAGCCTCAGTGCTCCTTGGGGGCTAGGATGGCAAAGCTTCATCGCTCATATTCTGGACATGTTGTTAGGAGAGGCTGTTCCTTGGAAAGGGATGCCATGCTTGGAAATGTGGAGGTTCAGCAACAAAGAAGATCCTGGATGAGATGGATCAATATGATAACTGCAGCAGTGGGCTCTAGTATAACAGAGATCATGAGCATGGCACATGATAGGACAGAATTCTGATCTGTTGTTCATAGAGTCACTTATAAGTTGTACTTGACTTGATGGCAACTAACAGGAGTAATAACAACCACATAACTGAGGTAGTCTCTAGTCAATTGGAATAGAAACAAAAAGTTCAGAATTTTATTCTCCTTCAGAAGATAAATACAACTCCAGGAAGATGGATCTCTTTATGTCTCTGGAGTTCTCAATTTATTCTGACCCAGAGAGAGTAATTTTCTGTACTTAGAAGGCCTAACCATATAGCAACATGAAACTATTACCATTATTTCCAAATAATTGCAATCTTTATTATAAAGTTATATTGATGATGAAAATAAAATTATATATGACTAGTTGTAAGAAGGGAATTCTGGTGGCTTGGTGGTAAGGAATTGCACTTCCAACCCAAAGGCAGACAGTTTGAATCCAGGAGCTGCTCATTAGGAGAAAGATACGCAGTCTCCTCCTGTGCTATTTACAATCTCTGAAAACCTACCAGAAGGTCATCGCTATGAGTCAGTTCTGACTTGATGGCATGTAAAGCAACAACAGGTAAAAAATAAGTAGAAATATCCCCAGCATATCCAGTTATATACAGTTATATATGAGTTATATACAGTCTTCATTGCTTGGCTATAAATGATGGGAGAACTGGTATTTTTTACAAAGTTCATGAAATGTTTTGTTGTTAATACATTTAACTCATTCTATCTCTATTAATATGATGATAGATAGAATGATAGAAGGAGAGTTGATACCTTTCCACTGTGGAGCTGGAAAAGAGTATTGAATGTAACATAGACAAACAGGTTGATCCTACAGAGCATGAGACCAGGCTGCTCCTTGGAGGCAAGGATTCTGAAGCTTCATCTGACATTTGTTTCAAGGAGAGACCAGTCCTTGGAGAGGGGCGCCATGCTTGGGAGGGTGGAGGGACAGTGCAAGAGAGGAAGACCCTCGATGAGAGGGATTGATTCAGTGACTGGGGTAATAGAGGGTAGGTGTGTCTGAGACAATAAGAATAGCACAGGATAGAACAGGGTTTAGGGCTATTGTACATAGGGTCACTATGAATTGCAAGCAACTCAACAGCACAAAACAACAACAACATCTCTAGCAATAACTCCTTTGTCTGTAAATGTGCCCCTTGCCATTTTCAGGTGGATGATTATAAAATTAGAAAACACATTTACAAAAATGTAGGAGGCTGTGTGATTCTCAACATTCAAACCACAATTACCCTCCTACCAGCACTGTTGTAGTTATGTGGACATTACCACATGCAAGGGGGAAAGGCATGTAAGTATACTGATGGGCAAATTGAGAAAGGACTGTTGGAGCATAGAGAGAATTTCCATGTGCCAACAAGAGCTGAGAGGCTACTCTACATTAAGACCTACTGGAAAATAGCATTTACAGTATAATCTGGTCGGTCCTATTAACCTGGTAGGTCCGAGTGAGTAACTCGAGGGAAAGGATTTGAAAAGATTAAAGAGGAAAAAGCAGAGCTTCAGAGACAAGAATCTTCACAGTGTTTACAAGTTCTCAGATTCATGGACCATCTTTTTTGACCAAATTTTCCTTGGTCCGTGATACCAGCATTAACATCAAGCCAAATAAGAATTGAAACCAAGAAATATGTGTTACATGCAAAACAACACACTAGATAGGGCAGAAAAATAGTAGGATAAGATTTCCTTTATTTGGACACTGACAACATGACTGGACAGAGATAGAAGAGCATAGAGTAATTCTAGTTGAATACAGTACAAATCCCAGGGTAAATGCAAATTGTTAGCAGTTTAAAAGAAAAATAGTTGGCTACAGTGAAGGTCCAGTGGAACAAGATTTACTTAAAACATATCACACATTGGAATAGGTGAAAGAAAGGTCAAAGTGAAATGAATGGACTATCAGACATTATGTATAGTGCAGGTAACAGCCCAGAACAGGGCATACATTATAGACTGAATCAGGGGAAAGAATGAAAAGTTTATTTGAATGAGTGAATCAAAAACTAATTTCTTCATAAACTTTCATTCAAATTACAGTTAGGAACCCCCCCCACACACACACACACACACGCACACACACACATTATAACTGAAGGGTATAACAGGTAGTGAAGTAAGATTATCATGCAGACTGATTTACTCTTAAAGTGTACCTTTACAATGCAAATATATTTAATTAAGAAAAACAACCTAAAACCCACTATGCCAACACATGCTTCATGATGATAGGGGTTTTAGAAAACCAAATCAGCCCCCGACAGTCCTCTCTATGTTTCACCTCAAAGCTGTCTTTTTATACTCAGCTCTAAATTATAACTGTTAACTAAAGGCTGTGCTTCTCTGGCTGTCCGAGTCCACTGGTGGCTTCACGGAAGAACGTGCAGATGACAGACTTTACAGCAGTCAGATCCAGCTTGACAGCCATGCGTTTGAGTTGGTTTGGTGTTAGCTGTGATTTCTTTTTAATATAAGTTATAAAAGAAAGTAACTTCTCCCAACAAACTGGTGATCCATCTCGAAAGAAAGTAAACCTTTTGGTTTTTACTAAAACTTTGGCAAAATTCAACTTAAGAGCTTGGTAGTTCCTACCTTATAAGATACAAGCAAATCTCTGAAATGTGCAAAACTATGGAAACAGTTTATTTCACTGAGAACTGGAGAAGCACGGTGTAAATAAGCACTGATTAAGCAGAGGGCAGCTGAGGGCAAGAGAATAAACAGGGATCTCTCAGGTGATAGGAAAGAACCACAGAACAGGAATGTAGGATCTGATACTGACATTTTATCTAAGCCTGATGCTTATTGCGTTGTATTTTTTCTAGGCTGTTCTATGTATGTTTCTGTTTAATCTTGAATATATTCAGTGAGTGATGTGTTTTTTGTCTCCATTTAACAATGAGCAAAACTAAGGCTGAGTAACTTGCCTTCTCTTCCACAGTTGAGCCTGTGAGTTTGTCTCCTAAGACAAGGCCGTGGTACACTCTATCACTTCCTTCAGTGGGTAAAGCAGTCCCTTTTTTTTTTTTAATTAACAAATGACACAATATTATTTCACAATTTCAATAACTAGACAGATGTTCTTCCCAAGCTCAGAACAATAGTCTTTACATTTAAAAAGAATATGGTTAATCTTTCTATATTAACAGAAAGCAGTTGAGTGAAACACGCGTAGGAAAGAACTGACGCCTGTTTTACCTTCTAAGCCACTTTTTTTTGGGGGGGGGATGTCTTTTTTTGTGAAAAAACAAACAAACAAACAAACAAAACAATTTTAGTACTTTTTTGGAGTGCCAAACCCTCATGAACATGAAAATCGTTTTATAAATTTTTAAAGTTCATGTTTAAAAGACAGGACTTCTTTTTCCTTCCCAACCTATATTCTGTCAAAGTTTATCAAGAAAAATGATACATATTTTTTTTACATATAAATACAGTTCCTGGGATAATGAGAGCCTTTCCCTCCAGCTGTTATTGTTTGCCATGGAGTCAGAACCCACTCATAGCTGACCCTCCAAAGGGTTTCTGAGGCAGGAAATCGCACGAGAGGAGATGGGCCATCCTTCTCCAGTACAGCTGCTGGTGGATACTATTATGTATGTGTATTTCCCTACTGTTAGGTTAGCAGACTTAAAGAAGAAATCAGAGAACAAGAGAAAGCTTAATACAGCTTTACTAAAGGCAAGTTCCTCATCCTGGAGATTCAGAATGAGAAGTCACACTGTGAACTTACTGGGGAGGATTTTTATAAGCAGAGTCTTTAGGGAGGGACATTCCACTCTGATTACGAGCCACCTGCTAGCTCAGCCAGACAAGCAAGGCCATTTGCTCTTCTTAGCAGCAGCAGCAGACAAGGCCATCAGCTTTTGAGTTCTGAATTCGTCATTCTTCTCCTTGGCCCCCTTTGCCCAGACTTAACACGTACTATGTCTTTAAAAATTTGTAGGTAAGCCGGAAGGTGATTACAGTTCATATTTAGTCTTACTTTGTTGCAGGAAAAGACTCGAAGGCTTTTCGATGTTTTAAAAGCTGCACATGAAGAAGTGAAAATGATTGTGATGGAGAAATTGTTTTCAGTAGGGATTCATTCTATCAGTTCCAAGTGGGTGGATTTATGTAACATTAAAGGTCAAGTACTAGTTGTCCTTAAATCAACTTTTATAACTTGGGTGCTGCCTATAGGTATTCACAAAATTATTTTGTCCTGCAAATTTCCAATTTGGGTTAATTTTTGTGCCTTCCTCCATTTTCATTCCCTTCAGCAAAACTGTGGTCACATTGTTGCATGTAAATAGATCCAATTTAAACAAGCATATCAAATATATCATGCTGTCAATAATAACCAGAATGTAATTATCACTGCAAGGCACTGCAGTGTGCATAGTGTTTGGCACTAAGCCTGGGGCCATGAGCAAGGAAAAATGCATTAAACTTAGTTTTGGAATCTCAGAAAGTTCTTACTTAGAAAAACTCACCAATCTCTGGTTTGGTCTCTTTTTTATAAATAGAGTTGATGTCAACCACCATTCCTTATTCTTGCATAGGGTTAAAGGGGTGGGAGATTCCCTTTCCCCCTGCAATTGATTTGTTGTGCTTTTGACTTCATACTCTCTATTTTGAGGTCCCCTTTCTGTGTTTAATTTCATGGTAAAGGGTTTGGGTCTACAGAAGTTGACAACTTCTTGCTGCACTATAACCCTCTGCATGCCAGCATCTCCTGGAGCTAGCCTATGTTTGTGGCTCCAAATCAGAAATCAGAGAGTCCATCCATAGAACAGATGTGAGGAAAAAGGAAAAAGAAGACACATCAAAAACATGTTATTTTTCATATATGGCTCATTAAGATTAATTCAATCCAAATACTTAAAATTATTGATTCCATTGTTTTTACCCTCCATTTTTTAAAAAAATATCTCTACATGAGGAACAACAATGTATTTTTGCTCTAGGTTTTAGCTGTGTGGGTTATTTCCTTCAGCTCTGGTGGCCTAGTCTGTAAGTAGTTGGCAATGTTAGTCCAAAGGTTGCATTTCAGTGGGTTCAGATTTTCCAGTGACTTAGCAAGAGAAAGATGGGCTGCCTCCTCCCGTGCGATTTAGAGCCTCAGAGACCCACTAGAGGGTCAGGTCGGAGTCTGCTCCAATCAATAGCAATAAATATGAGAGGGCTTTTAAAAAAAATAAATACACACACACACACACACACACACACACACACATACATACATAGGGTAGAAGGTTGGTTAATAATTTCCATGAAAGAAGATAGTGAAAATCCTATACCAAACCAAAGAGGAGACAAACACAGTATGGAAATGGTTTCTTTCTTTGCCACAAAGAATTTGCTAAAAATATATTAGATACTACTGACTTAGGCAAGGGAACTGATTTCTTCAGATGCAAGGGGGTGAATTTCTCCTAATAGGCCTTCACTGATACACTGATAACATATGAGCTAAAAGTTGTTTTGGAAAACAGAAACAGTTCCAGGTGTTGTGGCCAGAAAGCAGTTAAAACAGGGAATTATACATCAATAAAGCTCTGGAAATGACTGGAGAATAAAGGTCAGAGAGAATCATTGTTGATTTTTAAAAATCTCCAAGTATGAAAATGTTAAGATTGAGTGCTCTCTGCTCACTCACCGCCTCTAGCACTGAGCAGAATGGTCCACAGGGGCTTCCCTGGCTGCCTCTGAACCTCTCTTCACCATCCTCCAGGAGTTGGCCTCTGCCACTACTAGAGAAAGCAACAGGCTTCTTCTTTCCAAGTAGAGGTCCTTGTATTGGTAACGCTTGAGTAGACACTACACTTACAAAGGAATTGGGAAGAATATATATTTTGGCGTTTAGGAGCTCTTAAAAAAACCCAAAACCACAGCTGTCTAGCTGTTCAAATCCATCGGATCTTTGAGAGAGAAAGGAACAAGCTCCTTCCCTGTGATTTAACGTCTCAGAAACTCAGTGGCTCTTAAAAAAACCCAAAACCACAGCTGTCTAACAGTTCAAATCCATCGGATCTTTGAGAGAGAAAGGAACAAGCTCCTTCCCTGTGATTTAACGTCTCAGAAACTCAGTGGTGGGTCAACTGTGAGTCAGATCTGACTCAACACAATGTGTTCTGTGTTTTTTGAGCCACCTGGGTTATTGTGAATAAAAGGTCAGGGATGAGTTGTATCCATTGCATTAAAGAGCACACAAGTCAGCTTGAGTAGATGTTTTAAGGGTTGCAGGTTTTTTGGTGTTTTTTTTTTGTCCTGGAGCATGGACTTAAGTTCTATTGAAGGCATTAGCATTCTAAATGTTTCTGTGTTCATTCTTTTCCTATTTCAGAATTGCAGAGATACAAGTCCATGTTTGGTATTTACATACTAGTATTCCTGTTAAACAGGGTGACCCAAAGGCAGGCACGTTTATGTCAGGCACAGGTAATTCCCAGGCAGCAAACACTGTAAGAAGGTCTCAGTGCTCACTTTTTTTAAATGAGTAGTTCTGTTAGCACATCTGATCATCAAAAGTGGAAGTCAGCAGGAACATATTTTATTATTTTCTGCATATTTTGTTTTAGAGGATGGAAGCAAAACCCTTCAAATAAGAGAATGTTCCTTACCATGCAGACCCTTCTGGTATTTGCAAATAGATCACACTTGGGAAAATTTCTGTAAAGCAAAGAAGCATGTACCATGAATAAAAAATAGCCTACTAAAAAATAGCAAATAAAGTAACACTAGACCATAGTAAGAGCCTGTATAAAGTAGAGGTAATGAGCCTCCAGTGTAGTTCCTGGGTGAGGAGCTTGGTCTCTGTGTGTGCTGTGTCTTTAATGACTCGCCAGAAAACACAGGCTAAGTGCTAGTTTCACTTTCCATCTGTTTTTGAAAAGGCAAAATCACCTTTAGATTTCCTTAGACTATGTTTACACAAGGGAGCTCTGGTGGCCTAGTGGCAAGAAGCTGTGCTGCAATTCTGAAGGCACACAGTTCGAGATCACCAGTTGCTCTGCGTGAGAAGAATGGGCAGTCTCCGTCCGTGAGATTCACTGCCTCTGAAAACCCGCCAGAGAGTCAGCTATGGGCCAGTTCTGACTCAATGGTACACAACAACAACAATGACGTTTACACAGGTGCTAATGTAAGTCATAAAAGGGAAGTGACATCAAATGAACTTAGCCTTCAAGATGGCTCATACAACTACTTCGACTGTGTAATTCTGTCCCAGAGATTTTGTTTACTAGAATTTATTACTGCTAAAGTGATTATTTATGAAGCAGTGGTTCTTTTACTGCTGTTATATATAATTTTCTGTAAGTTCTAGGCTGATGAATCTTAACTTTGACACTAGTATGGTTTTGTGCCAACCTATTATTTTTTAGAGGAACTGGTGGCATAGCCCTTAGGGGCTGCAAAGGGGGCCCCTCTCTATCCATTTCAAACCAGTCAGAGAAAGATGAGCACTGTCCCCTGAAAATCCACTGGGAATTAAGCTATAAATTAATTCCAACTTGAAGGCTATGAATTTGTCTGTTTGGAAAAATTAGCTCTTGTGGATAACTGTCCTGTTCACCCCTGACCTCTTTTCACTAGATGCCAATAAAAACCCTCTTCTAGTAGTGACAACCAAAACCGTCTCTCACATCTACTCATTTGCTTCAGTGAGTCAGAATTGACTGATACGTGGCCCTCCAGTGGGTTTTCAGAGACAATGAATCGCACAGGAGGAAATTGCCAATCTTTTACCCACAGAGAAGCTGGTGAATTCAAACCACTCGTCTATGTACTGGCAGTGAACCTAGTGCTGGACATTTAAGTTCCCTAAAACTACCTCTGATGTCAGAATTGACCCATAGCTGACCATCTGGTGGGTTTTCAGAGGCAGTTAATCTAATGAGAAGAGATTACCCATCCTCCTCCTATGGAACAGTGTTCCTTTGAGATTGCAGCTCAGCTTCTGACCAATAAACTACCAAAACTCCCTTAAAAAAACAACACAATCTCTAGACACTGTCAAATATCCTATAAGATTGGGAATGGCAATAGTTGAGAATCATTCTTCTAGATAATAAAATACAAAACAGAAATTAGAAATTCAGCTATTGAAAGGGAAACAAAATTATCATTTTAGACAGTATGATTCTCTACCTTGAGAATACTGAAACATTCAATTAAAATGTTAATTGAATGAAAGCCTTCCTTTAGTAAAGTGGTTAAAAACAACATAAATATATAAAACTTAATAAACATCAGTTACCAAGTAGTAAATGTAATGTAGAAATTGTGTTTATAATCAGCAGCAAAAAAGAAAGAAACTGCAAAACTCAAAAGAACATAAACAAGAAAAATACTAAACTATAAGAAAAAATTAAAAATCATTTTGATCTTCAAGATACTAAAGTATACCACAGATTTCTATTAGAATTGAAAAGTGGTACTCTAATATAATAACTAGCCTAGATCAATAGAATGGAACAAATTAATGCCAAATGGCCTAATTTACTTAAAATTCTATTTCAATGGTAGCATTACATGTGAATTGAAGCTCAATATTAAGATAAACAAAGATATTTAGCACTACACTAATTGGCAGCATCATGATAGATAGAGATTGAGGTTGTTAACAATTTCAGCTTGCTTGGTTCCACAATCAATGTTCTTGGAACTAGAAGTCAGGAAATCAAAAGACAAATTGCAATGGGAACGTCTGCTGTCAGGGACTTTTCCAGAGTGCTAAAGAGCAATGATGCCAGTCTAGAGACTAAGGTGCACCTGATCCAGCCTATGGTCTTCATAATTAATTACCTGCTATGCGTCGGAGAGCAATGACCAAAGAGGACAGAAGAAGAATTGATGCCTTTGAGTTGTGATGCTGGCAAAGAGTATTGAACATACCATGGACTGCCCAGAGAACAAACAGGTCTGTCCTGGAGGTGGTGAAGCCAAGCTGCTCTTGGAAGTAATGATGTTGAGGCTCTGTCTCACATACTTTGGACATGTTGCCATGTGGGACCGGGCCTTGGAGAGGGATATCATGCTTGGAAGGATGGAGGGACAGACAGTGCAGGAGAGGAAGACAGTAGGTGAGATGGATTGACACAGTAACTAGGGTAATGAGGGTAGATATATCAGAAACAGTGAGCTGGCCCAGAATAGGGAAGAGTTCACAGCTATTGTACACAGGGTCACTATGAGTCATGGTCAACTAGATGGCACAAAACAACAGTAAATATTTGTTAAGCATTTGAAAGAAAAAGGATTGAAAACTTCACATTTTACACTTCAACAAAAGAGATTTTGACTCTTTGCCATTATTGCCATTCTTATTTGCCTGAGGTTCTGTTTACTGGCCTACACTAGGGTGTTTAACACTCAATCCCAGGCTTTCTTGAGCCATTTCCTCTTACTACATTGTAGATTGTGTAGTGAATCTCCTTAGCATTTATCATGGATGACCATTTACTTAAAACTCTTTGTCTTCTACAAGGTGATCTCTTTGAATGCATTTCTTCTTATCCCTGCAGTCCCAAGATCTCACACAGCAACTGGAAGCCTCTTGTTTAGAGTCAATTCGGGACCTGGTGGAGGCCTTTGTATTTAAAAGTCAGTTGGGCCTTGGGCCTGTGGCCCTCCCATTGGGACTGGTGTTAATTGTGTTTGGGATCAACATTCTTTTAAGTGATACAGCAGTGGTCTGGCAATTTGCTGTACAGAGGTAACTTGCTGTTGTTGTGATGCTGAATACTGTGCCACTGATGTGTCAAATGCCATAATGGTTACCCATCATGGACAGTGTTTGTTGGAGCTCCCAAAATTAAAACAGGCTTGGAAGCAGGGGTGGCATCCACTATCTAAAAAACATGCCTCTGGAAACTCTATGAACTTAGAGAAATGATGATAGTTATAGAACAGGGTTCAGACCTTTTGTTCATAGTGTTGCTATGAGCTCAACTTGACAACACTTAACAACAACAATAACAAAGTATACAAAGAAAGAAACTTTTCATTGTTATACATAGGGGAATCAAAATAATGATCTAATTCCAGTCCTCATTTTTCCAAAAGCATACTATTATTTGCAGAAATCTTGACATTTATTTCAGGTCAAGTGGATTTAAGGGCAGAAAATGTTTCCTAGCTCTTGGTCAGGTCTTCCCACCAATCTTGATTACACAAGTAGACACAAAGTGGAACTTTGTATTTTAATTCAGTTTTGCTTCTCTAATGCTTTATATCTAAACACTTCCTAATATTTTAGTATAAAAAAGAGATAGAGTTTTTCTTTTGCTTTTCAAGGAGAGGAGCAAATGGGGGGGAGGGGGGAGGGGTTTGTGCGGGGAGAAGGGTGCAACAATGAATGAATGGAATACCAAAATCTCTGTAGATGTTCATTGAAATGAAAAATAAACAACCTAAATTTAAAAAAAAGAGAGAGATAGCTGAGAACTTATGAGGTTAAATAGAAACAAGTATAAATATGGTGCAATAGTTGAAACATGTGACAACTATTACTTGTTCTACAAACTAATACAGAAGCATTAATTAAAGTAGTTTGGGGTTTTTTTTTTGTGGTTTTTTTTTTTCTAGGAACCTGTGATGGTACAGTGATTAAATGATTGGTTGCCAGCTGAAGGGGAAGTGGTTCCTGCTTCACAGGAGAAAGATGTCTGTTTGTGTCTATAAGCTTTACGGCCTAGGAAATCCTGTGAGACTTTGTTCATTGGGTCAGTGTGTGTTGGAATTGATTTGACAACAGTGGGTTTGGGTTTTGGATTTCCACTATTTTCCCTATCAACAATGAATTGATAATGCTGAAATTGTTCTGATTTATAGTACATGTTTGGGGATTTAGCAAAACAGTTTTTCAGGAAAAACTGTTGTGTGTAAGAGTACTGAAATATACGTAGGATGTTCATTGCCTATTTCTTTGTAATTTTCTATTAATATTAAAGAATTTGGATTTGATTTTGAGGGTTCTCAAAATATTTGAGGATTCAGAACTAATGTAGTCTATGAATATCATAAAATGTACAATTTTCTGGCAGCCTAAAACCAGCTGCAGAAAAGTACTTGTCTAAACATCCAATCACAGAATCCTTCTCCCTCGCAGAAACTGATCACAACAGAAAAATAAGCTTGGCACGTCATGAATGTGTTAGAACAGAATAAAGCAGCAATTCTATCACCAGGGAAGATTATACCTGCCTCATGGAAATAATCACTGGAGGAGAGGACCTCAAAAGTGATGTAAATATCAGATCTGAGCTGTCTTCTCTTCTGGGGAATTGTAGTATCTGTCTCAGAGGAAGTGGAGCAAATCGGGGTGTTCTTTGGAGGCAAGAATGGGGAAACTTTGGGCATGTTGTCAGGAAGTGCAAGACCTTGGAAAAACACATCATACTTTAGAAAGTAGAAAGTCAGTTAAAGAGAAGAATACTCAAATGAGATGGATTGGCATAGTGACTACAGCTTTGGGCACAAGAATGGCAGAGGTTGTGAGAAACTGCATAGGATAGGACAGATTTTAGTCTATCATATAAAGAGTTGCAATGAGTTGTAGTCAACTCCAGGGTACCAAAAACAACAACTTAACAACAACAACAAGGAGTGCTCTTTGAAGCAAAGGATATGTTGATGCTACAAAGTTGAATTCAAACCTCCCAGCATACACCCAATGTGTTTTCATTTTGGAATTACTTTTAACATTCTCATCTAGACTGTAAGCTCCCAGAAGGTCCAATCCATCACCCAACACCTTGCTCAGGGACAGATAGAAAATGGTCAGTGAACAGTTGACTCTATGAGTGAATAAGCATTAAATGTTAGTGTGTGTGTATATATATATATGTGTGTGTGTGTATATATAATGTGTGTGTGTGAAAATATATATATATATATATATATATATATATATATATATATAACACATTTGGGAAAGCTCTCATTTTCAAATGGTGTTTTCCTGCATAGAATTCCAAGGGCCCTTGTGTACAAGTGTTCCACCGTCATATCTTGTTTTTCAAATGGCCTTCCCACTTAGATGAAATACAAAGGCATGATCAATAAGGGTCACATGTCATTATCCATATAGCAGATCTTCTTGTATTGAGTTGCAAAGTAGATCCTCATGATTTAAGCTCTTGTGTTTGATCAGATAAAGGTTTGCCAGAGTTTGTCTTCAATACAAATCCTTGCTATTTGGGGATGATTATTATTTGCTTGGTGTTGCGCTAAGCTTTTCCTACTTGTTTGTGAAAGTCTGTGAACCCTTAGAAAGTCTGTGAAGTAGATGTTGTAGTAACTCCTAAAGGACATAAGAAAAAGCGATAGCGTAAAGAGTTTAGTCATCTACCTCAAACCACTATGTTACTAAGGAGAAGTGCTTGGAAACCTGTGCTATTAGTCCTGATTCAACACCACCGCCCCATATCACATCACATCCACTGGAATGACTTCCAGAAGCCCTACCCTTGAGTATCCCACTTATGGTGGAACAAAATCCACTTGCCCAGAATGCTGGAGGAGGTATACTAATTAGGGATGGCCAAGCGGTGCAGAAAACATCTGTCACAATACTTGGGCACTGGATTGTCTTAGAATGCTCTAGAGAATGGAGCTGTGACCTTTAAGAAGCAGATCACCAGGCAAGTCTTCAGAGGAGTTTCTAAGTGGATTTGAATCACCAGTCTTTCAGTTTATGCCACTCTGGGAGTGCCTATTTTAAGGTTTTGAACTTAATTTAAATGCTGTTAATACCTGGGAAACCTTTCCCCACTTCCAAAGTGAATTTGTCCTTTCTACTCCCTCGTTCTGTTATACTTTTGTTAACTTGAGCATTTAATTGAAATAATGGAATTTAAGTCCTTTAACATCAAATGATTTACATTTTAAAAGAAGTATGTATGTTATCTGGAAAATTTACTCATCCCACAGAGCATTATGTTTATTTTAGGAAGTAGTCAATTAAACTTGATATTCAACTAACACCCAGCTATATGGGTTCCCATAATTGCTGTGATTAGGGAAAGTTTCTTGGAAAGCATTATTGAAATGCGTAAAATTTAGCTGGAACCTAATGTTTAGGAAAAGCACTGAGCCTCAGAAAATAACCCTGAAGTTTCCTTTTATCCAAACACTTTGGTATAAGCTCAAAAATGTAAAAACTGTTAATGTCATATTTGTTTAGCATTTGAGTAATTTTGTGACTGCAGACATCTAGGGTAAAATGCATTATGCATCAGCTACCTGGATTCTATCCTTCAGTTGTGATAGCCGCTCAGGTTAGACTTCTAAAATCACATCTAGAAACATGCTAGAGAGCTATCACGAGAAAGCTGATTCTCTATAGTGTTCCTTTGTTCATATGCCAGCTAAATATTCTTATGTAGATTTGGCTTAAGAAAAGAAGCAGCAAGGGTTCAATAAAATAACGATCATCCTTTTAGGAGACTAAGGAGGACTTCTAAAACAGTCAAGATGCTGATGTTTACGTCTAGTAAAAAGATTTATGCCTACTTTTAACTCCTCTGTAGACAAAGCTTGTTGCTGATATAAAAAGTTTTCAGAAGAGTCTCAGCTAAGATAAGGACTACTATCTCTCTCTCTGTCTCTCATTTCCATCGAGTCATAACTGTCTCATAACTAACCTTTCAGCAGGTTTTCAGATGCTTTAAGTCACAAGGGAGGAGGTTGCTCATCTTTTTTCAATTAACTGGTGGGTGCAAACCGCCAGATGGGCACATCTCTTCATTATCAGACAACTCTTTACAAAAAATGCCGCCTATACTTATATCCTGTGACACTGGCATATCAAATGCAATAATGGTTACCCATGGTTGACAGTGTTTGGTGGAGCTCCTCAGTTAAAACAAGCTTGGGAGCAGGAGTGACGTCCACTTCTGTAATAGCTTGCCTCCAGAAACTCTATGAATATGGAAAAATGAAGAAAGTTATACACGTGTTCAAGTCTTTCATTCATAAGGTCGCTATGAGTCGCCAACAACTCGATGGCACTTAACAACCACAACAACATACTTATATCAGAGCTCCTCATAGGTACTTCAAAGACATCATATAGTAAGCATTTTATACATTCTTCTGTTAATTGGCCAGATATATTTGTAACATACCAAAAAGCAAAAATACCTCATGATTCTATTTGTTCTGTGTATCTTGGAAGATTGAAAACTCTTGGATTTGCAAAAGATAAAGTACATAGTTTTTCCAGTGTCTGGAAGTGACCAAAGACTATGTTATCATTATGTATTTAGATACGAAATGCACTGCTAACGTCATTCGTATGACTAGTTCATTCCCATTAGAGCAGTGGCATTGGTGGTGGATTCTCAGTTTCCTGAAACACACATGGTTCCTGCAAAACCGAGTTTAGTCATAGGTGGTGGATCATATGAAGCACTTATTTCAGATGATCAAGAAATGCAGCCTTCAATTTGGATTGTTTCTCATGTCAAGAAAACAAAGATTGTTACCACTGAACCGTTAGGCAACATCTTGGCGGATGGAGAAGAGATGGAAACTGTCAACATCTGCATCTTACTTGGATTAACAACATCCTTGGTATCAGCAGTCAGGAAATAAGAAGACGTATTGTGGCCTAGTGGCCAGAAGCTGCACTGCAATCCTGAAGGTGTATGGTTCAGGGCCACTGGCTGCTCTTTGGGAAGATAGGCAATCTCTTCCTGTGTGATTAACTGCCTCTGAAAAGCCACAGGGTGGGTCAGTTCTGACTCCACAGTACACAACAACAACAACAATATTGAATTGGGAAAGTTTGTAGTTAGGGAGCTCTCCAAGTTCTTGAGCAGTAATGATGTCAGTTTGAGGGCTAAGGTGTGCCTGATTCGGGCCATGGTCTTTCTGAACACTTGTTATGCATCTGAGAGTTGGACAATGAATAGGATGACAGAAGAAGAATTGATGCCTTTGAATGTGCTGTTGGAGAAGAGCACTGACCATCTCGTGGACTGCCAAAAGAACAAACAAATATGCCTTAGAGAGGGTGCAGTCAGAATGCTCTTTGGAGGCAAGGAAAATGAGACTTCACATACTTAGGGGGTGTTGCTAGGAGGGGCTATTCTTTGGAGAGGAACATGATGCTGGGAAGGGTGGAGGATCAGTGAAGGAGAGGAAGACCAACTGGATGGACATAGTGACTGCCACTCTAATGTGTCAAGAAGTGTGAAGATGGCTGCTATTCAGAGGGTTGCTATGAGTCGTACTTGACTTGATGGCATCTAACAACAACAACCATCATCCAGTCAATTCCAACTCACGCAACCCTCTGTCAGGTCCACAAAGCTTTACATCTTAATGGCAAAAGGTTGCTCATCTTTAAAGCTCCTTCAGAGCCATTGGTGGCCAGAAAACATTCATCCTTTTGGGTATCAGCACACCACCTTATAAATTATGCTACGAGACCAAATAAATAATAATGTCCTGGATAGCAAATAATACGTTATTCTCCTTTTGACTTATTAGCCTCAGCTCTGAGTCCAGAGCTGGAAGTACTGTTAGCCCAAATCTCTTCCATTCCAAGAGAGGGAAGGAGGAAAATCCTGAAGGACAATGCTAGTGTTACCACTGCTCAAACACCAGCATGTCTTGATAATACTAGTTAATTCTGTGTCTTACTTTAATCATCAATATTTAAAAATATGTCAGAAGGTCTTTTAGTAATTGCTGAAGTACCAATTTCAGTTTTCCATTTTAAGTGGCTTTGTTTCATAAGATACGACACATACTTAATTTTTTGTTTGTTCAGCCATGTGTGAATTAATTAAGCTGGCTGTCTTTAGATGCTTTGAATTCTCATGCAAGTTTCATGGAGAACAGAAGCAAATGAGTCAATCAGTCCTTTATATGGACACACTAAGACCCAGTCCACAGGGCATCATCTCACTGCCTCCTGCAGACCTTCAGCATCCAGCTGTGATCATTGGCTTCTTCATTATGAGCTCATTAGATGAGAGCCCTGCAGAGGCAGCACTGACCTCCAACCTGCACTTCACCCTTTCTGTTTCTGCCCATCTCTGATTTTGAATGATCAATGATCTCCAGATCTTTGTGGAGAACGAGCCCAGTGGCTCCATATTTGGTTCTGCAGGAAGAGGATGGAAGGTCATCTGGCTTTTCTCAACTTTATCTTTCAACAGAAGTTCTTTCCTTGAGGAAGTGTTATCATAGGGGTTCATTCCCTTCTAGAGATGCGTTCCGCAAGATACACTTATTATTGTAAATATTTAATGAGAACCAAGGCAGTAACTCTATTTCTTTAGGTTGAAATAACTGCACACCTATGAAGACATCCTTCATATTTTTTATAATAATGCAAAAGAAAAATTATGTTCTAAAATGACGATGAAATTGGTTTAGTAGAGCATTTTCAGGAATGTTGCCATAGTCCCAATAAGATTATAGGTTAAAAATCAAAGTAGGTTTGTTTTTTAAAAAATTTTTATTTTAGTGAAGGATTAGAGAAAGAATGAGTTTTCATTCACTCATTGATAGACATTTTTCTTTTTTAAAAATATGTGCTTGACTTCTCTACCTTCATTAAAATACATTTGACCTTGGCATGGTCATTAAAAATGAAAATAAATTTTGCATCTTCTATACATGCAAGTTTGCCATGTTAAAAAGTAATAATTTTCCAATCATTCCTTTGAAATACAACTGGCACATTGATGAAGAAAATTAACAATAATTACCTATATCAGAATGTCAAATAAAATGATACTTTTCTCTCCTATAAGTAAATATAATGAATTCTACTTATGTATATATTAAATCTAGAGATTATGTGTGAATTCATTTCAGTCTTGTGAAATCCAGACAATTCTCAATAGTTATTACTAAACATATCTGTAACTTGAAAAATTATTATTGTTGTTGTGACTCATAATGGCCCTATGAGCAATCTCTCTAAGACATTATCTTCTGATTGAACCTATAGGTCAGGAACACCTTAGTTCTCAGTGTGATAGCCTTCCTCTTTAACACTTTAAAAAGCATCTGAAGGAAGAATCCTAAAAGTATCAAGAGTACAAAGCCAATTATGCTTTCCCATCACTTGTTTTTTGTTTGTTTTTTTTTTTTACTTTTTAAAAGTGAAATAAACATATTTAATTACTTTCTTACTACAAAAGCACTATATGGTATTTACAGGGTAGGGGTTAAAGATAATTTAAAAGGGGGAAAAAAAACCACCCCAGACTAACTTGGAGACAGCATCTACAACGCTGGGGTGCCCAGCATTTTGAATCTTCTAGAGTGCATTTATAGCTTTTAAAACTAAAGTTGGCTTGTCCTACTTGTACTAGCTTGTCATCTGCATTTTTCATTTAACAATATATCATAGCTATCTTTTCATGGCAATAAATGAATCTACAGCATCATTTTTAATGGTTGATAGGCTTTCACTTAATAGACTGATTTTACTAACTGTTCTTCACTACTGATGGATTCTATAATTCATTGTAACGATGACACAGAACTCACAGACAATACTCATGATTTGGGGGTATATTAGGGGCGTAAAGATTAAGGTTGGAAACACTCAGGACAGCTTTTTTTCGAGCGTGCTCGCAGGCAGGCCTCTCTCTCCCTTGTTGCTTTGGGCTTTGCCTTGTGTTCGGGAAAGATCTTTGAATTCTCCCAGTTAGGTCCCCTGGCCCTATTCAGCCAGTAAGCCTAGGCCGAGTGCTCGGCTCTATCTCTGGGGTGGCAGAGCTCCCACTCTGTCTCACAGCAGTCATCGGTTCTCTGCCACCTTTGCTGCTAGTGTCTCTACTGCTTACTGCCACCAAGTTCACTGCTGCCTTCTGGGCCACCATGTCTAGATCTCATTGTTGCTCCATTTCGCAAAGGACTGTTGTGTAAAGGACATGCTTCACTCTACAAAAATCTTTCTTTCTTTCTTTCTTTTTTAATACTAATGTATTTACAAAATTACCCTGCTTGCTGAAACTGAGGACCTGAGCTCTTGCTGCAGAGGGTCAAGGACTGCAGCCTTCAATATGGATTGAAGCTCAACATCAAGAAAACAAAGATTCTCACCAGTGGGCCAATTGGCAGCATCAGTATGGATGGTGAAGAGATTGAGATAGTTAACAGTTTTAGTTTACTTGGTTCCACAGTCAACACTCTTGTTAACAGCAGCCAAGAAATCAAGAGATGAATTGCATTGGTTAAGTCAGCTGTGAGGGTCCTCTCAAGAGTACCAAAGAGCAACTACATCAGGCTGGAGACTAAGGTGTGCCTCATCCAGGCTGTAGTCTTTGCAATTACGTGCTATGCATCGGAGAGTTGGACAATGAATAGGGATGATAGAAAGAGCATTGATGCCTTTGAGCTGTGGTGCTGGAGAAGAGTGTTGAATATACCATGGACTGCTAGGAGAACCAACAGGTTTGACCTGGAGAGGGTGAAACCAGAATGCTCCTTGGAGTCAAGGATTCTGAAGCTTCGTCTGACATACTTTGGGCATGTTGCAAGGAGGAACTGTCCTTGGAGAGGGTCATTATGTTTGGGAGAGTGGAGGGACAGCACAGGAGAGGAAGACCCTCGATGAGATAGACGATCGATTCTGTGAGCGGAGTGGTGGGAATGAGTGGGTTTGAGATGGTGAGGTTGGCACAGGATAGAGCGGCATTTCGGGCTCTTGTACATAGGGTGGCTATGAGTCACAAGTGACTCAGTGGCACAAAATAACAACAATGTTTACAAAATTTGACTACATTGATTTCGAGAACAGATTCTTCCAATTTCCCCTCAACCACAGCCATCAAATTGTACAACTCCAAGATTAATCCTGCCTCTCCCTGCACATCCTCATCCCTTTGCTTCCACCCTCTCACCCTTGGATACTTATACTCCTTATATAACAATGGTTTTATACAGTATTTGTCCTTGTGGGGCTGAGTTAGTTCACTCAGCATAATGCTCTCCAGTCCCTCCCAAGTTGGGTAATAATTTAGAAAATCATTGCTCTTGCCTGCTGCATAGTGTTCTGTTGTGTGAATGTACCATTCATTCAGAGAGTGAGTTTCCTGTTTTCTTCCTCTGAAACAGCTCACTTTAAACCTGATGAGAAGACAAAACTGACCAACCACCTACATTGGTCTACATGCCTTATATGCATGTGTTGACCCAGAAGATGCTATTTACATTATTAGTAAGTGACCCAATCCCTTTAATCAACTTTACACACCTCACATTTGCATAGTCTTCCTCATCCATGCATTGAAAGTCAAAGCCAATGATTAGAGAAAAGCCAGATTAAAAATCCACTATATCACAGTTTAATCATCTTGGAAAAAGGAAAGCTTGCACCCTTTCGGTTTTCTAATACGACATCTTTGCACATCCCATTCTAACACATCGTTTTATCCCCTCGAGCCACACTTTGTTTTGGTTTTTGGTTATTTTATTTTAGTATTTTATGTTTGTACCATCCAATCAGATCTGACTGGTACAGGAGGAGATTGCCCCTCCTTCACCAGCAGAGCATCTGGTGGTCGAGCCATACTTTGAAATTCGCTGAGCTCTCTTAATTTCTCATTTCTTTCTTTCACCTTAGCTTCTCTCCATTCTAGATCAAGCCCCAGAGTCTGTTCTGACATCCACACTGACATGCGGCATAGCTGGAGGCCAAATGCTCTGAAGGAAAAAATGGCCAAAAAGGAGTTGAAAGGCAAAAAGAGGAGTTCAGCAGAAGCAATACAGTGGTGCCTTGTTAGGCAGGCTGACTGTCAATGCCAAGGCTGTGTGTTACATAACCTGTCCTCACTGGTTGTGTAACATCTCTCCTGGTGGGCCTCACAGTCACTTTTATGTACATCTGTTTCACTGCTAAATATTCTTTCTATCTCCTTGTGAGGATACGCCTTCCTTAACTTCGGGTCTGACTTCCTGTTCTCTTATCTGAGACAGAGCAATTCCCTTCCCTCATTAATTTTGCAACTTTGAAGGTCCTGGTGTTGTTGTTGTTGTTATGTGCCGTCGAGTCACTTGCAACTCATAGCGACCCTATGTACAACAGCTCTAAACTCTGCTCTGTCCTGTGCCAATCTCATTGCCTCCGACACACATATCCTAATTGCCCCAGTCACCAAATCAATCCATCTCCCAGAGGGCCTTCCCCTCCTGTGCCTGCCCTCCACCCTCCCAAGCATGATGTCTTTCTCCAAGGACCGGTCTCTCCTTACAACATGACCAAAGTATGTCAGATGAAGCCCCAGAATCCTTGCCTCCAAGGAACAGCCCAGTTTAACCCTCTCCAGGATGAATCTGTTTGTTCTCTTAGTAGTCCATGGCACCTTCAGCACTCTTCTCCAACACCAAAGCTCAAAAGCATCAATTCTCCTTCTTTCCTCCTTGGTCATTGTCCAGCTCTCTGATGCATAACAAGTGATGGCAAAGACCATGGCCTGTACCAGACGCACCTTTGTCTGCAGAGACACACCGTTGCACTTGAGTACTTTAGAGAGGTCCCTAACAGCAGGCTTTCCCATGGCAATACATCTTTTAATTTCCTGGCTGCTGGTGCCAAGAGTGTTGACCATGGAGCCAAGCAAACTAAAGCTGTGAACAATCTCAATCTCTTCATCATCCATCTGCTGCCAATTGTTCCAGTGTGGGTGTAGTTGGAGCAAATACTCACCTGCTGTTTTCTTTTTCTCTGAACTTTTCCCATGAACTTAATTTTCTTTTCTTCTCTCTCACACACATAAAATTGGAGTTACTTTCTCTCCCTTAGTGTTTCCACTAATTGTATTTAATAGAACCTTGCCTCCGTTGAGCCTTTCCAATTAATTAGATTAATTAAGATTCTTTTTCTAATAAAGGAGACATAGCCCATTGCCTGATAAGCTGATTAGAAGGATTTAAAGAATCCTTTCCTCTTTAAGGTACTTAAAGTTATTTTAATTTCTTGGTGACCTTATAAGGTAGCTGAAATATGGGGAATAAGTCTATCCAAAGCTGTATTAAAGCCCATCTTAAAATGAAATTTTAATTATACAAGTTATAAAGTTAAGGGTCTGTTTCCCACAGGGAGTTGTTCTAGTCTTAGTTTCTCCTCGATGGGAACAGTGATTGACTGTCAACTCCAGTGATTAGCTATTTTCTGATCATGTTTATTTGAACCACAGAATTTTCTATCCAGGAAGTAGCAGAGAATGAATCCTTGAAAAGAAGGCATGGTAGCAGGGTGAATAAGCTTTTGACTGACAGTCACAAGGTCTGCAGTTTGAGCTCACTCTGAGGGAGTCCTGGTGGTCGAGTGGTAAGGAATTGTGCTACCAACCCAAAAGCACATGGTTCAAATCTACCAGCTGCTCTGTGGAAAGAAGGCAGACAATGGCCTTCAATTTACAGCTCAGTTTACTGCCTCTGCAAACCTACTGGAGGATCAACTCTGAGTCTGTCGTGGCTCAACAGCAAATAACAAAAGCCACACTGTGAGAGAAGATGTTTCCATGTGCTTCCATAAAGATGACAGCATTGGAAACACAGCGAGCAGTTCTGCTCTGTCCTACAGCCCATTAGCAATCTGAATAGATCTGAATTCCTATTGTGGCAATAGGATTCTCCATCACACTACTGCCTTGTGGAGTTCTACCTTTGAATTGGAAACAACTTTACTGTAAAGCTACCTCCAGGAACGAGAAGCATATATTACCCATAGTTTTTTTTAGTTCATTACAAAGGATCCTATAGGGTCTCAACAGTTATTGCATATTTCTGCAGACAATTGAGGATGACCCACGCTAACTCTCATAGTAGCTAGGTAGCGTTTAGATGCTAGTCACATTGATAATAGACTGGACCTTCCGCTCTGAAGTGAGTTTTACTTTTTTAATTTGTGTTTTGACTTGTTTTTATTTTTGCTAAAATGTTTGCCGTTGAAGACATTTTCCTTTTTATCTAGTCCAGGGATGCTGTATGTTGCATTTATGCAAAAGAAACAGAATAGAATTTCACCCAAAACTGCCTACTAGGCTTTCCTGTAGCCAGTTTATCTGATCTACTTAAAATATTCTTCCTTCTTCATTCTAATATACGTTTTCAAAGTTAATTAATTAAGAGGTCATTCTCCTCCATTGGCTTAATTACCTTGTTATTGCAGCAGTTCAACGAAAGTGAGAGTGTTTAATCTCATCTTTTGACATTTTTCACAACTCAGTGAAATCATTATGTGTTGTATTGTGATCTGAGTGAAAGTTTAGAAAGGAAATTTGTTTCCTGTTGAACTACTGATATACATTGTGCTTTGTGACTGTTAGTTGCAATTCATTCACTGTAATAGACTCTTCCCCCCCCCCCCGCCCCCTGCTTTCTGGGTTTCCTATTTCCACACACCCATCTTCCCTGTCCCTTCCTATTTTCTGAATTTTGTTTATAGGCCACTGCTGCCCTTTGGTCTGATATTGTTGTTTGTTCCAAGAAGCACACTCCTCAAGGGGTATTATTGTTTGCTTTAGAGGCTTGTATTGTTTTTAAAAGGCAAAATTTCATGACACTTAACCAAGGAAGACAAATATCTTAAATATAACTAACTCAGAAACTAGACTGAAATTTGAAGGCAAATCATACCTCTAAAGTATATTGCATGCTATTATAGTTATTAACCTCAATGATTTTGAGTCAGGCATAACTGACTTTGAATTCTGGTTTTACTGATTAGATTTGTGACTTTGAAGCAAGTCACTTCTCTAAGCTTTTTCCTTGTGTATTGATTGAGACTAGCAATGACTTCATAGGATTGCTATGAGACTTGCTCTAGGGATGAGCCTCTGTTTCTATTCATGTACTTGGAAAGGTTTCCCTCTTGGAGTCTGCTGTAAGAAGGGAAAGCTTACACCCTTTGTATCCATTAACTACTTTCTGTATAACAACCATTTCTTTCTAGCCTAAGTTAGTAATTCATTTTATGCTTAGCTGAGTGGTTCTTCTGGTTTTGCCCTACCTTTTTTTTTTTTTTTACCTCTGTGATGAACAAAATCAGAAGAATTCATTTCATGGATTCTTTATATATTGTACCCCCTATTCTCAGGTGATATGAAAACTGTTTAGTAACCAATTTAGCAGTGTCTTGGGCCCAGTCCAGTCCAATTTGTGGGTAAGTGTCAATCCTGAATTTCCTGGTTTGTGTGGAGGGCTGAGAGGGAAGGGAGGTGGAAGGTGAGAGGCATAGCAAGGGAGAGGCCCTGTTAGAGGCAGCAGCCAGAGCTCTCTTGGTAGAAACGCAGTATTCTTCACCAATGCCACAGTTCTGGAGAAGAATATTGAATATACCATGGACGACCAAAAGAACAAGCACTTCTATCTCGGAGGAAGTAAAGCCAGTGTACTCGTTGGAGGAAAGGATGGTGAAATGTCCTCTTACATGTTTCATCTCCTGTTGGCATGTTGTCAGAATGGGCCAGTCTTGGGGAAAAGACATCATTCTAGGCAAGGTGGAGAGTCAAAGGAAGAGAGGAAGACTCTCAATGAGAGGGATTGACACAGTGAGTATAACAGTGGACGAGAGTGGATCAGAGATGGTGAGGATAGCACAAGATTGGCCAGGTTCTGATCTGTTGGCCATACGGTCACTAGGAGTGTAGTGGGAGCACCCCTCTGCCAGTTCGAATCCATCACTAACTCCTCAGCAAAGAAATGTGCTCCACAGCCTCCAAAAACCTACTGGAGGGTCACCTGTGAGTCAGCTCTGAACAATCAAATAAGCTCACACCAGGGGGAAAAAAATCCGTTCCCTATGAATAGAACAACACTTCTCAGTTGAGTGGTGATGAGTATTTTGAGAATAAACCAACAATCCAACAATCTGTATTTCAATTTTATACCTATGTATCTATCAAATAGGAGAGTCCCATTTTGTTGTTGTGTTTCCCCATAATGCAAGAGAAAAATTACGTTTTGGGCAATTTCCCTAAATACTTGATCCTTGAGTAGAAGAGCCACACCTCATTCCCCAAGGGAGTATGAATTTAAAGACATTGAGAAACATAAACTCAGGAGCATGAAGAGTGTCCAGATGGCTAGGGTGGAGCCCAGAACTTGGTATTTTAAACAGATGGTCTTTCTGGCACTATAACTTGAACAATGGGTAAAGTTGTGTTGAGGAAATGCAGTTGTAAAAGGACACTAATGTGGGCAAGTTGAGATATCCACAAAATGTTATCTCATAAAGGATTTTTCATCCCAACTCTTTGGCACTTTTAAGGATGTCCTGAAAATAGGGAAGCCCCCAGATTTTTCTTTTTAATCCTCCAACAATTGTTTATACCTCCTCAGGATTGCTCTCTGGAAGCATCTAGAGATGGCGATCTGTTGACGATTAGATAGTGCTGGAGGAACTGGCTGCATGCCAGAGACCGTGGCCAGTAGGCCCCAGCCTCACCTGGAACCACTCCACATCAACCCATCTCTGTTTTATTCAATACACTACCACAAGCTTGTCTTAACTAATTTCTCTTACCTATAGAGCTGTTGTTTTGTTTGTCCCCTCTCTGTGTCTCCTTGGGTGCTGGCACAAGAGGGAAAGGAGAACTTCTTCAGTTTTGATAAATGTTTGCTTCACATATAGATATAGGATCTAGGATGCTAAGTTTCTTGGGATTCAGAATAAGCAAAACAAACACTTCAGGTGAGTTCCTTGAATTTTTAAAAAGCATTACTCATCCCTTCACCAGATGCTTTGAGGTTTCAGAAGCTCTAAAAGAAGAGGCAAGAAACAACTAGATATAGATGCCGCTTCAAAAAAAGATAATTAAATTGATGCCAGGTTTTCTGTTCTGCACTTACCTCAGAGAGGTCTGAGTCCAAATTAATAAATTTTTATAGCACAACATTATTTTAGCAGTTTTAATTCTCTGACATAGTGGTGATGTTTTAGTAATCTGTTCTTATTGTTTTATGAAAATATTATTTATGTGCTCAATTTCCCAGTAGTAACATGATAGACCCTTCACTCTGATTTATATTCAATGGGATCTTAACTCATGCCTGTTGGTTAAATCCTTTTTTAGTCTAATCTGTTTATGAAGCATAATTACCCAAATACGAAATTACTGCATCTCTGGATTCTTAATACTGAATAAAAAAAAAAAAAAAACTAATAGAAAACCAGACCTATTGCCAGTTGGAAAGGGACATCATGTTTGAGAGAATGAAGGGAGAGAGCAAGGGAGGAAGACTCTGGATGGGATGGATTGACTCAGAGACTGGGGTAATGGGGATTGGTTTGTTAGAGAGACAATAAGTTTGGTTCAGGATAGAGCACACTCCAGAGCTGTTGTACATGTTGTCACTATAAGTTGCAGGCGACTCGACAGCACATAACCACAACAGCATTGCTAATAAGCTCATTTCACCTGTTGACAACCCGTAACAACCCTGTGTAACAGAGTAGAACTACCCTCCAGCTTTTCCAAGTCTGTAAATATTTATGGAAGCAGCTTGTATTTCTCACCCATGGCAGTGGCATGAAGGCTTGAACTGCCGACCTTTCAATTAGCAGTTGATTGCTTTAACCATTGTGCTAGCAGGGTTAGTACTGTACAAATGGGAAACAGTTGGAAGCTAACCTTGGGAGGGGGTCAAAATGGCAAATCTGTTGCATCATTTGAAAGTCATTTGTTGTGTATATCCTCCAGGTATAAAACCAAAAATTCCATTGTTGTCGAGGAGAACTATGTTGTAGCTGACCCTCCACTGGGTGTACAAGACTGAATCACATGAGAGAACACTGCTCATCTTTCTCCCTTGGAGACTCTGGTGGATTTGAAGTTCAAATGGCTTTCAGGTTGGCAGCACAACATTCCCCCCCCAGAGAGCAAAATATAAAATTTAAGTTCCCTTCACAGCATGAAATATCCAGGGAGACCTGGGGATATATGACTCTGGACGGGTTATTTAGTCTCCCAGAATCCCCAGCTTTCCATCTGCAATATGAAGAAATTAAAACATATGATCTGGAAGATCACTTCCTGATAGTAAACTCTGGGGTTTTTTAGGTCATTGGCTTTTTTATATCTAGATTTCTTCTGCTCTGTTGACCAGCTTCGTGAAAGAAAGACTGGTTTTGGATTCAGATAGCTGTTCAGATCTTATTTCCTCACTAACCGTCTGCTTGAACATGGACAAGATGCCTCTCCGTGTATGAAAAATGAAGAATGTCATGAAATTTTGATAAACACGGAAATATTTAAAACATCACATATCAAATCCTTTACTTATCAGATTCTGTTGAATTGGAACCAACTTCCAGCTGATCTTCCAGGGGGTTTTCAGAACCCCATATCCCACCTGCAGGAGATTGCTCACCTTTCTCACTGGGAGCAGTTGGTGGATTAGAATTGACGGCCTTTGGGTTGGCAGTGCAATTCCTTTCCATCAAGCCACTAGAGCTCTGTGACTGGACTGTTATTGCTGTATACCGTTGAAGCAGAACCCGCCCATAGAAGACCCTCCAGCAGGTTTTCAGATGCAACAAACTACACGGGAGAAAACTGCCCATCTTTCTCCTGCAGAGCAGCTGGTGGATTTGAACCCAGTACTTTTGGTTTGGGGTATAATTCCTTATGATTGAGCTACTAGAGCTCCCGCACGACAGTAGTAGAAAGTAGGATGGATAGATACATAGATAGATAGATAGATAGATGATAGATTAGATAGACAGACTGGAGAGAGAGAGAGAGAGAGATAAAGAATTCCAGCAAATAAGGCCAACTAACATTTCCAGTTGAAAATCATTTTCTTATATAACAGCCCTTTATCTTTTTGTCTTTGAGTCTGACAATTGTCCTCATTTTTGTAATGAAATGTGTTTCACAAGAAATTGAAAAAAAAAAAAAGAAATTGGCATGCTTCCTGAATGATAGGAAATCTTGCTATTCTTTTTCACAAGTTTATAATCTTTGGTCATATACCTCAGGGTTTAAATTAAAACTTATTTTGTTCATTATACAAAATACTAAAGTTTCAGATAATAAATAGAAAATTCAGTATGAACACACCTTCTGGAGAGAGCTAACTGCATTATATAACTTGCCAGACTTTCAAGCTCCATGTAAACACTCTATACATGTACTTACTGAATGGGTTGATAGCATATGGTTCTAACAAAAGCACCTGGCTGTGAACATCTTAAGGACCCAGACATAATCGGCTGTGTTCACTGCTGTTGTTCCTACTTCTAGACGATTTTATGCCCTATGTCTATGCTACTCTTTGTATTTTGTGTATCCTATATCTCTTTTTCATTAAAAAAATGTTTCTTTTTTTTAAATATTTTTTTTATTGGGAAAAACATATTGGGGGTACAAGGAGGTGAGGGTTGGGGGCAGAAGTGTGAGAATGGGCCAGTATGTAGTTGCAGAGCTGCACAGTTTGGTCGGTGGGGGGAGCAGGTGAAGGAAATGATGAGGGTCCAGTGGGGACCAGATGCTACAGAGGAATGACAAGCATTTTCCAATAGTAATTAAACCAACTGTCTTATTGATTTGGGAATTGGATGCCGACTCTCTGGCTTCTTCATGCTGAACAGGGGCGTAGATATAAAGCGGGGAAGGGAGGATGCTTTATCACCTTACTGGTGGTCTTGGGTTATAGCTGCTTGCCTTCTTGCTCTGTTAGAAGATATTTTCCTGTCATTTGCTCCCCTCTGGACTGCAAAGTGTTTTCCCAGGTGGGTCCAGTGGGGATGACTGGTTGAACCCAGAGGCTCCATCCTCCTTTGCTTCCTTAGCTGTCAGTTGTATTTCCTTTTTGTCACTGGCACTGGGTTCAGGGTCAATTACGGAGTAAAACTCAGAGTTAAGGTTACCTATCGGAAAGGGAGCAAACCTAGAGAGAACAAACTTGTGAGTTACAAATAGAAGGGCTTTGAGGGTGTTGCTTTCATGTTTACTGGGGGGGGGAGGGTGGCAGAAGGTGGCCTAGGTAACATTCTCTGGATACCCTAGGCATTCTTTTTTTTTTCTCTTCTCCTTCCCCACCCCGGGGTCAGATGGCACAATCTGGGGACTGAGGAGCTCACCATGAGGGCCGCGAAGGATCACTCCGAGCCGGGGGCCAAGCGCAGCCTGCCCCGGGCAGAAGGCCACGACGGCTCGCCCTGGGCAAAGGGCCAAGGGCAGCTCGCCCCGGGCAGGGGGCCGCGATGGCTGAAGTAGTCTTTTTTTAAAAAAGAAGAAGAAAAAGTGTGTGTGTGTGTGTGTGTGTGTGTGTGTACCGTCAAATTGGATCTGGATCTGACTGGTACAGGAGACTGCCCCTCCTTCTCCAGCAGAGCATGAAGTAGAGTCTGGGGTTTTTTTTCCCCCCAGGTGCCTGTCAGGGCCTGGGTTTCAGCTGTCCACACCACAGCAGTGGGCAACGAGCTTAAAGCCCCTGATAGCTCTGGGCGCTGACTCTCACCAGAAAAATGTTTCTTTTTAAAAGAAAGGCAGTCCTCTATGAGATGTAGGATCTTTGATGGCATAGTGCCTAGCTCATTGGGATTGGCAGTTCAAATCCACCACCTACTCTGTGAGATAAAGAGAGACTCTGTCCTCTCATAAAAAAAAATTATAGTTTGGAAGTCCTGCAGAGGGTCACTATGAGTCAGATTTGACTTGACAGTAGTGGATCATTCTCTACTATAGATGTATTTGTTACTCAGTTGATCCTCCAGTATTATTGGATTTATAGGTTTTAATTGCTTATTCACTTTTGCCTGTAGCAATGTTTTGATGCATATATATATGTATATATATATATAATGCGCACGCACACACGCACACACTCTTACACATATAACTATAATAACTATATCTTAATGATTCTTCCAGAATCATCAAAGAAAAAAATTGTATACTCTTAGGAGTGAAAGAAAGGGACTTTATTTGAGGAGCAATATAGCTTGCGCTGGGAAGCACCAGGTTAAAATATGAAACACTCTGCTGTCTTTCTCAAATTAGAATGTTTGAGTGTTGCATGCCTAGATGAAGAACACATGAGAGGTTTGTGATAGATTTGGCTTCAGCTTTGGAGTCCTGTGAAATGAAAAGGTTGACCGCATGGCCAGGAGGGAGGGAGTTACCACCGTGCTGAGGGGCTTGAGCCTGTTATACGTGATCGCCGTCATGAGCACATTTTTCCAAAGAACAAATGACTTACATCCAAACAAGGCCATCTCGTGAACAAATGTTTTACATCCTGACCTTTTGTTTCTGAAAACACATGTTGATCCCATCATTCTTGTATGTGACAGAAGTGCCTCTAGTTTGAAATTTTACTGTTCATAGGATGAATCAATATATGCTACTCTAAAGTTTAGATCCACAATCAGTACACTTGATGCCAAAAGTCAGTCAGGAGATCAGGAGATGGATTGCACTGAAAAAGTCTGCAGTCCTGGATCTCTCCAAATTATTGAGGAGCAATGATGTCAGTTTGAGGACTAAGGTGCTCCTGACACGGCCTATGATCTTTTCGATCACTTGTTATGCATCTAAGAACTGTACAGTGAGTAAAGATGACAAAATAAGAATCTATACCTTTTAACTATGATGTTAGATAAGAGTGCTGAAGATCCCACAGACTACAAAATAACAAACAGATAGGTTTTGGAGAAGGTGCAACCAGAGTGCTCCTTGGAGGCAAAGATGACAAAGCTTCATCTCATATATTTTGGACATGTTACTCGGTTATTCCTCAGAGAAGGACATCATACTTGGAAAGGTGAAGGAACAGTGAAAGAGAGGTAGACCCTCAACCAGGTGGATTGCACAGGGACTGCAGCAGTGGGCTTGAGGGTGTCAGAGCCTGTGGGGATGGCACAAGATAGGACAGAGTTCAGCTCTTTTGTTCAGCAGGGGTGCTATGAGTCATACTCAACTCAAGGGCACCTAACAACAACTCCTCTGAAGTTTTAGAGAATTGTTACATATTGCCAAGTTCTCCAAAATATTGTCAATTTTTCAATCTAGTAGTAAATGGAATTGTCTTTTCCCTCACCTTCACAGATGTCAGATATTATGTAGCAACAAAAGTTCAACTTCTTTAAAAAAAACAAGTAATTTTTATGTCACATTTTTATTATAAAGACATTTGCTTTTAGTTTGAAGTTCCTAGTACAAATTACAAGTTTCTGTAGGTTCTTTTCATGGGAGAACCAAGTTATATGAGTTTTTCTTTATGTAACACAGTGTTGATTAAAAAAAAAATAAAGGCAAATCATTGAATAGTAAATGTTTTACAGTAAGAATATCCATTCTCTGTGTGGTATTAGCCCCCCAGGACAGCATTCCAAATTTTGTTTGTGAGGCAAAAGATAATTTAACCCAGCAAACATAAAAACTTGCAAAGGCCATTGTAAAGAATGTTCTGCCAACTTTGGTCCACTAATTTAGTTAATGCAGAAAGAGAGTGTTTCTGTAAATATCCCATTGGCATTCATATTAGTACTCTCACTTGGACATCAGTCCATTTTTAATAAATAAATAACATTTCACAGTCGGATCATTCATCAGTGCCCATTCATATTAACCCCAAGCTGCTATAAAATTCAGGAACATAGTAAAAACCTTATAATTTTTTTTATTTAAAAATTGTTATTTTATCTTGTTACTTTTTTGTGTGTAAACTGTCAAATCGGACCTGACTGGTACAGGAGGAGATTGTCCCTCCTTCTTTAGCAAAGCATCTGGTAGATTTGAACCACACACCTCTGGAAATAAAATATTTTATTATAAGCTCCACTTGAGAGACATGTGAGTTGTCTGTATGGAAGTTGCTTTCTGAAGGGAAATAGATGCTTATTTGTATCACTAGATGCCGCCATGAGAACATATTGCAGCTAGATGTGGCCCGACTTCATTTTCACAGTCACTGTTCTTGCCAGAGAGCTGTCATGGTGCTGCTTTGAAGGGCTGATCTGAGGTTGACCCCTGACATGACATTTGCTCATGTTTTCCTCTTCCACCCTTATGTGAACCATAACCTGGACAAGATGCGCTTTTACTTGCTTGTCTTTTGAGCTTTGACATTCAGGATACTTATTAGTGCTGCTCCCACTGTGTCTGCAGCTCCAGACTGGAGATTTCCACCCCTACCCCTTGAAGATATCACCAGAATGCATAGCCAGGGTCAATTCCTTTGTACTTTCTGTACTGCTGAGAGCTCCCTTTGATAGGGCCAATTAATGATTACCAAGAGCTCCCATCTTGCTATTGATATTTAAGAAACAGCTCAGAGGGAGAGTTGCAAATGCAGTTAATTAAGGAGGGGATGGTATGGAGACTTAGGAATGAAAGGGTAAGAAAGTGAGACTGAAAAGGGAGGAAGTTAAACAAGAACTTGAGAGAAAAATGTGGGAATCTTGAACTTCAATACAAGGTGGAAAAGGATGATGTGAATGGAGGACATTATGCTGAGTGAAATACCTCAGACATGTAAGGACAAATATTGTATAAAGCCAATATTGACAAAACAGGACTGACATGGGGATTGGAGAGAAACTAAGAAAAGAGGGGATAAATAATGAACACGACATTGGAATAGATGAAGGAAAGAACTGTTTAAAAGGAATGTATGATTAGGTGTTATTTGTATCACAAAAATCCAAAATAAGCAAACTGGGGGAGGGGTATGGGGAGAAGAGGAAATTATGCAAAAATGAATGAATATCCTTTTTTTTTTTTTTTTCCCCCCCCCGAATATCCTTTTTAAAAAAAGTTAACTGGTGGAGTTGTGTGCCATCAAGTCGCCTGTGACTCATAGCGACCCCATTCCTATTAGCTCTGAAAGCTGCTCTATCCTGCGCCAATCTCATCATCTCCAACAGAAATAATCCATTGCTCCAGACACTGAGTCACTCCATCTCATCCTGGGTCTTCCTCTCCTGAGCTGCACTTCCACCCTTCCAAGCATGATGTTCCTCTCCAAGGACTGGTCCCTTCTGGCCTCATGCCCAAAGTATGTGAGATGGAGCCTCAAAATCCCTGCTTCTTGGGTGGAGGCTTAGGGAGGAAAATGTACGACAATGAATACATGAATGAAAATCTAACTTTTTTGTAAACTTTTGTAAACTTTTGTTAAAATCACAATTAAAAAGAAGTAGTCAACAGTGCTGGTCTCAGCTTGCAAGGCCAGGAAATTATTATGGAAAAGAAAGTTGTCCAGAAGTCAAAGAAGTTACAGTTGTAAAGCGGAAGAAGAGCCAAGAATAACTGTGCTTTCACGATAGATGTAGATTTGTATTGTGAGACCCTGGCTAGTTCAGAGAGAGGGGATCAAACCCACTGCTTTCCTCACTGGAATGACCCTGGGAAACAGAAGAGAACTGTCGTTAGGTTTCTCAGACTGTACATCTCTGCTAAAACCAACATTCATGTCTTTTTCTGTGAAACTGCTTGTTTGTGGGTTTGAACTGCATGCCTTTTAGTTAGCTTGCAAGTACTTTTTTTTT
>NW_006399864.1:535215-619543 GCF_000299155.1 Elephantulus edwardii
GACTATAAAATTCATTACAGAAAAGCTAGGAACAACACTAGAAGTCCTAATCCACAACATAAACAGTCTTCCCAGTATCCTGGAAAACCTACAGCTTGCAAGTACTTGAACCATTGTGCTACCAGGAATCCTTAGAGAGAAAGAAATGAAACCTGAAAATAGCATTTTCATAAAGGATCACTTGAAGCATGCTGCTTGTGCTGAGGATAAAGACCCCAGAGAATAGTTACTTATTATCAACTGCTATGGAAAGGAGACAGGATTAGAGTGGGATGCATCACCCTTACCTATGTCATCATCTTTACTAAGGACACAGCCCTTATCTGTTGTAAGGGAAGGTTCTCTGGAATATGGCCTGCATCATCTTTTATAGTACAGGAGATAAATAAAGAGAATGAGCAGAAAGAGAGGGAGCTCACATTATCAGGAAAGAGCTGGGAGTGGAGGACATTATTTGGATCCAAGTTCCCCATGCTGAGACTCTCCTAGGCTCAGGGGAATTGATGCCAAGACACGTGGAAAGTCCCAAGTAACACTGGCCCTACAGATGCTGAAAAGAGACATTGAACTCCCAACAGAAAGAGGAAGTCTTTCCCCAGAGCTGGTGGCCTGAATTTTTACTCTAACCTCCTAAACTATTAAGAATAGATTTCTGTTGTTTTAAGTTATCTCTGGTATTTCTGTTATGGCAGCAATACTTAACTAAGGCACTTATCCAAAGCAATCTTTAGGATAGTAGAAAAACCCTGGACTTCAGAGATTCAAGTATCAGCAGTTGGATGTAATGCTGTGTGACACTGGTGGGCCTGTTTTCTCATCTATTTATAAAGGAGACTCTACATTCTCAGTTTAGAAAATTACATAAAATAATACACATTAAAATGCCCAGGTAAAGTGGCAAAGAATTAATGTGTATTTCTTCCTGACTACCTTTCCATGCCACACAAGAAAAATCTGTCAAGATTTATAAAATAAAGTATACAACAAAAGTAGTATAAATAGGATTTCTAAACAAATGAGAAGAAACAATCTTAAGAGAAAAGATTGGTGTTACCAGGAAGTAAGTATGTGTAGTAGATGTTGGAGCTAAGCCTTAAATATGCCTTCAGTTCTTAATGGGCTTATCAAGATGCTTTAGGTTAAAAATAAGGGGGAAACATATCAATTGATTTAAACAGTATGCAGAATTCACTGGGAGACACAACAGAAACCCAAAGGTGAACTGAGATGAAGCTTAATCTATTCACTTAAGTGATGTGAGAACCCATTTTCTCTTTTTAAAATTTATTATTAATTTCAATGAAAATTTACAAAGACTTTGGATTTCCATTCATTCATTCATTGTTGCACTTTTCTCCCCCCTCAGCCCTCTCCCCGGTACACTACCCTCTTGGAAAAGTTTAAAAAAAAATCTTTCATTGTTTACAAACCCTCCCCCAGGTCCACTCCACTATGCAGCCTTCACTCTGGACTCCAGTCATGACAAAAATACATAATCACATATCTCTTTTAAACAGTTTTCTCCCTCATCTGTTTCAGTGCAGTATACATTATTGAACCCATCTTTCTGTGTCTCCCCCCAACCCCAAGATCAGCCCTGTTTTACAACAGTGGCACCATGCAGTATTTGTCCTTTGTGACTGAGATACTTCACTCAGCATAATGTCCTCCAGGGTCACCCATTTTGAATAATATTGCGTGAGTTCCTTGTTTTCCAATGCAACATAGTATTCCATTGTGTGAATATATTATAGCTTCTCTATCCATTCGTTTTTTGATGGACACTTGGCTTGTTTCCAACTCCTTGCTTTTGTGAACAAAGCCACAATAAACATGGGTGTGGATATATCTACTTGGATGTCAGTTATGGTCTCTTTGGGATATATTCCCAGTAGTGGAAGCGCTGGGTCAAATGGTATCTCTATTTGCAACTTTTTGAGAAAGCACCATAGCGCCATCCACAATGGTTTCACCATTTTACACTCCTACCAACAGTGAATAAGGGTTCCAGTTTCTCTGCAACCTCACCAGCATTTGTTGCTTGCTGTTGTGTGAAACTTTTGCTTTTCTGACTGGGGTGAGATGATATCTCATAGTTGTTTGGATTTGTATCTCTCTTAGAGCTAGGGATTTTGAACATTTCTTCATGTGCTTGTTAGCCATCTGAATGTCTTCTTTGAAGTGTCTGTTCATATCTTGTGCCCATTTTTCTATTGGATTATTTACCTTTATCTTGTTGTGGTGCTCAAGTATTTTATACATTCTAGATATAAATCCCTTATCTGATATGTCATTACCAAATACTTTTTCTCAGTCTGTGGCTTCCCTTTTTACTCTGTTGGAGAAGTTTTTGGATGTGCATAGGGATTTGATTCTTAGAAGGTCCCATTCAACAATTTTATCTTCTGGTTGTAGGTTTTTCAGGATACTTGGAAGACTGTTTATGTTGTGGATGAGGACTTCTAGAGTTCTCCCAAGCTTTTCTTTAATGAAGATTATAGTCCTTTGTTTTAGTCCTACGTCCATGATCCACCTTGAGTTGGTTTTTGTATATGGAGTGAGGTGTGGATCTTGCTTGAGTCTTTTGCAGATAGTTTTCCAATTTTGCCAACACCATTTGTTTAAGAGGCTGTCATTTCCCCACTTAACTGATTTCATCTCCTTGTAAAAAAATCAGTTGACCATAGATAGATGGGCTGATCTCCTGGTTGTCTATTCTTTTCTATTGATCTATGTGTCTGTCACTGTACCAGTACCATGCTGTCTTAACTACCATGGCAGTGTAGTAGGATTTGAAATCAGGGAGCTAGATACCTCCTATCTTTCTTCTATTTTTAAGGAGTGCTTTGCTTATTTGGGGCTTCTTTCCATTCCAAATGAAACTGGAGATTACCTTTTCCATCTTGTTGAAGAATGGGATTGGTATTTGTATTGATATTGCATTAAACGTGTAAATTGCCTTTGGTAGTATTGCCATTTTCACAATGCAAATGCTGATTTTTGTATACATGTTTGGTTTTATGATGTCCTACATTAATGGGAGGCATTATTTTAATAACCTATATAGTTTGCCAATAGATCTGAAAGTTCTTCCAAAAAGATTCTTATATAAACTTGAACAGTGCGCATTATTGTCAAATAATTATTTCATTTTCTAAGACATGATAGTTGTATAGCATTCTAAGAAATTAACTAAAGCAACATTTCTTTCTGATCCAAATTGCACATCTGAGATATTTAAAAATGCACTGTACTGGTTGAGGATTTGATTCTCATTTCATCAGTGGTATGGAAAATGTGAAGAACCATGTGTTTGTAAGATCTCCCAACATTTACCCAATAAATAGATCCTTTACATCTTCTCCAGCAACTGAGTGTGAGTCGTATAACAAATAGTGAGTTCTGTAACTTGAAAACTAAATAAGGCATTTATTCACAGAAGAGCCTTAGATGGCTTCTGGGACATCTGGTTTCAAGTTGTTTGTCACTCTGCACTCTCAAATGGCTCTATTAATTGGCCCATAGAATGGGTTATTTAAGATTAGCTATTTAAATGTTAGAGAAAATAGCTACTAAAGATAGTGTTTCAGTTTTGGTATAATTAATAGTGTACAATCTTCTTAGAGGAATCAACTAAAATCCAGCTGCTTCTGCCAGATAGAAAGAGTAATAGTATACTAATTTGGCTTCTATAACAAAGGCCAAAAACTCACTTAAGCAAAATGTGTTGGTTTTTTTAGATCTGTGGTTTTTTGGTTTTGGGTTTTTTTGTTTGTTTGTTTGTTTTTTGGTTCTACACAAAACTATCACAGTAAGTACTTCTAGCAGGTTTTTGGTGTCAATAATTTAAAAAAGAAAAATCCTTCTAATTTTTCTGGCATCTTTAGTAATCAGCTTTCATCTTTTAGTCTAAAACACTTCTCTGGTGCTTTGTCCATCAGGCCAGACTGCTAACAAAGACCTTTTTTAAGGTGTTTATAAACAACAATGTCATTTTGAGAATTAAGAAGCACCTGATCTAGGGAGCTCTGGTGGCCTAGTGGCAAGAAGCTGCACTGCAATCCCAGAGGTACAAGGTTCAAATCCACCAGGTGCTCTCCTGGAAAAGGAGGGGCAATTTCCTCCTACCAGTCAGATCCGATTTGATCGTACACACACACAAAATAATAAAATTTTTAAAAAAGCACCTGATCTAAACCATGGTGTTTTCAGTTGCCTCATATGCATCTGAAAGCTGGACGATGAGTAAGGAAGACTAAAGCAGAATCAATATATTTGTATTAAGATGTTGGCAGAGAATATTGACTATACCGTGGACTGCAAGAAGAACAAAGAAATAAATCTCAGATTAAGTACATTCTCCTTAGAAGCGAAGGTGCCAGGAGTTTGTTTCACATACTTTGAATGTGTTATCAAGAGGAACCAGTCCCTGGAGAAGGAAATAATGAGATGAATCAATGCAATGGCTGCAGAAATGACCCCACACATATTAGTGATTGGAAGGATGGTGAAGGATGAGGTAGTGTTTTGTTCTCTTGTACATAGAGTTGCTATGAGTCTGCAACCATTCAAAAGCAAGTAACAACAGAATTTGTTAGTTGTAAGATCTTAGATTCCTTTATCCTTCACTTCGCTCTACTTTTAAAAAACTATAATATGTATGCAAGAAGAGATTACTGTAAAGACTCTGTTAAATCACCCTTGTAAAATGCTTAGATATGTTTAACATATTTAAAAAAACACACACAACAAACCCACAACCAAATGTCAAGCATTGTTACTGTTACCCTCAAACAAGATGGTTACCTTGTTATCGATTGCCTTCCAGTTAAGCAGGACTCAGCAATCCTATGAACAAAAGGCCTAAATCCCCTCTACCACCACTGACATTTATCAAAGATCATAGAGTTTCTTGAGGCATGTTGTTTAGGGAGTGGATGCCACTCCTACTTCCAAACCTGTCATAGAATGTTAGTGGTTGTGGCAAGCTCTGGTGGCCTAGTGGCAAGAAGCTGCACTTCAATCCCAGAGGTACGTGGTTCGAATCCACCAGATGCTCTGCTGAAGAAGGAGTGACAGTCTCCTCCTGTACCAGTCAGATCCAATTTGACGGTACACACATAAAAAATAATAAAAATTTTTAAAAAATTAGTGGTTGAGTTGCCTGCAGTGCATGGCGACCCTACATACAGAAGCTCTGAACCCTTCCCTGTCCTGAGCTAGTCTCACTAACTCCCACACACCAAGCCCCCTGCCCCCCCTTATCCCAGTTACTGTATCAATCCATCTCATTCGGGGTCTCCCTCTCCTGTGTGTCCATCTACCTTTCCGAGCATGATGTCCTTCTCCAAGGAGCAATCTCTCCTGCCCACGTGCCCAAAGTAAGTGAGGCGGAGTTTCAAAATCCTAGCCTCCAAGGAGAGACTTGGTTTCACCCTCTCCAAGACAGACCTATTTGTTTTCTTGGTCGTCCATGATATGTTCAAGACTCTTCTCGAGCACCACAACTACTTTATGGCTTTCTTCATGTCTTCCTGGTGCTCCACAGGAGAAAGATGCCACAGACTCCTTCTCAGAGGTTCCAGCTGGAAACCAGGTGCACAGGTCTCTCTGGTGGTCGGCAGGGGTCTCTGTGAAGTTGGAATGATCTCAGTGGCAGCAGGATTGGTTTGTGGGGTTTAGTATCTCAAACTGAATACCGTGTCTAAATGATTATTTCCCTGAATTTAGAATTAATACAGAAAAATTATTGAGTAGATGCATCTTCCCTTCCTCTTCACCATTCTACCCTAATGTAGCAATTTCTATACATGGAGAAGGACTAAAGATTATTATTAATGAAATCATTTGGGAATGAATTTCAACCTGTCCCTGCCTGAAAGTTCCAGAGACTATAGGAACTTGAATGAAAGAGTTATCAGAGTAAAAAATCTCCGAGGAACTTGTCCCAAAGCCAAGTTACTGGTTTAGATAATTAACAACCTAGTTGGGTTTGTACTTTGGATCCATGTATGAGACAAAAAAAATTTTCACCCTTGACAGCCAATCTGTATATTATTGACTTCTGCTTTTTTCTTTTTTGTGCCATTTCACAGTGATTCTGTGATTAATAATTACTGATATTTTGCACCATACGCATTTGATTCTTAATCTAATAATACATTTCAATTATCAGATTTCTTTAGTGAACTTATTTCTTCTCTTTGTACAGTGTTATGTTTACAGAGTTTTTGTGAGCAAGATTAAAATCAATCTAAATTTTCCTCCCTTATAAGAACATCAGTCATTAGATTAGGGTCCACATAGTCCTATATTTATTGCATCATAACTTATTTGCATCTGTAAAGACCCTGTTTCCAAATGATACTACATTTAGAGATTCTGAGCAGATAATTGGAGGGAAGGATAATTTTATCTCATACAATAAATATAAAACCTATTTTTTAGAGCCTCTCTTAAACACATTGATTTTGTTTTCTACCTAGAATATTGCAAAGAAAATCCTAGCTTCACACATTTTCTAGAAAAAAATGAATATTTTTTAAATGATGCCAGACACCTCAGTAAGCATTTTCATGCATTACCTGATGCTTTATTCATGAGAACTTCACAAGTAGTTACTCTTCTTTTTCACCAGGGAGCCATGATTCAAGTTCATATAGTCTTGAGTTACAAGCCCATATCCTTAACCACAATTCTATCATGGGCTTCATTTTACCTTATTGAACCTTCATGATCTGTTCAGCTCTTGAGCAAAGTTTTGGCTGAGAGCTAGACTATGAATAAGGATGACAGAAGAAGAATTGATACCTTTGAAGAAGAAGAATTGATACCTTTGAACTGCAGTGTTGGAGAAATGTGCTTAATATTCCAGGGGCTGCCCAAAGAGAGAAGGAGCAGCCAGACGGTTTCTTGCAGGCAAAGATGACGAAGCTTCCTCTCATATACTTTGGAGATGTTACTAGAAGAAGGTATTCCTTGGCGAATAACATGCTTAGAAAGGTGTAGGGGTGGTGAAAGAGAGGAAGACTCTTAACTAGGTGTGTTGACTTGGTGTCTATGGCAACAGGGATTGTGTCAGGGTTATGTCAGGGATTGTGAGGATGACATAAGACAGTGTTCAGATCGGTTGTTCATAGTGTTACTATGAGTCGTACCTGTACCTGACTTGATGGCACTTCACAACAGTAACGACAGTGGTGGGCTAAAAAAAGCCACAAACTATTTCCCTGGTCGTATGGCAGCAGCCCAGTGGTCAGATTGCCCAGTGGTCCATTTTTCCTAGCAGATATGCATGTTTTCTTATTGCCACCCACATCCGGTCAACTGAGTAATCAGTGTTCCTTCTTACTGATTTGGGTTGGAAAATATATACTGGAAACTCGCATTTTCTCTTTGTGTCTGGCTGACTGGCTCTTGGTGGCTCTAAATACACAGAGCAACAGTGATAGTTCTTGAAATAAATATTCATTAAGGCTTTATATTGTTTAACGATTCCTGTTGGTGAAGCCATTATCTCTCTAGTTCCACAAAATGTGACATTCTCCAACTTAATTCTTTGCGAGGAAAAGTGAAGGGCCAACATATTTCAATGTGCATCAGCCCTCTAAATTTGTTTCGTTTCAGAAGCTAAATATTTCCCTGAGCATTCCTTGAGTAAATGAGTAACTTGCCCTTTCAAACCTGAAGCACATATTTGTTTCTTCATTCTTTTGGCTAACACTGTCTTATCCAGCTTTAACTTCTTAAAATTAGTCAGAGGGAGACAAGTGGGAAGGTGTAGACTTCTCACTTCAACAGTCTGCTAACGTGGCGGGGAGGGGGGTTTGCTATTCAGAGACATTCTGTACTAAGAGATTTAGAATGCAGGATAGAAATAAACCCAGTGATATAACAAGGATGTTTGAAAGAGATTTCACCAACCCTCTGCGGAAGGCTGGATTCCGAGGAAGTACGTCCAATATCCATGAAGCTGAGAAGTAAGTGTCTTAATTAAACATGCCGTTCAACTTTTCCCCCATAGTTTTCTTTTACTTGAAATGTCAGTCATAAGTTGAGGAAAATGGAGTTCTCTTACTGAGGAATAGAAGTTAGCCACGTACTAAAACCTTAGAAAAATAGCAGTAAATGTGGATATTTGTGTAGTGGCCCCACTATGGAGTAAGAGAAATTACCAACCTTTGACTTTAAGAAAAAGCACTAATAATGTTAACTGTCTGTAATATTTTGAATCTGTGGTTTGAATGTTTTTAAACCTCTTTAAAATATTTGTTTCTGTTATTGTTGTTTGATCTGTCTTGTTACTGCAATTTCTCATTTGGTAGAAAGTTTTAGAAGCAAATGTGGCTTTCCCCCCTCTTTCAAACATGAATACATGTGAATAAAATAAAGCTATGATACAATCTATAACAAATGACTTTGAGACAAAACTATTGCAATTTTTGAAAATGTTTCAATGATGGGGCAAAAAAAATCAGGAAAATTCAGTTTTCTGAAATCTAATGATTGGTCAATTTTCTAATACTTAGATCTGCAATCATTATAATTGATACAAGCAGTTAGGAAGTCATGTATTGCAGTGGGAAAGTCTGCCAGCAGGGACCTCTCCACATTATTTTTTGTTTGTTTGTTTGTTTTGTTTTTGAAATTATTTTTTATTATTTTTTGTGTGAGTACCATCAAATCGGATCTGACCAGTACAGGAGGAGATTGTTCCTCCTTCTCCAGCAGAGAGCATCTGGAGAATTCAAACCACACACCTCTAGGATTACAGTCCATCTTCTTGCCACTAGGCCACCAGAGCACCCTCTCTCCACATTTTTGAGGAGCAATGATGTTAGTTTTAGGACTAAGGTACACCTGATACAAGTGATGGTCTTTTCAGTCCCTTGCAATGTATCTGATATCTGGACAGTGAACAAGGATGAGGCTGATGGAAGAATAATCGATGCCTTTGAACGTTGGTCTTGGAGAAGAGTATTGAATATCCCATGGACTGCCAAAACAGCAAACAGATATTTTGGAGAATATGCAACCAGAGTGTTCCTTGGAGGCAAAGGTGATAAAGTTTTGTCTAACATACTACCGGCATGTTGCTAAAAGAAGCTATTCCTTGGAAAGGAACCTCATACTTGGAAAAGTTGAGGCATGGTGAAGGAGAGGAAGACCCTCAACAGATTGACACAATCTGTTGAGTGACTGCAGCAATGGGCTTGTGTGTGTCAGAGATTGAGGATGGCAGGGTTCAGATCGGTTCTTCATAGGGTTGCTCTGAGTCATACTCAATTCAGTGGGATCTAACAACAGAAACATCAAGGAATAGATAAAAGAAGACAATGAGAACGTTTGAAAAAATAAACATATATGTGTAGAAAAACAAAACAGAAAATTCATTTTGAGAGATATTAAGATGTAAAAAACTTATTAGATATAGGATTACATATATAGAAAAACAGGAGTAGAAGTTATTAATAAACTAAAAGCGAGACACTTATTATCTGTGACAGCTAAAAACAGCAAACTTGAGAGCCAGGAAATTTTCTGTGTTGTGTATTTTCTCTTTAATCTATGAAACATAGTGGACAAATTAGAAAAGATTCTTCTGTTGCAGATAATACTGTTCTTTCTCTATGGTGGCAAGTGTTTGACAATGAAGAGAATGATACAAGGATACATTTTTGGTATATTTTAGCTTTATCTTTGTTAAGTTTGTTAATAGTGATTAAGCTTTATAATAATGAAGTCAGAAGGAAAATAGCATGTTTTCAATGGTAATTTATTCATATAAGGGAACTCAGCAAATTTTCTGAATGCAGAGATAAATATACAATATGCAATAATGTTTATATGCCTAGGCAAACAGTTAAAAAGAATGAAAAAAAATGTTGCTTGTGGTTATTTTGGGTTTGGTTGGTTGGTTGGTTGGTTTTAAGTGGAAGAAAAAGTATTTAGGAAGTAGAATGTTATGTTCTCGGTTTTGGATTTAACTCCGAAAGCTTATCACTTGTGTGTAAAGCTTATTTTAAGATGGATTCTCTTATTTATAAAATAATGAGACTTTAGAGAAGAATGTGAATTTATTCACAAGTGAAGTAGCCTTTGTACAAAGAAGTTCCTTAGAGGAAATTTGATAAAAAGAGAACAGAGATCTTTGTCCTTTCTGGTGCCATTTTAGTACTAATTGGAGTTGATAAGTGATATCTAGCCAGTTATAACAGTATTTTATTACTTTCTACTGTAGCAAATTCTTTTGACAAACAACAAGGATGCTTAATTTCCTAATGGACCCTATTGAGAACCAGCAGGCTATTTATTTCTGTTGCCATAATCATCATTCCCCACCTTACATGTCTCTTTTTAAAATGGAATTCACGTTCTTGTGGCCTAGAAGGTAGGGAGTTGTGTTGCCAAATCCAAAGGTAAAAGGTTCACATTCATCAGCTGCTCAGTAGGAAAAAGATAGACTGTCCTCATGCGTTTCACAGCCTCTGATAACCTGAGGGAGGGGCAGCTATGAGCTGAGAATTTCTGTAAAATTATGCTGGAGATTTTTATTATTATTATTAGTTTTAATGAAAGTTACAGAGACTTTGCATTTCCATTCATTCATTGTTGTACTTTTCTCCCTGACCACCCTGCCCTCCCAGTTCACTCTTCCTTTGAAAAGTAAAAGAAAAATTCCTTCATTGTTATAAAATCCCTCCCCCCAGGTCCACTCCACTATGCAGCCTTCTGGACTCCTGTCATGACAATAGTACCTAATCATATATCCCTTTTAAACAGTTCTCTCCCTCATCTGTTTTGATGCAGTATACATTATTTATCCCATCTTTCTCAGTCTCCCCAAACCCTAGTGTCAGTCCTGTTTCACAGCAGTGGAACTATACAATATTTGTCCTTTTGTGACTGAGATATTTCACTCAGCATTATGTCCTCTAGGGTCACACATTCTGTATAATATTTTATGAGTTCCTTGTTTTTCAGTGCAGCATAGTATTCCATTGTGTGAATATACCAGAGCTTCTCTCTCCATTCATTTGTTGATGGGCACTTAGATTGTTTCCAACTCTTTGCTATTGTGAACCAAGCCGCAAGAAACATGGGTGTGCATATATTTGCTTGGGTGATAGTTATGGTTTCTTTGGGGTATATTCCCAGAAGTGAAATTGCTGGGTCAAATGGTATTTCTTTATTTTTTTATTTTAAATTGATTTTAATGAAAGCTTACAGAGACTTTGGATTTCCATTCATTCATTGTTGCACTTTTGTTTCTGACCACCCCTCCCCCCAAATTTGCTTTTCTCTTTGAAAAGTAAAAGAAAAAATTCTTTGTTATTCAGTCTCCTCTCGCAAGTCCTCTTTTAACATGAAGAACTACTTTTCTTTGACTTGGCTCTTGACAACATCCCATACCCTCAAACCTCTTAAATATTTTTTCTTTTCCTTCACTACCAATGAAATCCTCTTGAATTAGACTACTTTTCAAGTCACTGTGGGGAGTTAATTTTAATTGCCAGGGTGTCCTTTGTTGCTGCTACGTAGAATCAGTCTAAACCAACCTACAGATGACCAGTCAGGTGGGTTTTCAGAGGCAATAAATCCCAGGGAGAAGATTGTCCCTCCTTCTCCCACGGAGCAGCCGGTGGATTCTCCTTTGCGTTGGCAGCACAGCTCTTAAGCCAGGAGAGCTCAGTTGTTGCTGACGTCAGCGTCAACTCCTAGTTTCCCACGTGCAGTAGATTGAAACGCTGCCTCAGCCTGCACCGTCCTCACAGTGTCCACTCTGCGTAGACCCTTTGCTACAGTTACAAGGTCAGTTGATCGCACTGATCCATCTCATTAATGATGTCATATTTTAATTACTTCCAGCCTGAGGGACTTATCTTCTTGCGCTGTGTCAGCCTGTATTCCATCGCTCTTCATAACGTGTTCACCGACCAAAATATATATCCTCACAACTGGATCAATAAGCACCATTATATTAAATGGAGAAAAGATTGAGATTGTAAAGGATTTCATGTTACTTGAGTCAATACTCAACATCCAGTGAAGGGAAACTCCAATCAAGTCATGATAAAGTTGCATAAATCTGCTCAGAAGACCTCTTCAAAGTGTTAAAGAGCAACGACATCACTTTAAAGAGTAAGGTGTAGCTGAGCCAAGTTGTGGCACTTTCAGTCACCTGATACACATGGAAACCTGCACTGTGAACAGGAGGACTGAAGATTCTTTCCTTTGAATTATAGTGTTGATGAAGAATATTAAACATAACATAGGCTGCTGAATAACAAAGAAATCTGTCTTGGAATAAACATGACCCAAATGCTCTTTACAAATGAAAATGACAAGACTGCATCTCAAATACCTGGGTCATGTTATCAGTAGGGACCGACCCCTAGAGAAGGACATCATGCTCAGTAAATTATAGGATCAGTGAGAAGAGAGGAAGACTCCCCACTAGATGGATTGATAGAGTGACTGAAGCAATGGCTCACTCAGAGCGAAGGCTGTGAGGACAGTGCATGCAAGGAAGGTAGTGATGCCTTTTTGTTTACATAGTGTCTTTGTGAGTTGGGACTGATTCAGAGACACCTAACAGCAACGTATGTTTCCGTGCCAAAAAGTGGGGGACATGAATGCTGTCTTCTTTGTTGTTTAGATTTCCAGTATGATAATGGTGTCCAAATTCTTGTAAAGAAGTATCTTGGGGTTATAAAGCAGGCAAAAGATGTTGTCTTTTAAAAAGTTTGCATGTATCCAAAAGGAACAGAAAAAATATCTCGTAACAGGTTGTAAGCAACATACTGGGTTCCATGCCCCATTTTTGAAAATACTGCTTTCTAAAGAGAATACTCTGAGACAGACACACAGACTCCTTTTGTACCAGGGGAAGTGAATTTATTTTTCCCTATTTGTATTTACCCTTATAAATATCTCAGATGCACGATGTTTGGTTACTCATTCTCTTGTTTTTATATCTAAGTCATATATTTTCTGATAATAAAATTGTTTACTTTTTACTAATTTGATCAACTAAAGACGCCTTGATCTTTTTAAATATAGGTACTTTTTAACATTAGCTGTTTTACTTTTTATTACCTTTTCCCAACATCCTCAAAATCACTCAACTAATAAATACTACAGCTGTGGCTATTGCTATCACCATCACAATCCCTAAGTCAAATTCGAATGGACCCCTGTAACATGACTATTTGCTTCTCCTTGGAAAATGAATGCAGAAACAAAGAGCAAATTTTCTTTGAGCTTTAAACTGCAAAGTGAGTTCTTGCAGAAAGAAATCATAGTTTTAATTTCATTTCTCATAATTCATTGGTTATTTATCTCACAGGTTATAATTACTTGATGGGATATTGAAATACAAGGTTATATATTCAGTTAATAAGAAATGAGAAGATCTCTTGGAACAAAGGATGCCTGTGCATTTTTTACACACTGCTGCCCTCTCCTGCTTAACGTGTAATTTTCTTCCCTCACACGTACCCTTATAAAACTCAGTAAGACTATGACTGTAGAATTGAATTAGAAAGGGAAACAGAGACCTTGAAAGTAACCAGGTAATCTATTTAACTGATAGTCACGAATTGTTTACTGAGTGCCTGCTCTGAGTCCTGATGACTTAGAATTCTTGCCTTCCATGTGCGAAGCTGAAGTTTGATTCCTGTTGCACCTTAAGAGCAGGCACCACGTACCCACCTGCAAGTTACTATGATGATAAACATATTTCAGTGAGACGAGGAAGAAAGGTCTGGTGAAATCCTCTGGATCACAGTGGTCTTATCTGCAACTGATCATAGAGACGGCCCAGGATCTGGCAGCATTTGTTCTGCTGTGCACAGCTCTGGGACTGACTCCATGGTGACTGATGACACCAACATGTTCTCTCAACTCAACTCATTGCCATCGAGTCAGAACCAGCTGTCGCTGGTCCTCCAGTGGGCTTTTAGTGGTGGTTGTAAATTACATGGGAAGAGAGTGCCCATCTTCCTGGTTTGAAGCAGCTGGTGAATTTGGACTGTGGAATCAGTGTAGCCTTTGGGAGCAGTACAACTGACTCCCTATGGACTAGGCCGCCGGAGTTTACCTGAATGTTCTGGACACTATAAAATAGGCCTTCTATGATTTGTTTCTGTTGATCCTCATGATAGTGACCACGTAGCCCATCTACTTAGCAGATGAAGCTGCAGTTGTTGTTATGTGCCATTGAGTCATTTGCGACTCATAGCAACCCGATGTACAACAGCCCTAAGCCCTGCTCTGTCCTGTGCCAATCGCACTATCTCTGACACTCCCATTCCAATTACCCCAGTCACTGAATCAATCCACCTCAGGGTGCAGAGACAGGGACAAAATGTGCATAAGCAAAAGAACCAGGATTTGTACTAAGGCTTTGACTTTATTAAGGGAGGTGTCTCTCAGAGGATGGCACTGAAATAAGGCCCAAGCAATGTGAAAGAGCCAAGCCTTACAGAGTAAGGTTTAAGAGGTTAGAAAAGTAGATGACAATCCATGTGACAGAATTAGAGAAGATAGTAAGATTGGCAAAGGCCAAGCCATGCTGAGGAGTTTGATTTTACTACTATAGAAGGGAGCCATGTGAGGGTTTCAGTCATCGAGTGACATTATCTGATTCATAATGTTGGGAACTCACACTGGATGGCTACATGGCTGGGGTACATTAGCCTTTCTAAGCTTCAGTTTCTTCATTTGTAAAATATAAATAAAAGGACCTATCTCATCAGATTGTTGTGGGAGCTAAATGAGAGAATTCCAATGTCTTAGCAACATGTGTTACAGAATAAGGGCTAATTGTTAGCTGTTACTTTTATCAGTAGCTCCTCTTCAGAACATTTGAGGCAGTGGCTACTTAATTAAAAACAGAATCCTCAAGCTGGACTCAGTGCCTGTCTATTATTATGGAATTCAGCTTCTAAAGCCTCATCATGCATCTCCAACATTTATATAAGCATTACAGAAGTGCTAGTGATACCAAACCTTGAAATGTTTCCTAAATACGCACCGTATCCCTTCCACCATTGCTTTGTAGTTAGGGTGCTCTGGTGGCCTGGCCGTAGGAAGCTAGGCAGTAATCCCAAAGGCACATGGTTAGAATGTACCAGCTTCTCTGCAAAAGAAGGATGGACAATCTCCTCCCCTGTTATTTTCTGTCTCTGAAAACCCACTGGAGAATCAGCTATAGGTCGGTTCTGACTCAACAGCACACAACATTGCTTTCTTGCAATTTCTTCTCCTCACCCCACCAACCCCTACAATTCCTTCCTTGAATTCCTCCTCAGTTCCATCACAAACCAACTTTAAAAGACTTCTTTGAGGGAGCTCTGGTGGCCTAGTGGCAAGAAGCTGCACTGAAATCCCAGAGGTATGTGGTTCAAATCCACAGATGCTCTGCTGGCGAAGGAGGGGCAATCTCCTCCCATACCTGTCAGATCCAATTTGACGGTACACACACAAAAATAATAAAATAAAATAAAACCTTATAAACAAACAAACAAAGAGCTGCTACTAAAGCAAAACAACTATTAAAAAAAAAAAAAAGACTTCTTTGGTAAATTACTTCCTAGTCTTTTAACTGTGTGGTTTCATCTTTAGAACTCTGTAGCTTTTCCGGCATATTTTTCCTGGGTTAACCTTTGAGCTAGTGTATTCATGATTTGAGGACCTGGCCCATTGCCTCTGCTAGATTCTAATCTGGAGATCAAGAAGAGGAACTTGCAGGGCCACTGCATTGGAGTGTGCATGTTGACATTTTCCCAAAGGCACTCAGTCAAGGCTGTATTTTGTGGCAGAAATGCTACCTGAATTCTGCTTTTTAAAGTAAACGCACTAATACAGACGGAAGCATCTTTTCCCCCAACAAAGTTGCCCTACTCCTTTGCACCTTATAGACATTCAAGTACAGAGCATATAGACAAAAGATACTTGATCAGCCTGGCTTGAATTTCTATTTATTTAACTAAGTAAAAACCCCAAACAATATCTATTTCCACTGAGCCAATTACAAGTTGTAGTGAGCCCATAAGACAGAGTAGAACTAACCAATAGTTTCCAATGCCATAAATCTTCATAGAAACAGATTGCCAAACAGAGCAGATAGTGAGTTTGAGCCACTGACCTTTTAGTCAACAGCCTGTGTCTTAACCACTGAGCCAACAGAACAAAGTAAGTCCAGTTATCAAAAATAAAACAAGGTCAGTTGTCAAAAATAAAATCACATGTTTAGAATGCTTTTGTTATTGTGTGCCTATAAGGCAGAACTGACCCATTTTTAGAGGCAGTATATCACATGGGAGGAGAATACCCATACTCCTACCACAAAGCAGCTGGTAGATTTGAACTACATGGCTTTGGAATTGCAGTGCACCTTCTTACCACTCGGCCACCAGAGCTCCCTTAGAATATGAGCTAATAATTTATTATGGTAGAAATGAATGCTGGGGCATTGTGTAACAGCCCAGCCTGAATCAATAATCCCTATGTCTTTTTCTTTGTATTGTTTTGTTAGATGCCATGGAGTTGACTCCAAGTCATAGTGACCTTGTGTACAGCACAACAAAATCCTGCCAGACCCTGAAACACCCTAAAAATGTTTGACATGCTTAAACTCATTGTTGCAGTCATTGTGCCAGTCTATCTAATTGAGAGTCTTCCTTAGTGCACTGACACTGACCAGAAGGTCAGTGCAAATACCAAATGTGCATGAGGTCCTACTTCAGGGACTGGTACCTCCCAAAAAGAAGTCCAAAAGAGGTGAGATGAAGTCTAGCCATCCTTGCTTGTAAGGGCAGTCTATACATGTTTTTTTTTTTATTCTTTTGTCAATTCGTGGTATTTTCAATATTCTTCACTACAATATTTCATTTCTTTCTTCTGACATTTTTTTACTGTGATTTGTATGAAACCTTACCAGTTTTACAAAGCATATTGTGCTGAGGGGAGGGAGTGGTTTTAGTCAATAAATCATGCATATTTATTCCATGATGTTAATTATAACACACACAGTATCTGATTGCCAGTCATTCCCATTATCCTTCCCTTCACCTATTCCAGTGAAGTATTCATCGTCTGTGCCATAATTTTTTTGCTTTCCACCTTTCCTGTTTCTAGGATATTCTTGTTTTATTCTTTTAGCAGTGTAGTCCATTGGACATTCAGTATTTTTATCCAGCACCACAACTGAAAGGCATCAATCTGCTATATTCTTTAGTCACCTTCTAACTTTCAAATGAATAGGAAGTACCTGAAAATACCATGACTTGGATCAGGCATACCTTAGTCTTCAAACTGGCATTATTTCTCTTTAGTACTTTTGAGAAATCCTTGACAACAGATTTTCCTAATACTCTGTTGGAAAATTGATTTGCAGCAATGTTTTTGCTTCGCAGCTATGTCATCTTTCCACGAAAAAATCTCCAAGCCTTTCTCTTATAGATCTGCTGGGTTGGTGAAAGCCTCTAGTATTTCGGTTAACAGCCTAGTGCTTAACTTCTGTGCCACCAGAGCTCCTTAGTGAACAGTATAGTTAAGAGTAGAAGGCATAGAATTTGGAGTGCAAAGGATTTTTAAATATAGATGGTTCATATTACTGGTAAAAGACATAACTGAGCTGAAACTCCAACAGCTAAATAAACCAACAAAAGCTAAAAAACAAAACTGACCCAGACCTGTTGCTATTCAGTCTACCCAAATCATAATGACTCTATAGAACAATATAGAACTGCCCCAAAGTCTCGTGACGGCTATGATATATTTTCCTCCCACAGACCTATTGGTAGATTAGAACCACTGACCTTTTGATTAGCTAAAAAAATGAACAGCAAACACAAATGAGCCGCCACTCATCTCTCATATTTTAATAGGTATGCATTGCATTTGGAACATTTGCTTCAAGGATTTCTCCAGTGTTAAAGAGCAAGGATGTCCGTTTAAAGACCAAGGTGTACCCAATCCGTGATATGTCCAGTTTATTTGTATGCATCTGAAAGTTGTGTAGTAAATAAGGACGAATAAAAAAGAATTGCAGTGAAGATTATTTTGAATTGGTGAAGAATATTGGATTACCATTAACTGCCCAAAGAACAAAAAGTCCATGTTGGGGACGTGAAACCACAGTGCTCAACAGAGGCTAGAACGGTGAAACTTCATCCCACATGCTCTGGGCATGTTGTCAGGAGGGGCTGGTCTTTAGAAAAAAAGACATCGTTGGGAAAGGTAGAGGGTTAGTGAAAGAGAGGAAGAGCCTTGACAAGGTGGATTAACAGAGAGATTGCAACAATGGACTTCAGCATGGGAATCGTGAAGATGGTGCAGAAGAGGGCAAGTTCAAATTCATTGTTCATAAAATCACTGTGCTGTAGTCTATTCAATAGCATTTAATATTACACACAATGACGTAATGTAAGTCTCTGCCTAAGTCCCACGCCTGCAAGAGAAGCAAGCAATACACTGGTGCATGTACAACGTACAACACAGGGCACAGCATAGGGACTGAAAATCGCCTACTTGATGTTGAAGAGGGAAAACAAAGGGCATCTAACTTTGATTGTAAGGTTTTCCTTACTCATTAAATGAAATAGTAACCTAAACATATATATTAATATAAACATATTCATATCTAATAATTAATCTTGCCATTGTTATTTTTCTTTCTTCATTTTCTGCAGTCTTCCACAGTCACTGTTCTACTTTCACAGACATATGAAGCAATTGAAAACTGCATGGCTTATGGAAGTTACACGTTGTTGTTGTTGTTGTTGTTGTTGTTAAGTGCCATCGAGTCACAGGCGACTCATAGCGACCCTATGAAGGAGAGTCCTCAACGCTTGGGTGCCTTTCATCCTCTCTCCAGGTTCATAGGGTTTCTGGAGGCAAGCTATTATGGAAGTGGACGCCACTCTTCCTTCCACGCTTGTTCAATCGGGGAGCTCCACCCCACTCTCAGTCCACATTGGGTAGCCAACCATTAACGCATTTGACACATCCGTGTTACAGTGTTCAGCCTCACAGCAACCACAAGTGACCTCGGGACAGCAACTTGTACACCAGGGCTATACGACCTAGAGAAATGTCTGAACAAAAATAATGAAAGACTGGCCTGAGGGCCGCGAACTAAAAGTTACCCACCTTTGTCTTGGTCACATCGTTTTCTCTTTGCTGGACCACCTGATCTCTCTCTCTCTTTCTCTCTCTGTTGATGTTATTATTGTTAAGTGCCGTGGAGTTGCAGGCGACTCATAGCAACCCTATGAAGGAGAGTCCTTGATGCTTGGGTGCCTTTCATCCTCTCTCCAAGTTCATAGGGTTTCCGGAGGAAAGCTATTTTGGAAGTGGACGCCACTCCTCCTTCCACGCTTGTTCAATCAGGGAGCTCCACCCCACTCTCAGTCCGCATTGGAGTTACACGTTAGCCTTTCAAATAACATCTTGCTCTTTAGCATTTTCATTTTTTTACTCATACACTTTGGAATTTATACATATATCCATATACATTTGATTTTATAAAATTATTTCCCATTGACCAATACCATTTATCCCTGTCTCGCCAAGTCCCCTTTGCACCTTGCCTTTTTCTTCACCTACCTCCTGCCCACTAATCTCTGCTACCTTGGTGGGTTTACCCCCCTTGGTTACAGGTAAGTGGGAGGCCAGAAGCCACTTTGTGACCAAATATTATTTAATTTGAATAAAAGGAGTAGGGCAGAGTTGAATGGACTTTGTTGAAACAAACCAGTGGTCATCTTCTATTCTCATCTTTCCTTTGTAAACCTCATTTGTAATCAGCCTACTTGGACCCAAGAGGGTTTTATATTTTTGTTGTTGAACCACCTCCCTCTATGCGTGCAGAGTAACTGCTCTGAATCAACCTGTTGTTTCAAGTTCTGATTCTTTTTGAGGCCAATCTAAAGCAAGCGGTTCCTACTCGACTCCGACACGTGGCTGCCTTTCAGAAGTGCCTGCCATTGCTGCTGCTTTCATTAATAGAAACTGGAATTCTGGGTTTTTATAAAAAGTCTCCTATCATCTGAGTGTTGACAGTTAATTCGGAACTTTGAAACTTGGAGACTAAACCACACTCACCAACTGTGGCCTTTGATGACTAGTTCGCTACTCTCGCTTAAAAGTTATGAAACATTCCTTGGTCACTGGACTCTGAAAAAAGAACAGGCATGGGACTAGCGTTTTTCTTTTTTTGTATTCCCATGATTACAGTCTAACTTCAAATAAAAGCAACATTTCTCCTTTGGAATGCCAGAGCTCTGCTTTAAGGGGGGGGGGGGTGTGGCCAGGGGGCAGGAAAGAGGGATAAGAAGAGAAGCATTTATCTTGGAGTTTTTTTAAATGTTGACTTTTGCCAGCATGCAGCGGCTGTGGAAATGACCGTTCCTTTCTTGTTTATAAATGAACCAGAGGTATGGGAGGAATGATGCTCATCCAGCATGGTGGCAAGTGAAGCCCCTAGAGCCCTATTCAAAATCTCAATAACCTGTTATAGTTACAATGCAGCACATCCGGGGTATTTTTCAAAGTGGGGTCTGTGGCATCTCTCGGATATTCGGTTAGGGACCCAGGGAAGAGGGGAACAAAAGCTAATAAGAATTTTTTTAAAAAATCATTATTCTTGATATGTGCTGTCACGTCAGAAGTGTCTCATAGCTGAGTCTCCGGCAGGTTTTCAGAGGCTGTAAATGGCATAAGACCGGATGGCCCACATTTCTCTTGCTGAGAAGCTGGTGGACTTGAGTTGCCTGTTTTTGGGATGGCAGTGCAACTCCTTCCCCACTGGGCTACCAGCACCTCCTTTTAAAATCTGGAGGCTTTCATTTTCTTTCTTTCTTTTTTAAATTTGAATGAAAGTTTACAGATACTTTGTATTTCCATTAATTCATTGTTGTACTTTTCTCTCTGCCCACCCCTTGACCCCAATTTGCTCTTCTCTTTGAAAAGTAAAATTCTTTCATTGTTATACAGTCCCTCCCTCCAAGTCCACTCCACTACGCAGCCTTCGTTCTGGACTCCTGTCATGACAATAATACCTAATCATGTATTCCTTTTAAACAGTTCTCTCCCTCATCTGTTTTAATGCAGTATACATAATTTATCCCCTCTTTCTCAGTCTCCCCCCAGCCCCGATGTCAGTCCCATTTTACAATAATGGCACTATGAAGTATTTGTCCTTTTGTGACAGATATTTCACTCAGCATAATGTCCTCCAGGGTCACCCATTTCCTATAATAGCTCATGAGTTCCTTGTTTTTCAATGCAGTGTAGTATTCCATTGTGTGAATATGCCACAATTTCTCTATCCATTCATTTGTTGATGGGCACTTGAGTTCCTTCCACCTCTTTACTATTGTGAACAAAGCCACAATAAACACAGATGTGCATATATCTGCATGAGGTACGGTTATAGTTTCTTTAGGGTATATTCCCAGTGGTGGAATTGCTGGGTCAAATGGTATTTCTATTTGCAACTTTTTGAGAAAGTGCCATACAGTCTTCTGTAGTGGTTGCACCATTTTACACTCCCACCAACAGTGAATAAGGGTTCCAGTTTCTCTGCAACCTCACCAGCATTTGATTTTTGCTATTCTGTAAAACTTTGCTATTCTTACTGGGGTGAGATGCTATCTCATAGTTATTTTGATTTGCATCTTTCTTAGAGAATTTTCTTTTTAATTTTACTTAACTTTTTCAGAGTGTGTATATATATATATACATATATATATATACATATGTACATATATATATACATTATACAATGAACACTATATATATTTGAAAAATATTTGTACACATACATATGTTCTATAGTTTAAATGTTAAAATTAGTTTATAGGTTAAAATTTTTAGAGCAATTTCATTTTCCATTCAATGGTTTATACCCCTTTTGTTTTGTAACATTGGTTGTAAGCCTTTCAATGTAATAATACTCTTCCCACTTCCTTCCTGAGTTCCCCATTTTCTTTCCTTCTCCTTTCCAACCTCTTAAACTTTTGAATTGAGAAAATGCTTCCCTTTTGGTCTCATATGGTTTATTGTACTGAAGAGTACATTTCTTGCTGCTATTCATTTTATACCCTAAAAATAATCAGATACCTAGATGTATCTGCTTTTAAGTCAACAATATTTTGAGGTCACAGAGCAATTATACTTGGTGATAAACTGCATCCTTGACAACTCAAATGCATCCCCTGAAAGAACATCAACCGAAATCATTCATGACTATCTGAGTTGATACGTTAATTTTCCCTTGTATTCTATGAGCCAAAATGTCACACAAATTCAGAAAAACAACTGACTTTAAGCTGCATGTTATATTGTTGTGTTATAATTTCAAATAGTGCTTTTCAGTATTTTTAGAAAGCACAAAAATATCTGTAAACACAAAATTTATGAAAACAACTATTGCTAATTTTGAAGTGTTTAATATTCACATTTATATCATTCAAATGGAATCTATTTCAGGATTATATTTTAGGAGAAATGTCAGCCTTAAATAAAGTCTTTGAAAAATTTAATCCTACAGTGATGGGATTACCTAAGGAAAGTTCATTCAATACTGCTCACAAATATTAACAAGTGGTTTGAGAACTAAGCTGTGCCTGACTTGGGCCATCGACTTTTCAGTCACTTGTGATATCTCTCAGAGCTGGACAATGAATAAGGATGACTTTGTACTGTGGTGTTGAAGAAGAGTATTGAATATCCTGTGGACTGCTAAAAGAACAAACAGATATGTCTTAAAGAATGTGCAGCCAGAGTGCTCCTTGGAAATAAAGATGATAAAACTTCATCTCACACACTTTGGTCATGTTTTTAGGAAAGACTATTTCTTGGAAAGGACAACATGTTTGGAAAGGTGGAGGGATGATGAAGGAGTAGAAGACCCTAAATCAAGTGAATTGATACAATGATTGTGGCAATCAGTTTGACTATGTCAGAGATTTTGAGGATGGCACACAGAATAGGACAGAGTTTAGATCTGTTGTTCATATGACGCTTTGAGTTATATTTGACTCCACAGCACCTAACAACAACATTCTGGTGTTATAAGGAAGTGTTCATATATTAAAGTGAGACTGTTTTAATGAAGAATACATAACTGATTGCCAAATGCTATAATATATAAAGAGTTCTAGTAACCTAATTTTAGGAAGCTGTAAAGAGATGATAAACATCATCCAAGCAGATATATGCACACCCATGTTCTTCGTGGCTTTGTTCACAATAGCCAGGAATTGGAAACAACTAAGTGCCCATCAAAAAAGGAATGGATAGAGAAGCTGTGGTATATTCACACAATAGAATACTACGCTACATTGAACAACAAGGAGCTCATGCAACATTATTCAAAATGGGTGACCCTGGAGGACATTATGCTGAGTGAACTATCTCAGTTACAAAAGTACAAATATTGCATGGTGCCACTGTTGTAGAATGGGGCTGACATCAGGGTTGGGGTAAGACTGAGAAAAACTGGATAGATTATGTATACTGAATTGAAACAGATGAGGGAGAGAACAGTTTAAAAGCAATATATGATAAAGTATTATGATTATCACAGGAATTCAGATTTAAGGTTGCAAAGTGGAGTGCATTTGGGGGGGAGGGGGCGGGGGGGGATTGTATACCAAGGAAGAAGTTTATCTTTTTGCTTTTCAAAGAGAGGAACGGACTTGCAGGGGGAGGGGGGTAGAGAAAAAAGTGCAACAATGAATGAATGGAAATCCAAAATCTCTGTAAATGTTCATTAAAATTAGTAAAAAAAATAAATGTATTTTTTTAAAAAAGAAGCTGTACTGCAATCCCAAAGACATGTGGTTCAAATCCACTAGCTGCTCTGTAGGAGAAGGATGGACAGTTTCCTCCCATGGGAACTACTGCCGCTGAAGATGCTACCAGAGGGTCAGTTATAGGTCTATTCTGACCCAGTGATACACAACAAAAGCATAATTTATTGGTTAATATCAATTATGGAAAAATTTTGGATTCTAGCTCATTTATGATTAAATGGCATAGATTATATGAGGTCAGCATTAAAATAGTACTTTCAAAGAACAGTTATTCAAGTAAAGGGAATTGTATACCCCGCAATGATGTATACTTTGTTCCATTTTTTAAAAATGGTCAAAATTACAAAAATTTAAAAACTCAAAGCTGTTTATTCTGTGTTTAAGGAACTGTTACTCCTTAAAAATATATACAAATGTTGTTGTTGTGTACCGTCAAGTCAGAACTGACCCATAGCTGACCCTCCATGGGTTTCCAGAGACAGTTAATCACACAGGAGGAGACTGCCCATCCTTCTCCCATAAAGCAGCTGGTGGCCTCGAACCATATACCTTCAAGATTGCAATGCAGCTTCTTGCTACTAGGCCACCAGAGCTCCCTTATATATGGATAGAGATCTTATATTTAAAAGGTTTCTTGATAAAAATTTATGGGCAATAGGCCTTAAAAGACAACTAACACCATACATTAATATAATGCCTTGAATTTTTGGTTAATCAGCCAAATAGTAGGGTTTAAATTTTTTCCCCCAAGTCAAGCTGAGTTATTTATTCTATGACTGACTGATTATCAGTCCACATATTAATTAGGGAGCTCTAGTGGCCTAGTGGTGAGAAACTACACTCCAATCCCAAAGGGATGCTCTTCCAGTCTACCAGCTTCTCCCCAGGGAGTTGGATAGACAGTCTCCTTCCATGTGATTTACTGCCTCTGAAAACCTGCTGGAGGGTCACCTATGAATAAATTCTGAGTCGCTGGCACATAACAACAACATACTAATTCATTAAATGGTACTATAATCTCAAAACAATTCACATCATTTGGGGAAGCAATTATAAAACTTGGGTTTTCTTCTGGATAAAATGATGAACCAATGAGAAGGAAGGGAATGTGGAGACAATTTGGTGACATTGTCCATTGAGTAGGACCTCTGTCATGTAAGGAGGCCAGCTGCAAGACCAGGTAGGGTGTAAGGAGGCTGCCTGCAAGACCAGGTAGAGGAAATGTCTCCTTCTTCTAATACATATCAAAAGTTCTTGTTTCCTGCCAGTTTCTCCTTATTACTGAAAAGAGAAAATGTCAGTATTCTCTTTATACTAATACTAATTATTTCTACTAATAGTAATACTCAAATACTAATTCCACACCTCAAACTGTGAACATTGTAGGCAGAATACAATGTTTCTCAACCACAGGGGCTTGAATGGCTGCACAGAGAAGGTAAATGTAACTGTAGCTCAAGAGTCTGAAATAAAAAGGAATATTGATTATGAATTCAATATTTATACAATTAGAGAGACTTCTATCTTGATGTATCTTATTTCTAAAATCTGAGTCATATGTGTTTTCCAAGCAAGCACCTAAAGAGATTCTTTAATTTTCTTTTAGTCCGCATATATATTGGATTGTTATCAAGTTTCTTACTGGGAAAGGTTAAGTTAATATTTTGATAACAGATAAAATCTTCAAAGAGTTCCAAGAGCTTAAGTAATGAGATTTGGATTTCATAGGTTAGAATGTCAAGGATAAAGGGTTGAAAAAGGATTTGCAAGTCATAGAGAGTTATTCCGTTTGTAAAGTTCACAGCCTTCTTCTATACCAACAACTCTTTTAACATATATTCAGATGTTGGAAGTGACCTTTGGGAGTCCAATCATAACAAATTCAGATGCCTACAGAGGCCTCTGGCCTAGTTTAACCAAGTCAACCTGCTACTGCAAACATTAAAAAAATTATAGAAACCATAGGCATTTGCTTAATTTAAAAAAAAAAAGCCACAACTATTTAAAAGCAATTTTAATTCCTTCCAAACAAAACTCAACAATGTGCAAATAAATGTGCCATCTAGATTTGCTATCCTTGTAGTTTAGGGTAGCATAGAATATACTTTCTTCCTAGTGTTCATCCAAGACTTAAATCCCTTCTCTAATATCCTTATCAAACAGACTAACTTCTACTTAAACAATTCCAGTGATGGAAAACTCACAAACTCTGGTAGCTAACATATCAGTAGCGGTAATGATGATAATGCTTTGCATAAAACTAACAGTGGATTATGGAACTTCAGCAGTAGATTGCTCTGCCCTGCAAGTGTCCAGTGGTACATTCTGTATAATAACTATTAATTGAGTTTACCATTGCTGGGAATGGCAACTTCTTAACTCTAGATACTCACACAGTCTTCAGATTTGACTGTATTATTCCAAGTTTACCTATATGACTCATGTTATATAGACTTACCATTTCAGGAAAGTGGGTTTGCCTTTAATGTTTGGTTCTCCTTGTTGTTATGTGTCATCGAGTCACTTTTGACTCATAGCAACCCTATGTAACAGCTCTGAACCCTGCTCTCTCTCTTTTTTTTTCTTTCTTGAAGAAATGTTTATTACCATCAGCAGCTTCTTGTTATGGGTACCTCAAGTCAGTTGTATTAATATAGTCATTTATAAAGAAAGATGCTAATATTCCATTGAGAAGGATCTATTGTTTTCTGGCTTTGTGGTCCTTAGATTTTACAAACATATACTTGAGATCCATTGTGTGTATTAATGGGATTTGCACACAGTAGTTGATGATTGCTGGGTGACAGTAGTAGTTTTGCACTAAGTTGCTAACCTAATGGTTGGTAGTTTGAACTCAACTAGCATTACCTCTGAAGAAAGGCCTGGTTATGTCTCTGAAAAGATTACAGACAAGTCTAGGGTCACAGTTCTAGACATTTACATGTGTAGTCACCATGAGTCAGAATTGGCTCAAGGACTTTGAGTTTTCTTTTCTTTTATTCCCCCACCCCCATGACATTCTATGTTTATTTCAGAACAAATAGGATTTCTGTGTGGTACAGTGAATGAAAGTAACAAATGAGATAGACATACAGCACATAGAAGTTTGCTAAACCCTGCTCTATCCTGAGCCAACCTTATCATCTCTGATACACCAACCCCCATTACCCCAGTGACTGAGTCAATCTATCTCTTCTTGCACTGTCCCTCTACACTTCCAAGTATGAGTTCAAGGACTGGTCCACATGCCCAGAGTATATCAGATGAAGCTTTCAAAATCCTCCAAGGAGCAGCCTGGTTTCACCCTTTCCAGGATGAACCTATTTGTTCTTCTGCCAGTCCATGGTATATTCAATACTCTTCTCTAGCAACATAATTCAAGGGCATCGATTTTTCTTCTATCATCTTTAGTCATTTTCCCACTCTCTGATACATAGCAAGTAATTGCAGAGATGATGGCCTGGATCAGGCACACCTCAGTCTCTAGACTGACATCATTGCTCTTCAGTGCTCTGGCAAGGTCCTTGAGCACAGATTTTCCAAAATGCAATTTGTCTTTTGATGTTCTGGCTGCTGGTACTAAGAATGTTGATTGTGGACCCAAGCAAATGAAGCAGTTAACATTTCCAATCTCTTCACCATTTATCAGGATGCTGCCAATTGTCCCAGTGGTGAGAATCTTTGTTTTTGTATTGCTTACTTATAGAGTATTTAAACATAATCTCGCCCCCATCCCAATGCTAAGTACTGAGGTAAAGTGGAGAAAAATAAAGAAACTAAAGTCTTTTCAGGAAGTAGAAAATAAGCATGGGACAAAAATAAGTTAATAAAATAACTTTTATTTTAAATACAATTCTTTCACCTCACTCAGATCCCAAGCCCTAAATATATCTTCATATTGTTACTAATCCTCCACACGCAGACCGCTGCCTACTCAGACCCTCCCCTGAAAGTCTAGACCAGACAGCTGTAGTCACCCCAGGAGATGTTGTCCTCATCATACCGCCTGCACCTAAACCTCTTCAGCCATGCTAAAACAGACCTTGAACAGTCATCCTGACAACCTCCACTGGGGATAAGGTCATAGGTAACCCCCATTAGCACCACCTTTCCCAGGTCAAATGCTCTTCTACTGAGCAGACCTCCTACACCTCTCAGATGGTGGGCCCCACTACTCCTCACTCAGATCCCAAGCCCTAAGTATCTCTTTATATTCTAACTAATCGTTCCTGCTTTTTAAGTTCTTGCTTCACAGGATAAAAGAAATGACCAACTTAACTGTGAACCAGCTGCTACTACTACATCCATTTTCTCCCCTGGTGACTGATCCCAGGCCAACCCAGTCTAGCCTCTGAGCCCTAGATCTTCACCCCTGTTCAGCAGGAAGTAGCTAGAGTAAAGATACTTCCTCTTTTTTCTCACTGAGGAAGCTGGGGTGTCAAAGGAGAGAATTGAAGGCATCAAAGAATATCAACATGTCAACAAAAGGAGTGAAAAGCCTTGCTTGCCTGGCTAAACCACACTGGAATGTCCCTTCCTTCACTCCCTGAAGACCATTACTCTAAAAACCTGCCCCAACCTATCTTAGGGTACAGTTTTGCTCTGGTCTGTCTCTCTGCAGACCAAGTTTAGAGTTCTCTAAGAATGTTGAAAGCCACTGGTGGAATTTAAGCAGAATAACAACATGATCTTGGAGAACTGTTTGTAGAGAGAGCACAACAGCCTATGGGCAATATAGAAAATGTAAAAATTATTTTTAAATTAATCATGCAAGCTATTATTTCCCAGTTACAAGTATCGGGTAGAATGGCAGATATGATAGGCAAAATTATAATTTTTTCACATGATTCCAAAATGAAACCAAAACTCAAAGTAAAAATAAATCTATTATCATCAGGTCAATTCTAACTTACAAAGATCTGACAGGACAGAGTCGAACTGCCTCAAAGTTTCCAAGGACTTAATATTTGTGGACATAGACTGCTATCTTTCTATCATCTCTGTAAGGACTGAGTAATCCTCTCTCCTTGAGCATGGATAATGGATGAAAAGATATATTCAGATCTGATACCACTACTATCTCAAGGGGAAAAAAATCATTACTACTGAGGCAGAAACAGCTACACCCGACCCTTCTTGTTGTGTCCCATTGAAAACTGATCCATAGCTGACATTCCGGCAGGTTTTCACAGGCAGTAAAATCGCTTGGGGAGAGTTTGCTCAATCTTCTCCTGCGGGGCAGCTGGTGCATTCGAACTATGTGCCTTCAGGATTGCAGCACAGCTTCTTACCACTAGGCCACCAGAGCAATAGAAAATACTTCAGTAGACTTTGAAAATTTAATTTTAAAAATAATTTTTATGTATAATAGAAGATAATTCCTTGAAATTGATTATAAAATCAAGAACAAGCAAAAACAACCTAAACTTTTGCAGGGACTAAATAGAAAAACTTTTGCAAAGACAGTCATGTCCATACTGCTAAGTGTACGTTGTAATATTTTACCCCAAACCAACCATCATTATTTTGTAAAACAATTTTAGTTATATTTCAACCTCTTTCTTGAAATGTATCAGAAGCAAAAAATGGCAAAATGATTTAACAGTGGATAGGAGAAGGGATAAGCTAGGGTTTTGATAAGTGGTAAAGCTTGGCTTTAAAAGGGGAGTAAAACATTCCTAGCTTAGCATCAAGCCTGTAAACGAGTTACTGAATGAGATGTGCAAACCACATTAAAAGACCCACAGGCTTCTCTTCATAAATGATGATACTGTATCCATGTGAGTTTTATTAAGTGCAAGGCAGTTTCCTACAGGCTCTGAATGTATTCTTTATAAATATCTAAAGAATTTTTTATCAAGTTAACTATTTTTAAAACAAAGAAGTTCTCTTTAATAAAGCAGCTTGCCCAAGACCACCCTGTTAAAAAGTAGAGTAAGGATTTGAATCCAGGATTGTCTGAATTCCAACCCTTGCTCCCAGTTATTACTCGTAATCATTAGCTTACTACCTTTAGAAACTGTTTTTCTTCCCAATACAACTCAATTAAGCTTCTGCCACTTTCAAGAATAGCTGTCACTGAATCAGATTGCACTGCCGCTTGACTCAGCCGTGTCTGTGTCTCATCTTTGCTGTTGGTGAAATGATGCGGGTGGAGAGCCTCACTCCCTGGTCCACTTTACTGAAAGCTGAAAACCCAGCTTTCTTCCTTTTAGTCTCTTAATACAATCTACTAAGTGTACCACCTTTTACTCAGGGTAGGTGAAAAGGAAAAAGAATTGAAGTTGATACTACAAAAAGCAGACAATGACTTCAGACTCAATCTCAGAATCCCAGTGCCTTGGTGTTCTTTTTTTTTATTTTTTCAATTTTTTTCCTCCCTCTCCTTATTATTAATTTTAATGACAATTTGCAGAGACTTTGAATTTCCTTTCATTCATTGTTGCACTTTTCTCCCTGCCCACTCCTCCCCCCAGTTCATTACTAGTCCCTCACCACTTGGGATTTCTTTCCTCCTCACCAAATCTGAATTTCTTAGATTTAGGCTTCCATCCGCTTTCATTTTCTTGTCACTGACATAGGCTAGGGAGCTCCTCTGGTGGTCTGAAATGGTTCTGCCAACCCAAAGTCAGGTGGTTCGAATTCATACTCCTCAGGATGTTGTTGTTATTGTTGTTGTTGTTTGCCTTCGAGTCCAGCACGACTCAGAGTGACCTATGAACAAAAGGCGTTGAAGCCCCTCTACAACTATCGACATTTATCAATGATCATAGAGTTTCTGGAGGCCATATTATTTAAGAAGTGGATGCCACTCCTGCTTCCAAACCCATCATAGTGTGTTAGTGTTTTTATGTGTCATCAAGTCGCCTGTGATGTATAATGATCTCATGCGGCATCCATTTTGAAATGGCTTGCCTCCGAAAACCCTATGAACAGTGCTCAGGCCTTTTGTTCATAGGGTCGCTATGAGTTGTCTAGGACTCAACGGCACCAAACAACAATACAACGATGAAAGAGAGAGAGCTACATTGGCCTAGTGGACAGAAAGTTATGCCACCAAGCCGAATGTGGGTGCTTTTAATCTGCAGCCCTCCGTCCAGGTTCAAATTGTTTTCCTGTCAAACATTCTTCTAGGTGATATAGCGCTGGTCTGTGCGTTGCTGTACAGAGGTAACTCATGGTTGCTGTGATGCTGAAGACTGTGACACTGATATGCCAAATGTGGTAATGGTTACCCATGGTGGACAGTGTTTGCTGAAGCTTCCCAACTAAAACAAGCCTGGAAGCAGGAGCGGCATCCACTTCTGAAATGACTTGCCTCCAGAAACTCTATGAACAATGCTCAGGCCTTTTGTTCATAGGGTTGCTATGATTCATCTACGACTTGATGGCACCAAACAACAACACAGCAGCTTTAATTCCGACACATCAACTCCCATCACCCCAGTTACTGTATCAGTCCATCTCATCTGGGATCTCCTTCTCCTGTGCTGTCCATCCACCCTTCTGAGCATGATGCCCTTCTCCAAGGACTGATCTCTCAGAAGATTCTAGGTTCATCTCCTGGCTGGTTCCTCAGGATAAAGATGAGCAATCTCTTCTCACATAGCCTCTGAAAACCTGTTGGAGGATCAACTGTGATTTCATTATATTCTTCAAAGCTTCGTTGGCATAGGTCAAAGTAGTGCTGCTTATCCAAAGCTCATGCTTCTCTGGCATTTTGAATCAACCAGCTGCTTTGATCGATAAAAATGGGCAATTGTCTCCTATACAATTTATAGCCCTGGGAAGCCAATGGAAGGTCGGCAATGAATCAGTTCTGACTTGATGGCAATGAAAGTATTCATGGATGTCAGCTGAGAAAAGCATATTTAAATTTTCAATAGAGTATTTGGTGCTCCCTAAATGGTGATGTTTGTAGTTACAAAGAATTAAACATGGTCCAAGCAAATGGGGGGGTGGTTTAGGGAGGAAGATAATAATGGTAATTATTGGACTGGCAGTTGAGTAGACATTCACGGCCCAAGTCACAACACTTGGTCTACTAAGTTAGAGGTGATTGTTGACTCTTCTGCTTCCCTGCAGTCTTAAACGCACAACTTTTCTCTGCAAGTCTTTTCCATTTTCCTCTTGTTAAAGGAGCAGATACAACATGGAGGTGGTAAAGTCTGACTTCTATCTATTTCATAAAGGGGAACTGTCCCCACCAATAACATCCCTAATAACAAACAAACAGCTACATGGTCATACATGGCCACCCTTCATACTGCTGTACCTATTTCTATGAATCATTGGGCCCAATGTTCACAGACTTTACTCCCAATTAGAGAGTTTTTTAGGGAAATAGGCTTGTGGGTGGGACAAAGGCTATCACATAGTGAAAGTACAATTTTAGCGAACGGCAGTCCAAAGCCTTACTGACAGCAAGACACAATTCTTCAATTAGTTCAGACAGCTTCTCAGTTAACAAGTGGAAGCCTAAGTTCAAATCTGTAGCACTAAGTAAACCTTTGGTTTCTTCAGGTGTACAAGAAATTTTGTCTCTTTACAACTCAACTCTTTATTCAGTTGTCCAGAAGTAAAACCTTTAATTTTTACTCTGTTTCTAGGGTTCATCATCAGGCTGTACCTTGCCACAGTCTCTCCACAGTCTCTTCAGTCTCTTCACAGCCCCTTCACAATGCAGAACGCATTCTCTTTTATTGTGGTCCCAAAACTGTTGATGATGTGAACACCCTGTGTCCACAGTTGAGATCCACAGATGATGCCCTAAGTGGGGGCAAATGCAATGGCTAGAAAAACCATTTTTCAAAGTTCTAACACCACAATTCTCTATAGATTTACTACTTCTTCTCATCTATTAGCTCTGATGATAGGGTTTTGGAGAACAATATGCCCCACAATAAGCCCACCTCTTCTAAAAATTTAGTAAATAAGTAGGCTTCAGTGATATTTTAAGATATGTACCACCAGTAGCTGCAGTGGAATACCATCATCTTGAATGCATCCTTGGAGTTGAGGGGCTAACCTTGTATTAAAGTATGCTTCCTTTGTCTTTTAAGTAATGATTAATAAGTGATAATTGAATCTACTAAAGAGCTTAATATGAGAAGTAAAACAAAACAGCAGAACATACTTTCAAGCATGCAGAAACTCTATTAAATCCTCATATTTATCTTAAAAGCAGTATTGTCTTTGAACAAAGTTTCCTTTGATTCTCCCTTAAAATATGTGTCAAGGTGCTTTGATAAATTAGAGGTAAAAAGTTGTTTGCACTGCCAACCCAAAGGCACATGGTTCAAATCCACCAACTGCTTCATGGGAGAAAAATGGGAAGTTTCTTCCCAGGTGATTTACAACTTCTGAAAACTGTAGAGTCAACTATGAGTTGGTTCCAACTTGATGGCCAATAACCACAAAATGTATTTTTTTTTTATTTAGGTTGTTTATTTTTCATTTCAATGAACACCTACAGAGATTTTGGAATTCCATTCATTCATTGTTGCACCCTCCTCCCCGCACAAACCCCTCCCCCCCACACCGTTTGGTCCTCTCCTTGAAAAGCAAAAGAAAAACTCCCTCATTGGTACAAATCCCCCCCGCACCTCCCCAAACCCCACCCCCTACCCCCAAATATAATCCACTCTGCAACCCTCATTGCATACTCCTACGATAAAAATAATGCCCTAAAATATAATACTTTTAGACTATTCTCTCCCCCACAGACTTCAATGCCATAAACATATTTCATCCAGTTTTTCTCAGAAAATGTATTTTAATGGACTTTAGAATTGTTCTATAGGAGTTATGTACCCCTTAGTCTTCAGTCTAACCTAACTGCAGATTTTCCCGGTGTAGTGATTCAGTGACCGGGGTAATCGGGATGGGTGTGTCAGAGGCAATGCGATTGGCACAGGACAGAGCAGGGTTTAGGGCTGTTGTACATAGGGTCGCTATGAGTCACAAACGACTCGATGGCACACAACAACAACAGTGTGTCTCCTTATTTTCTGACTGCTGGTACCAAGTCTCTTAATTGTGGCTCTGAGTAAGATGAAGTTGTTGACAGTTTCAATCTCTTCTCCATCCATCATGATATTACCTATTGGCTCAGTGGTAAGAATCTTTGTTTTCTTGAGATTGAGACGCAATCCATGCCAAAGGCTGCAGTCCTTGATTTTCTGAAACAAATACTTCAAGTCCTTCTCACTTTCCTGAAAGTGAAGAGGTCTCCCCTAGATATTTCCTAATTTCTTGACCTCCTGCTTCTTTCCACCCAAATCTGGGACCTCATGATTTCCCCCCCGCCTCTTCACCCTCTGACTTTTGGCTCCCTCTTCTTCCCCCCTTGGACTCTCATACACATCTTACTAATGATCCTTCTTTACAATAATGGTCTTATGCAGTATTTGTTCTTCTAAGACTGAGTTAGTTCACTCAGCATGAGGCTCCACATGACCCAGCTATTTCACTGCTAAGTATATACCCCAAGGAAATTAGAACTGAGACACAAATGGAGATTTGTACACCAGTGTTCACAGCAGTGTTAGTCACAATCACAAGAACATGGAAACAACCCAAATGTCCATCAACAAATGAATGGATTAAGAAATTGAGGTATATACAGTGCAGTACTCAGGAGAAAGATATTGCATAACACGGGAGGGAAAGAATAATGCTATGAAGATGTGTCACATTTTAAACCACTGCCTTTAAACTCATCCATGTGCTGCCTTTACAGATGCAGCCAATTCATGCAGTAGCAAATCTCTGTTGCTTTCCCATTTGTTGGTTGCATAATATTAAACTTGGAACAGGAAAAAGAAGAGTGTTAATGAATAAAACCTCCTACTGCCTTTCTAGTATGCAGCTGTTTAACAAATGGTTTGCAAACAGCTGTTTACAACATACAAGGCATGTCTATCTTTTGATGATTGTTACCTATGTTTGTCTTGTTTATTTTAATAAGGATGTTTACAGAATTTGTCTAATATGCCTGAAGGTTTGAAAGCAGCCTTTCAGAAGTTCTTTAAGGTGGAGCTCTAGTAGCATAAAACATAGGGAGTTTTTCTGCTGACCCAAAAACTTTACTCTTGTGGTTTGGGTCCACCAGCTGCCTCTCAGGAGAAATATGGGCAGTTTCTCTGTGCAATTTATAGACTTTGGGAATTCTTTTTTTAAAAAATAAAACTATTTTTTAAGTAATTTTAGTGTGTGTGTGTGTACCATCAAATTTAATCTGACTAGTACAGGAGGAGATTGCCTCCCCTTCTCCGGCAGAGAATCTGGTGCATTTGAACTGCGTGCCTCTGGGAATTTAGTGCAGGTTCTTGCCACTTGGACACCAAGTTCCCTAGCTTTGGGAATTTCAATGAAAAGTCCACTTTGAGTCTGTCTCAACCTGAAGGCAATGTGTTTGAAATGTGTATGCAGCCACGTGTAAGCGTTTGTGTGAGCCCATGTACATGCAGGAAGCTCTGCTGACTCAGTGAGTAAGGTCTCATGTTGCCAACCAAGAGGTGGGCAGTTTGAATTTGCTAGTCGCTCTGGTGGAGAAAGGTGGGCAATCTTCTCTCCTGCTATTTACAGCCTCCTGAAACCCAGTGGAGGGTCATGGAAATGGGTGTATGCAAGCATGTGATTTGGATTCTCATCTCTGCATGTAACTCACACTCTCTCCGTACAAATGATCTGGTGTAGCACTGGATTAATTCATTCTAGGAAAAAAGGCCAGATCAGATCAGTTAATAGGTCAAATGCCACATAACACTCTGTTTATCTTGGGTTTCTTGACAGTTTACAGGCTGAAGGAGGTAAGATTCTGATTTTTTAAAATTTTTTTATTTTTTAACTAGGGCAAAATTACTCCTTTACACTGAAGACCAGAGAGGGAGTAGATCATATGGAAAGAGAAGCTTTCCCAAAGTTGATATCCTGGTTCATAGGGATAAAATCTGTAATATTTTACTCTAGAGACCAAGGTTTTTAAAACAAAAGCTCTAAACAAAATGAACCCAAGGGTAGGGAATGACTTGGCTTCCTGTGTTGCTGATTTGGTTTCTGTCTGAGGTCTATTTGTATAGGTCAAGTGTTCTTCCTGCTTTTCCTACAGGGTTCAGCCTGCATTTGCCTAATGGTGTGCTGTAACTGAGCCAACCACATTCTGTGGAGAGGAACTGGGACAGAAATAGCTAGGAGTGAATTTTGAAAACAAGGGCATTGCTAAAAACCTCGAATTCGATAGCTCCTGCTATTTATTTAGGTTGAAGCAACACAAACATCGTGATTTAAGGAGTGGCAATTAGCCATCTGTGACAGGGCACTTTTATATGTCCTAGGCTGAGAGCAACTGAGAGAAAATAATTAGTCAGTTATATGCAAAAAAGTTATTAAGTGTGCTTAAAACCCCTTTCTATCTCATGAAGATTTTTAGGCAAGTTGATATGTCTTAAGAAATTCTCTAGGAAACACAAGTCATGACTTGAGGCTGTCTTTAGATAGGCTGCCAAAAGTTGGAAGGCAGAAAAGTCGTGGTAAAAAGCATGGGCTTTGAGTAGAGTATGACTTCTCTAAGTCTCAACTGTCTTTTTTCCCTCTAAAATTAGGCCAGTCCTTTGAGAAGGACATCATACTCAGTAAAGTGGAGGGTCAACAAGGAGAGGAAAACCCTCAATGAGATGGACTGACACTGTCAATGTAACAGTGGGCCCTGGTGTGGCGTAAATGATGAGGGTGACACAGGGTTCAGCTGTGTTGTTCATAGAGTTGCCGTGAGTCCTAATCAACGTGACTGTACCTAACAGCAACAACAACAACAAAATAGGGGTAACAGTAGCTCTTGTCTCATGTGCAGATGTACAGTGTTTCTCAAAAGTATTCATTTCCTATTACTGTTTTAAAAATTACCACAAAGTTACTGACTTAAAACAAATTGTTTTGTATTGTTTTAAGCTCAACTGGTATATTCATGCTGTGGTGTATTTCAAGGCATCGTAAAACAATTACAAGCTCATGAAACACCACGTAACATGAATGAATCTAGAGGACATCTCTCTAAGTGAAATTAGTCAAAAAAGGACAAATATTGTATATTAACACTGTTTTATATAAAGAAACACAACCAGAGAAAGGTTTATGTACAGAATCGATCATGGTTACAGAGTGTAGGAGGGAGAAAAGGAAATGAATGGATAGTAAATGACCAATTTATTTGAATAAGTGAAGGGAAGGACAGTGTGGATAGGAATGGATGACCAGATATTTGTATATGAAATGATTGATTAACTAAAGGAAAAAAACAAAGCTAAGGAAAGATTTACACACAGGTAGAAACACTCATGGGAAATTGACAGTGATGTGAAGGGCGGGAGAGGGGAGCAGTAATTACTGAACAAGGGGCAGGATGAAGGGAAAGGCAAAATGCAGTGAGAATTCGATGAAGTATAACAGCCTTGATAAGTTGTAATTAATGTTTGTAATTGAAAGATAAAAGATATACAAATGATTGAATGAAAAGCAATTTTAAAAACAATTTATTATTCTATCATTATAGCAATCAGAGGTTCAAATGGGTCTTACTGGGATAAAGCAGGGCTGCTTTCCACCAGCAGCTCTACGGAAGAAGGTGTGCTGTCTTCTGTCATTAATATTTCCAGTCTTAGAGACCCGAGGAAAGTCACAGTGAGTCCAAATTGACTTGGTGGTAGTGAGTTTGAGTTGCCTTTCTGAAAGCTCTAGATAAGAACTTGTTTCTTTCACTTTCTGGCTTCTAGAGACTTGCTGCCTTCCTTGATGCTTGGCCCCCTTGTATCTTCAAAGCAGCAGTGGCCAGCTGAGACCTTCTCACAGCATCATGCTAATACTACCTTTTCCAAGTCCATCTTGGCTTTCTAAAGACAATTGCAATGGCATTGAGAGTACTGGAATAAACGAGAATGATCTGCCCATCTCAAGGTCAATTAAACTGTATCTGTAATCTTAATTCCCCTTTGCCAGGTTTGTTGTTGATGTTGAGTACTATCAAGTTGGGACCAACCCATAGCTGTCCCTCCAGTGGGCTTTCAGATGCTGTTAACGGCATGAGAGGAGATCGCTCATCCTTCTCCCATGAAGCAGCTAGTGGATCCTAAGCACATGTCTTCAGGATTGCAGCACAGATTTTTACCACAGTGCCACCCTGACATATTTACAGGTTCCAGGGATGGGGGTGGGGGAGGGAACTCTTTGGGGTGAGGGACACAGAGAGAGAGAGAGAGTATTTTATTTATTACGAAATGTGGAACATACAAGGAGTGTTAATTTTTGCTATGCTTAACCCAAAGAAATACTTCACTCAAGGGCTTTTTATTGTTTAAGAATTTCCCCAAACCAGATGAGTTTAGAGCCTTTGCATAATTCCATTTCAATACTTTCTTAAAGCAGTCATTTTATCACTCTTCCTGTAAAATTGAAAATGGACAGAGTTTTAACTTTGACCTGAACACACATGTTCTCGTCCTTTTCTGTTCAGATCTCTCTTTATGGCTTTTCTTTAGACAATTTTGCTGCGTTGTATCAACTCACTAACTCAAAAGTGAATCTTGAGTGCTAACCCCTCTGTTAAATTTAAAGCACCACACAGACAGATATGGTCTGGCCAATGTCTTCCCCATATTCTGTTAATTCCTGAAACCACCTCCAGAATGCAACTATTTTTGACTCAAGCTATCTTTTCCTCTCTGCCATCTGCAAGGGTAACACACCACCCTCTCTGGTTTGGACTTGGACATGGCTCCCCAGAAGCCTTTTCAAGGAAGCTTCCTCATTGGAGACTACTCAAATTCATGTCTTCTGTGCCCTTGTATGAACTGTAGATGTAATTTCCTACCCCCTGCTTTCTTTCCATCACAGATTTGTACCATCACAGGAAGCCCCAATCCCCTCCTTTCTATCTCTTCTGCCTTCAGTCTGTATTTCTGTCTCGTCTTGTCTTAGGAGTGCATGGGTGGTATAAATAATTACTTCTCGTGACATAGTGCATGCATAGCAGTTGTGCTGGTAACCAAAAACTTGGTTCAAATCCAACAGCAGCTCTGCAGGGCAATTCAGGGAAGTTTCCTCCCTCAAGAGGAGAATGCCTCCTCCCTATCAAGCATAGTTTTGCTCTGTCCTGTATGAGGTGGTGATGAGCCATACCTAAAACTCCACAAAAGTGGACTCTACTTCATATGAGATCAATTCTTGTTAACATCCAAAGAGGATAGGATGCATAAGGAACTAAATAAAACAAATTGTTTTTTAAGAGTGTTGTTGTTATGTGCGTCATTGCCTTCAACTCATAGCGAGCCTATATACATTAGCTCTGAACCCTGCCCTCTTCCTGAGCCAATCTCATTCAGTCCAGCAGGACTAATCCCATTTCTTCAGTCATTGAGTCAGTCCATCTCATCCTGGGTCTTCTGCTCCTCTGCTGTCCTTCCATGATTTTCGTCTCCAAGGACAGGCCCCTCCTGGCCATGTTCCCAAAGTATGTGAGATAGAATTTCAAAATCCTTGCCTCTGGGGACCAACCTGGTTTTACCCTCTCCAGGACAGAACTGTTTGTTCTCCTGGAAGTCATGGTGTGTTCAACACTCTTATCTAGCAACACAATTCATAAGTATCAATACTTCTTTTATCATCCTTAGTTATCATCCAACTCTCTGATGCATAGCAAGTAATTGCAAAGACCATAGCCTACATCTTAAGTCACCAGACTGATATTGTTGCTCTTCAGTATTCTAGAGAGGTACCTGATAACAGACTTTCCCAAAGCTATTCGTCTTTTGATACCCTGACTACTGATGCCAAGAGTATTGATTGTGGAACCAAGCAGGCTGAAATTATTAACAATCTCAATCTCTTTTTCCATCTGTCATGAAGTTGCTAATTGGCCCAGTGATGAGAATCTTTTTTTTTCTTGATGTTAAGCTTTAATCCATATTGAAGACAACAGTCATTGACCTTCTTCAGGAGACGCCTCATGTCCTCCTGAGTTTTAGCAAACAAGGTTGTTTCATCTGCATAATGCAAGTTGTTGATGAGTCTTCCTCCAATCCTGATGCCACATTCCTCCTAGTAAAGTCCAGCCTCCTGAACAATCTGTTCTGCCTACAGATTGTGTAGGGAGCTATTTTTAAGTGTTCCCTATATGTCAAAGGAGTGCTGGTAGTGTAGCATGCAACAATATTGGGCTACTAGCCAAATAATGGTAGTTCAAATCCAGTGTTCACTCCATCAGGAGAAAGATGGTCAATCTCTTCTCATGACGCCAGTAAAGAGGACATGTGAGGAGGAACTGACTTGATGGTAGTGGGTTAGGATTTGTTTGAGGCTTTTTTTTACCATATGTCACATTGTTCCGAGACATGTTATATGTCTTATCTTTAATGACTTAAGAGGTGTTATTTCTTGTTTTTTAATAGTGAGGCAACTGGGCAGGGTGAACCTTACAGAACTCAGCCAAAGCTGCAAAGGAGCCTAGATAAAACATAAAGCTCGAATTTGAAACTCAAATCAACTTAGATCCCAAACCTCTCATTTTACTTCTATACCAGAGCCCTATCATTTGAATTTTTTTAAGGTATCTGCTTCATCAAAGCTTGCTTAAGTTTGTGTAATTATAGCAACAAATCTTCTGGTGACTTAACTGCAAACAGATCATAGTTTGGTCATGTTGGTGGTTTCTGTGGGCAGCTCAGAACTGCTATGTGTACTATATTTAATCAAAGATCTAGTACCTTGTCAAACCCCTTCCTTTGAAGTAGTTTGCAGATTAATCTGGATGCATTCCTTACATTAAAACAAGAGAGTGAGAGTGGGTTCCCCCCCCCATGAGTCCAGTTGCCTGGGAGGCACATTAATTTAGGGCTCTTTTGAAGGTAAAATGAAAAATCATCCTCTATTCTTTAGAAATCAGCTTCAACTCTCAATACTCAGTTACAAGTCAGTACTTGTTATTCTTCTTGACCAAAACACCCACAAAGGAAACAGAAACCAGTTTAGCAACTTTATAAGTGGGTGCTAAAGGACTTCTATAAATAAAGCCTCCCATTGTGTCTTTCTGGTCTTGTTGAGTTTCAAATGCTTATATTGTCCTGTTCTGAGCTGGCAGGAATGCCCTGCTCTTCACTGGGCTAATGAACTGACAACCTTGTAAATTTAGCTCAAGCTGACACTTGATGAATGCTATTTTTTTTAGCCTTCTACTTTTGCTATGTTTTTAAGGTGACATTAATCATAAAGTCCACTTTATAGAATGGACTTGATTGGCTCTCTGCCACTCCCCCTCATCTTTCCTGCTGAGTATCTGCATCTTATTTAAGCAAGAAATGCATCCTTCCTTTTAAAGACTGGGACAAGCACACTGCAGCTCTGAGTTATTTAGTGCCTTGCTTAAAAATTTCAGAACCTTTTGTAAAGCAGGGCCCTAACCACAGCTGCAACAAATCCTGTCAAGTCTAAACTTGCCAGCAAAACAATGGAGGAGTTGGCTTTACATGCTTGGTGTCATTTCATGTTCAGAAAGTCTGAGAGATGGGTGTTGACTGTGTTCTTTTTACTTATCAGTAAAATAATAAAGGTGAGACTTAGCTTCTATAGATTGGCCAAGATCAGATATCTCCACAAGCTGCTCCATGGGAGAAAGGTGGGCAGCTTCCTTTCATGCCATTTAAAGCATTTGAAAACCCTGCAGAGGGTCAGTTATGAACTGGATTCGAGTAGATGGCAGATAACAGCAGCCACCATGTGTCAGGGACCTTGAGATGTATTTCACAGATATTTTACTATCTCAGTTAATAACACTGTTATCATCTGCACAGATGTGGAAATGGAGGCTAAGAGTGATCCATTTCTTTCAAGTAGTGTTTGTAGTCACCGAGAGGACTGGGATTTGATCTGTTTGAAGCCAAAGCTTTCCCCATGCTATCAGACTTAGAGCTAGGAATGTGAGTAACCCTCAAATGAAACACAATTTAAATCAAGTGGCCTTGATAAGTATGAATGCTTTTGGGGCTTTAAGAAGCTTTCTTGCCCATAAAACAAACTGAATCCACTCTTGTCAAATCAATACTGACTTAAGAGGACCCTCCATCAGGTTTTCTAGGCCAAAATTCTCATCTTTCTCCTGTGGACCAGGTGATGATGAATTTGAACCATCGAGCAGCCCAACATGTAAGCACTGTCAAGCACTGCCTCTCCAGAGCTCCTTTCTTGTCATAAAGAAGCATCAAATCAAATGCTATGCAGAGGAAGTCCATGTACGCAACTCTGTTCTACTCACATGATGACTTAGCCTTTTTTTTTTAATGGTGAGAAAAATTTCTATTTTGAATTAGCCAGCTGGACTCAGTTTAGATGATACCAATTTTGTGGGCAACATCCAAAGAATCATGTCAGGAGTAAGTTGAACATAGGCCTTCTTCTCTTCATCAGGCTTAATCAGAGTGTTGACCTTAGCCACATCAATGTCATGGACCTTCTTTACAGCTTGTTTAATTTGTTGCTTGTTGGCCTTGACATCCACAATGAACACAAGTGTGTTGTTATCTTCTATCTTCTTCATGACTGACTCAGTGGTCAGGGGATATTTGATGATGGCATAGTGGTCAAGCTTGTTTCTTCTGGGGGTGCTCTTCCCGGGGTATCTGGGCTGCCTTCGGAGTCTCAGCATCTTCGGCCAACAGAAGGTAGGTGATGTGTGGATCTTCTTTTTCTTTTTTTGGCTGTGGATGCCCTTCAGGATGCCTTCTTTCAGGATGGCTTCTTGGCTGGCCTTTAATACCTTTGCTTTGGCTTCAGTTTTGGGAGGAGGGGCAGGGGTTTCCTTCCTCACTTTCAGCGCCATCTTCCATGAGTTTGCCTTTATAATAACTCTATTGTTAGGTTAGAACAGTTCGAATCAACAGTCTTTGAAGCTCACGCTTTTCAGTAATGTATGGGAATATTATTTTAAAACTTATTCTTTCATAGAAAAAAACCCCAAAAACCTTATTCTTTCATATGAAGGAAAATTTAAGAAAAATACACAATCTTAGAAGTGGGGTCTTACAAATCCACCAGATGCTTTGCTGGAGAAGGAGGGGCAGTCTCTTCCCATGCGATTAAACAGTCCCTGAAAACCCAGTGCATGATCAGCTATAACAACAGGGGTAAAAGCCATATACTTTCGGATACATGGACAGATGATACCCAGATTTAAATTTCTAGCCCAGAATATTCTTATACGTTCTTATAAAAATGGTGTAATAGAAGCATCTGACTACCTCTGACTTCATGAGAGACAGAATCGCCATCAGGGGGCATAAGCCCAAGGATGATGCCTATTAAGTGGAGGTTGAGTATACACACCAACTATCCCTCCCATAGCATTCTCTCCTTCCCTGCTATATTCCATAATCTGTCACAATCACTACACTGATCTATGAGGAAATGCTTACAGTTACGGAGTTTAGTAGGACAGTGTTGATAGGTGCTGGTGTTTTGGCTACCATTCAGTAACCCCATGTACAAGGGAATGAAACCCTGCCTGACCTTGTGTTGTGTTCACAATCTCTGCTGTATTTAATCCCATTGTGCCAACCACTGGTCAGTCTGTCTTATTGAGGGTCTTTCTCTCTTTTGCTGGTCTTTTACCTCTTCTTCTCTGGAGACTGGTTCCAATTCAGGATTAGGAAGGCCACAGAGCACAGTTCTTCAGCCAAAACAGCTTCTTGGTTGTGCCCAGAAGCAAGCCTCATCTTGAGCCTTGGCCTCTCAGCCTTTGGTCCTTGAAGCCTCTTGGGACTCTTGAGCCAGCCTGGTCTCTGTTGTGTCTAGGCTACAAAGATTTGAAGCTCTACTGAAATTGCCAATGTTATAAAACTACTCATGAGAAAGTTAATATTTTAAATACTTACTGGGTATTTCAGTAGATGTGTATAGTAAACTATTGTGGTCTTGGGGTTCCAGAGGCAACAACCCACTTTACTAGTAAGCCTTATCCCAAAGGTACTTAGCAATCTAGATCCGTGGGCCAGTAAGCGTAACTCCACCAAGTGTCCAGAAATGCCTCAATCCACCAGCAAACCTCCTGCCTGAAAGACTCAGCATTCTCGCTCTGGCACTCAGAATCCCACCACATTATTTACTGCCAATTTCCTGGTTCTGCTGCCCCCATATTTCTGCTGCTGTTTATTTTTCAGAATCTTCAGTGGTACAGCTTTATCTTTCTGTTTCCAAAGTCTAGAAGGTTCTCAGCTCACAGATCCTGGATTCAAAAGATACCCTCTAACCCTAGCTCTTCTTTCTTGTTGGTTGTAGTGTCCCCCACCCTCTTCTCCACCTCCCATATATCTCTAAAATAGGTCATCTGAGGCTAGTAGCAAGATAAAACTGACCACTTCCCTCATTAGGTTTCCATATACCTTATTTGCATTATTAGCAAACTGTTCAATCCTTTTGGTGGCCCACAAGTACTTTATTTACACGTTCTCGTCCAATCATTTGGTAAGGGTTATATATTATAGTGAGAAAGGCCATTTAAAAACCTATCACTATATTGCACTGCAACTTTGGACCCAAAGTTTCAACTGTTTACTAGACACATGCACTAGAATATTCCATAGATATCCCAAAATCACCATTTCCAAAATTAATTTTGTAATAGCTCTCCTTTAAAGTCTGAGTTTTCTTCAGGAATTTTTGGTATCAAACTAGATTGTTTGTACCTTCCCACTCTCAGTCAACTCTTCACCAATATTGCTATAGTCAATCAAGTAGTCTGAACTCTTCAACCTTGTAAATTCTCTTTGATTTATCCATTCTCTTTAGCCCTAATGATATTCAAATTCATAGGTTATATGATAATTGTCACATTTTAAGTGGTATTCAGCATCCACAATATATCCCCTCCACCCCACCCCCTAGACTGCACTAATTTCTGAATTTCAAATCTGATTTTGCTAACCCTCCTCTTTTTTTAAAAAAAAAAAACACCAAAAAATTACATTGATGTGCATACAAAGTTTGTACACTGTGTTTCGCTCTATCCTTCGTTCACACTGTGTTTCATACAATCATCCTCAATTATTATGCGTTATAAAATAGATCACCACTAAACCATGCCCATCATTACTCTGTTTTTCCAGATCCCCACTGGATCTATTCCATTTCCTGTCCCCATCCCTCCACACCAAATTGTGTGACCCTATGATTTCTCCCCTACCTACCCTCCCCCCTCTGTTCCCACCCCTTCCCACCTTGAGTCCCCATCCACGTTTTACTAGTTATCCTTCTGTTTTTACAGTGATGGTTCTATGCAGTATTTATCCATATGAGACTGGATTAGTTCACTTATCATAATGCCCTCCTGTCTCTCCTAAGTTATACAGTAATTTTCAAAATCGTTGCTTCTGAGTGTTGTGTAGTATTCCATCATGTGAATGTACCACAATTTTTCAATTCATTAGATTGTGGTTAGACATTTGGGCTGTTTCCATGTTCTTACAATTGAGTGTAATGTTGCTTTGAACATTAGGGGGAAAATCTCCACAGTTCTAATATCCCTGGGATATATTTTTCTATTTCTAGAAGTGGAATAGCTAGATCATGTGGCATTTCTATGTTCAGCTTTTAGAGAAAACACCAAAGCTAACACTCTTCTTAAAAGTCCTAAGTGTTTCTCAATTGCCATCAGATTAAAGTACAAACTCCCACTATCACTTTCAAGGCACATGATTGCCCTGGCTCTTGATTATTTCTCTAATCTCATTTCTCTCCACTCCAACTCTTGCTTATCTTATCTTTTCTCAAACATGCTACAGCCACACCAGACTTCTTGTCACTTCGTGTTTTCTCTGGCTTCCAGCTCTTTGCCCAGGCCACTCTTTCTGACTTGAGCACTCTTTCTTTATCTTGCTCCCAATTGCTTTTGTAAAACTTAATCCTACTTGCCTCACTAACTCTTCTTCATTCTTTAAATCCCACCTGAGATGGCATTTCCTCTGAGAAGTAGGTCCTGATGTCTTAAGTCTGACTTGGCTCCTGTGCAATCTCCTGTTTGCTGTGCAGATGTAGACCATAGTGTGCTGCACAGATTACCAAGACTGGAGGCTCCACTTCACAAGAGGAGAAAGAAGGATCCTCCACCAGTGACGTTTTACAGGCTTATAAGCTCTATCTAGGATTTATATGTGTCAAAACTGTATTTCTTCCAAGACAGATTTATTTGCTCTTTTGACAGTGCTGGTCTTATATTGTATCAGTCTGACCAGCAGGAAAGTGCTGGGTGATGGAATGAACTACTCAACACTGTCCTTAGTCAAGAGGTAAAAGGGGAAAGGAGCCTGTGGTTGAGTGTGTCCTCCCAACATCCTCATAACTTTTCCTGAGAAGTTTCTCATTACATAGCAGTAAAATATATTAACTATACTCCAAGATATTTCTTACTGTTTCTGTTCTTTTCTGCTGACTTCCCTGTTTCCATAACTACATCCAGTCAGAATGCAGCTTAAGTGAGAGAGTTAAGATTTTGCCCATCCTGGGGAAGAAAGTTTTTTTTGTGGGTTTGTTTTTTTGTTTTTCCTGATTACACTCTTTAGATTACATTCTTTTAAACCAAGCAGCTCCAATCGTGATCAGCTTAACCTTACATCAATCTACAGTTCTGTATTCCCTGTTGGGTCTGTGAGGGCAAGACACATGTCTGCTCAGCTCTTGTTAATACTTCCAGTACCTGAAAAACTACCTGGATATAGCAGGCATTCAACAAATATTTAATAGGTGGATCAGTGAATAACATTATCCTTATCAAAGTACTATGCAGTTAATGTTCTAAAACCCTGAACAAGTGTCAGAGTAACTTTATCATTCCTGACTATCAAGTTGCTATTGTTAGGTGTCATCAAGTCAAGTGTGACCCACAGTAACTTTATGAACAATAGATCTGAGCCATGTCCTATCTTGTGCCATCCTCCTCATCTCTGACACTCTTATGCCCATTGCATCTGTCATTGTGTCAATCCGTCTCATTAAGGGTCTTCCTTTCTTTTGCTGACTCTCCCCCTTTCAAAGTATGGTATTTCTTCCCAAGGAATAGCCTCTCCTAGAAACATGCCCAAAGAATTTGAGAAAAGCTTTGTCATCCTTGTGAAGATGGCTGAGTGTCTACAGCAATGGACTGCTAACTCAGTGTTCTGCACATGTAGGTTTGAATCTCATCCTTGTCAGTTACAAATATCATTTGCCTGCACTAAATCCTGGTAGAGATGCCAATCACAGTCTTTACAATACAAAGTATATCCTATACTTTTCCTAAGTTTGCTCTGTGCCACTTAGATTTTACTGAAGAACTACTTATGTACCTGTTTTTGCTAACTGAAAATATTGGAATATTTACAGTTTTTATTTTTTAAAAAGGCAAAAAGCAAAACCAGCATTTAGTATGTGTTTTTCAGTCAGCTGATAAAGAGGTGACATGAATTTTGAGCAGTGAAAATTATGTCATCACGCTCTTCCCAAGGGAACACCAACCACTGTGCATGCATTTTTCCTTTTGTATAGGCTGCGTATTTATTGTGTCAATTCATGTTTTTATTTTATATTTGGGTTATTTTATGCTTTATGTTTTATTTGGTATGCGCTGGTAGATTATATTTTGGGTATGGGAAAGTTTGGAGATTCTTCCCATAGAAACTTTTAGTAATTGCTTCTTCATTTTGTGCCATTTCAACTTACAGAAGGTTTTGTAGACACAGTCTACTTTTGGAGAGCAGGGGTGATTTCTGTATATCAGAAGTGAATGTTTTTAGGTGCCATTGAATTGAATATAACTCACAGTGACACTACGAACAACAGATCTGAACTCTGTCTTATCCTGTGCTATCCTCATCAGCTCTGACCACGCGGAGCCCATTGCTGTCAATACTGTGTCAATCCTTCTCTTTGAGAGTAGTCTTCTCTTTAGCTGACCCTCTATTTTACCAAGCGTAAAAACTTGGAAATAGCTTCTCCTAACAGCATGCCCAATATATGTGAGACAAACTCCTCCAGCCTTTCCTGTAGGGTGCACTCTGGCCATACTTTCTGCAAGACATATGTTTGTTCTTTTGGCAGCCCATGGGATATTCAGTATTCCCCTCCCACATCACACCTCAAAGGTGTGGATTCTTCTTCTGTCATCCTTATTAGCTGTCCAGCTCTCGGATGCCTAGCAAGTGATTGAAAAGACCATGGCCTGAATCAAGTGCAAACCTTAGACTAATCTGAGCTCCTTGCTTCTCAGTACTTTGGAGAGATCTCTGACAATAGATTTCCTCATTGCAACACATGAAAAAAGATTATGTAAGAGGGCACTGCTCTGGATATTGAATACCTAAGTCTCTCTCCAAGTATAGAGGGAGAGAGAGTTAGGTATTCTATGTTGTTATTATTGTTTGATGCTACTGAGTTTCATCCAGCTCATAGCCGACCCTCTGGGACTTCAGGGGCCATAAATCACGTGATAGGATTAGCCATCTCTTTCCCTTGGAGCCTCTGGTGGACTCAGGCTGTGTGCCTTTGGATTGGCAGCACATCTCCTTACCGCTAGGCCATGGCCCTCCTTACAGGGAAGATAGTGAAGCTCCATCTCGTGTGCTTTGGGCTTATTGTCAGGAAGAGACAGTCCTTAGGAAAAGACGCCTTTCTGAGAAATGTGGGTGGTCGGGAAAGAGAAGATCCTCAGCAGGATGGATTGACACGGTAACTGTATCAATGGGCGTGAGCCTATCAGAGGTGTGAGGATGGTGCTGGATAGAGCAGGGTTCACATCTACACAGCTGCTGTTAGAGATTGGCTGTGAGTCTTAGTCAACTTGATGCAACCTAACAACAGCAATCAACACCTCTCTGTAAGAAAAGATTTCTTTCTTGGTTTTTTTGTTTGTTTGTTTTAATTTTTTTTCTTTTTTGTGTGTGTACCATCACATCAGATCTGACTGGTGCAGGATGATATTGCCCCTCCTTCTCCAGCAGAGCATCTGGTGGATTCGAACCATACACCACGGGCATTGCAGTGCAGCTTCTTGCCACTAGGCCACCAGAGTTCCCTTAAGAAAATATTTCTTAACAGTAAAGACTTCTCTAGGGAAATGTCTAAAGACATTTATAGGAACAGATACATCATACAGAGATGAAAGTTAGACAATAAATTAAGGAAGACCATAGAAGAATTGATGTCTGAATCATGACGTTGGTGAAAGTACTAACTGTACCATGGACTCTGCCAAAAGAATAAATAATTCTGTATTAGAAGTACAGCCAGGATGTTCCTTAGAAGAGAGGATGGCGAGACTTTGTCTCACCTACTTTGGCCTTGTGATGAGTCAGTCCGTAGGTGAAGACTTCATGCTTGGTAGAGAGAGGAAGACCCTCGGTGAAATGATTGACACAGTGACTGCAACAATGGCTCAAGCACCGCAGAGCTTGTCAGGATGTTGTAGGAGCAGACGGTGTTCCTTCTGTTGTACAGAGGTTACTCTCTGGGGAAAGAGCTTGAGTGCAAAGTGAGTTCACAGGCATTAGGAAAGAGGCATGCCCGAGGTATTTAAGGCTCAGCACAGAGGCCCATGGCTGTTAAACTCAGTCAAAGACATAGAGGTAAAGGGTTCTGTGAGGTATCTAGAGCCAGAATCTCTAACACTGACCTGAGAAACCACTCTTACCAGGTCTAATTTAGTCTAGGTCTCCAATTCAGTTCTTCTTATGATTTTGTACCTGAACTGAGAACATACATGGGGTGAATTTTGTAAGGAAGGGTGTACAGAGGCCAAGGAGAGTGGGAGGAGATATGCTCTAGTTCCACCTTTTTGCCCCAGGCAGATCTGGACAGACCCAGGAGAACCTGAAGGGTAAGGTCCAAAAGACCATAGGAAGAGCAGAGCCTGTGTTGCACATCAACTGTCAGTGCTAATCAGACAACCTTGGCATCCCTCACTTCTATTTCCCTTTCTCAACCTGGAGTCATTTTTAAAAAAATTATTTTAATTGTGATTTTAACGAATATTTACAGAGAAGTTAGACTTTCATTCATTCATTCATTCATTCATTCATTCACTGTTGCACCTTTTACTCCCTGACCCTCCCTTCCTCTCTCCCAGTTTACTTTGTTTTTAATTTTCATTCATTGCTGCACAATTGCCTCCCTCCCTCCCTGCCTTCTTTACAATGATATATATATCTTATTCTGGGGTGTTATCATATGTATAATGCCTAATCATATATTCATTTTAAACAGTTCTTTGTTCTTTCATCTGTTCCAATGCGGTAGTCATTATCTGTTCACCTAAGCCACTCTTATCCCATTCTCCCAACCCCCCATGTCAAACCTGCTTTATAACAGCAGTACTATGCAGTATTTGTCCTTTTGTGACTGAGATATTTCACTCAGCATGATGTACTCCAGGGTCCCCGATGCTGTGTAATCTTTTATGAGTTCATTGATTTTCAGTGTTGCATATTATTCCATTGTATAAATATACCGTGGTGTTTCTGTCTATTCATTTGTTGATAGGCACTTGGGTTGCTTCCATTTCTGCCATTGTAAATAACACAGCAATAAACATGGCTGTCCATATATCTTTTTGGATGGCCGTTATGGTTTCCTTAGGGTATATTCATTTCTGATTGTTTCAAAATTAGAGACTTCATAGACTTCTTAGTGGTTTCCCCACTTTTTAGGTGAGGATAGAGAATACTTTTGCTTTTGAACTATAGCAGCAATTTTCATGTGTAAATGCAATGCCTGTTAGAACAGCAATTGAATCAGAATTTTCACATTTGTTACCAACTGGATATATAGACCAAATGCCTGATACTGTTACTTTAACCACCCCTTTAGGACATTGCTGTCAAGTGAGAACCAACTTATAGCAGACATTCCATTGGGTTTTCAGAAGCAGTAAATCACAAGGGTGTTTATTGCTCATCTTTGTAGTGCTGATTAGTGGATTCAAACCGTGTACCTTTGAGTTGGCAGTGCAGCTCCTCACCACTAGGCCACCAGAACTCCCTTATATGGCATGTTGTTGTTTGCTATTAAGGCAGAACCTACCCGTAGCTGACCCTCCAGCAGGTTTTCAGAGACAGTTTAATCTCACAAGAGGAGATTGCCCATATTTCTTCCAAGGAGCAGCTGGTGGATTTGAACCCTGTGCCTTCAGGATGGCAGTGCACCTCCTTACTACTATACCACCAGAACTCCTTTTTATGGCTTATGCATGTTTATAAGGGACTTGTTTCTGGAATTAATCTAAATGATAAAAAAGAAAGAAAAAATGATATCAGACTGCCATCAAGTCAATCCCCACACCTAGTGATCCTCTGTTGGACTTTATGAGGCTGCCAGTCTTAATGGGAGGACACTTCCCATCTTTCTGGCAGATTTGAGCTGCTAACATTTGAATTAACAGTGGAATTTGGAGCATACTACACAAAAATATCATTAGTTTTCAAAATTATATCTATTCCATTTTCTCATATTAGTCTCTGATCCTTCCCTCATTTTCCTCTACTTGATCCAGTCTTCCTTTTGTTAAACTAAGTTTTATTGACAAATATCCTTTTTCAAGGCTGCCAGAAATAAATGCGTGATATGCATTTTAGATTAATATAGAGAGAAAAGTATAAATGAGAAACTAGAGATGGAAATAGTGTGGAAATGACAGCATATGTATAAACATATCCATAGAAATTTATAAGTACACTTTTAGGCAATTTTCAAAGCAATGTTGATTTACATATTCTGAGTTATTATTGACTTTAACATAACTTTTTAATGTATCCCTTTAAAAACCCACTGCAGGCTCAACTATGGGCTGGTCCTGATTCAATTGCACCTCTGGATCCTAGGAAATTGCTTGATGTCTATAAAAAAATTTTTTTTTTTCTCATTGTGTCCCGTCGAATAGAATCCGACTGGCACAGGAGGAAATTGTCCCTTCTTCTCCAGCGGAGCATCTGGTAGATTTGACCCGCATACCATCAGGATTGCAGTGCAGCTTCTTGATATTAGGCCACCAGAGCTCCCTGGCTATCAATAATTTTTTAGACTTTTTTATAGAATATTGAAATCAACTCTAAAACTAATTTTTCATTTCTTTGATTTATTCCGTATCCACTCTGGCTCTCTTCTCTTGGGAAATATTGAACTTGTTAAATTAAGAAAATTTTTGTTGAGATATTCTCGTAAAAAAATGTGTGCATCTTTAAAGAATCATGCTACAGCATTTCATGCTACGTCTCATTACACAGGGAGTCCTGGTGGCCTAGTCAGTAGGGAGTTGCAAGGCTAGTCTAAAGCCCACACCTCTCCCAATGTTTAAATCCACCATCAAGTCCATGGAAGAAAGATGGACCATTTCCTCCTGTGGGCATCCAGCACTGGAAACCCCATTAAAGGTTAACTACACTGAATTTGAATGCTTTTTTAGTGTATTATTACATAGTTGTTACTGTTTACCATAGAGTCAGAACTGACCCATAGCTGACCCTCCAGCAGGTTTTCACAGGCAGTTAATCACGTGAAAGGAGATGGCCCACTCTTCTCCCACCGAGCACCTGGGGTCTCGAATTGTGTATCTTTGGGTTTGCAGCACAGCTTCTTGCCACTAGACCACCAAAGCCTCCATCATTACATGGTAGCAGTATAAACATTTATTTACACAAACTTTTATACTTCTTTCATGGTTATTTTAGAGTAACGTTTTTATTTTGTACCTGATCGAAGTACTTTCTTTGCAATAAATCATTAAATCCTCACAATACTAAGTGGGAAATAGTAAAGTTCTGCTTTTGCAGATAAGAAAACTGAGAAACCAAGACACTAAGGAATGTTCCCAAAGTCACATGGCTAGAAAATAGATAAACAGGGATTTGAACATAGGCAGATTGGTCCCAGAGGCTTAAGTCTTCAGAATCCTGCCATACTTGCTCTCAAAAAATTACAAACCAAAATGAGTCCCAGAAAGCAGGAGGAAAGCTGACTACGTTTGGTGCAGACTGCTGCGAAATGCAAGAGGAAGGCAGAAGAGAACGGAAAACATGCACCCTATCCCGTGTGAGAGATCACCACCAGCCCTTTTCTGCAAGGGGAAATACACAGAACTTCAAGGGACTTTTTTTAGTTCATTTGTACAGTATGGTCATGAGGAGAAAGAGAAGGAAATTTTTAAAAAGCTTGCATGTGTCAGGTGGCTCAGTCATCTCCTTCAAACATATGCTGTTATTGTTGTTTAGCCTTCATTTTTTAATTGCCTCGTAACTGAGTCACCAGTGGATTTTCAGATGCAGTACGTCTCATGGGAGAATAACCATCTTTCTGTCAAGAACAGCTAGTGGATTCGAACTGTGTGCCTTTGGGTTGACAGCATAACTCCTTACCTCCTTGAGAGGGGGGGACACCAGACCTCCCTCTCAAACACATAAACATGACCATGTCTTTTTCTTCTGTGCTGCCAGCTTTGATTTAATGTGAAGTCTTTTATGCAAACTAAACACGAAGGAGTTTCAGGAGGCATTAATTTTATACAGTTATAATTCTGGACGTGTCCTGTGCATATCAGTCACCATTCATCTGTCAGTTTGTTGTACTGTTCTGGTTTGAGTGTTGCAGCCAGGCTGTAAGCATCAGAAAAAAAAGGGGGAGGAATACTCCGAGTCACTGCACTAAAATGAATTCATCAGTTCTCAACCATTTCAGGAGCAGGATATGATCAGGAACTAAGGGTCATAAAGGAAGACTTCTAGGCTACACTAAAGGCATTGTCAAAAGCTAAGCCCCCAAGGAATTGATAGAATATATTATCTGTGGCTAATTTGGTAAGCACAGCAGAGATGGTGAGAATGGTGACGAATTGGGCAGTTCCCTTCTGTTAGACATAGATAAGGTCAGTATTGGTGAGAGATGACTCACCAGCATCTAACGAAAACAACACGAATATCAGTCAGTGCTAGTTGCTGCCTTAAACAATTGAAAATTCACTCTTAAACAAACCCTCTACTCAAATCTGATTATGTGTTTATGTAACATTATCTCCCTAAGAAGCTGCATGCTTTCTGTAATCAAGGAAACCCACCTACCTTTCCTTATCTGGAAACTCAGCTCCTCATTGCTAAGGACCCTGATCACATTTGCTTTCCCTTTCAGTATAGCACCAGGGAGACACTGAGTGTCCTTTTCGGTGCTGAATAGGGTGCATTTTTATAAGCATACTCACGCCCAGCAAAATTCACAACTCAATTTAAGATTTTATCCTTGGCTTTGTAATGTGATATTACAAGAGTGCTTTTTATAATTCTACTTGCCAGCAATTAACAGCTATAAATAGAAAAATCACATATTTCCAAAATTATCCAAGTCTCTGACAAAAACTTTTTCCCATAGATTTTTATCAAAATCTCTGACATTTTTAAACAGCAACAACAATAACAGCAAATTTTAAACAGCCTCTAATTCTGTAATCTGGGAGGTTTATCAATTTTATGAAAATAAACCAACAAACCTTAACATTAACATTATTCTTTATTAAGTTTATTCATCTGCATAGTATGATAACAAGTTAACATAAAATAAATTAAATAAGAATGAAATGAGAAAAATCTAGAATAAAAAAATTAGAGGATATATAAAAGCAATGGCATTTAAAAAAAAGAGCATTGAAATTCTTTTTAAATTAGACCATACTTTATAACCCGGATTCTAAATGTGTTGGACAATTAAAGAGTGACAGCCACATGTGAGAATTACTGTTTGTGAACTATGCTTTTCAAGTGCCTAATGAATATATAGAAATGTGAATAAAATTGGTTTGGTCTTATAAAAGTCACATTATGTGTTATTTATGTGACTTTTCTGATGATAGCAAAGAGAGTTCTTCTGGCCTTGTAATAAGAAATTACACTGCCAACCCAAATGCATGCTGTTTGCATCCACCAGTTAGCCCGTGGGAGAAAGATGGGCAATCTCCTCCCATGGTTTGCAACTTCTTTTTTTTTTTTTCTATAATTATATTTTATTAATTTTCATAAACATTTACAGAGATTTTGGGCTTCCACTCATTCATTGTTGCACTATTCTCTCTACCCTCCTCCCAGTTTGTTCTTGTCCAAATGCCACAGTGCTTGTCAAAGCCAGTTCTGATTAATCTTCTTTGTCAGTGTATCCTTTGCCATTCCCTATCACTCCTCCCTGAGAGAGACTTCACCCTGAGTCATAAGGAAAAGGGGACGGTGTATTCTCTTAGCTACTTCCTGCTGAAAAGGGACGCTGTGGGTTTCAGGGTGAAGATCTTCTCTCACTACTCTAAAGGGCCCCTTTGGCAGTAGGAAACACATAGACTATTATGGAGATTGATTTTGGAATTCAGATGGTTTGCAACTTCTAAAAACTCAGAGGAGGGTCAGCTATGAGTCAGTGCCAACTGAAAGGCAATGAAGTTTGAGAGTTTTTTTAAATAAGAAAAAGTAATGAAAACATATGATAGAATATTGAGAAATACATATTTTTAAATAATATAGTAACTATATATTAGAGAATAGGTAAATAGAATAAATATTAATTTATATTGCTAGATATCATGACTAATTCAAATATTTTATTTTAAATAAGTGAATATCCTTTTGTATTATTTTGTAGCTCTCAATTATATCCCAAGATAATACAAATCAGATAGTATAATTACCTATGTTGTTCTTGTTGTTGTGTACTTACTGTAGAATTGGAATTGACCTATAGATGACCCTCTGGTGGGTTTCCAGAGCCAGTTAAATACACAGAGAGAGATTGTCCATCCTTTTCTGTGGATTACCGTGTATATGAGCTGTAAATATGTAAAAACCTCAGACATAGTTACCTAGGTCAGCTATAACTGAAATACCACAAATAGAGGCTCCGTCTAACAGACTTTGGACATGTTGTGAGGAGAGACCGGTCCTTGGAGAGGGACATCATGCTTGGGAGGGTGGAGGGACAGCGCAGGAGAGGAAGGCCCTCTATGAGGTGGATTGATTCGGTGACTGGGATAATTGGGATGGGAGTGTCAGAGACAGTGCAATTGGCACAGGACAGAGTGGAGTTTAGGGCTGTAGTACATAGGGTTGCTATGAGTCGCAAGTGACTCGACGGCACATAACAACAACAACAACAGTTAACTTTAACAGAATTTATCCTCTCACAATTTAGGATACTGAAACTACAAGGTACCAGCTTTTATGAAAGGTTTTCTCTCTTGCCTCTGGAAAATCTTTGTTGAACATCTGTGGGGGTTTTTTTGTTGTTTTTTTTTTTTGAGATTTCCATGCATTTTGGTTTCAATCTTCCCAGGGTGTAGGAGATTCTCAGTGCAGGAATCCTGGGTCAAAAGGACACACTTAACTACCAGCTCTTCTATCTTGATAGAACTAAGGTCTCTTTTTCTTTTATGCTAACTTTTCTGCTCTTTAATTTCTTATAAGCTAAAAGGCTATGCACGTCTCATTCTAGGGAAATTCCCCTTATATGACTTCAGGACTGTCACCTGAGTAAGGGTGAACCTTCGCCTATCATTCTATTCCTGCCTCATTAGTATATTAAAAAAAAACCCCAAAACTACACACCAAAATAATCCTTAATAATATAACCTCATCTTTGCACATTAGCACATAGAAGCCAGATGAGTGTCCTAAATGGAGGACAATTACATCAGATCAAAAGGAACAGAGCTGTGCCATACAGGAACCATGTCCTAGCCAGGTTAGCACTTATTTTTGCAAGATAAAATTCAATGTTATATGTATTCTGCAAATGCTGAAAACCTTATGCATTTGTGTTTTAATCTTTATCTGTGAGTTTTCTTCTTGTTAAATGAAGTTCTGAAAAGAAAAAATGTCATTCCTGATGCATGCCTCCTGGTGCAGCAGGACACTGTAAATGCTTATCACATAAAAGGTGTTGTTAAACTCTGTCAAGTTGATTAGCATTTATAGAGACCTCTTAAACAATGGATCTGAACCTTACCCTAATTCTTTGCCATCTTCACCATCTCTGACATACTTTAGCCCATTGTTACAATCATCATATCAATCCACCTTATTGTGAGTCCTTCTCTCTTGCATGGACCCTCCTCCTTTCGAGTATGAGGTCCTTCTCCAAGAACCAGACCCTTCTAACAACATGCCCAAAACATGTAAGATGGAGTTTCACCATCCTTGCCTCGAAGGAGCACCCTGGTTTCACTTTCTCCTCTTTGTTCTTTTAGCAGTCCATGGGATATTCAGTATTCCTCTCTAATACCACAACTCAAAGACATTGATTTATTTTTGTTGTCCTTAGTCCTTTATTTTTGTTTTATTTAAATTTATCATTAATTTCAAAAAATTTACAGACTGTTGATTTCCATTCATTCATTGTTTCACTTTTCTCCCCTCCCAATGCTCCCCCCTAGTGTCTTAGTCCTTCTTAACTGATTTCCTTAGCATGCAGATTGAATAAGTACAGAGAAAAGATACAGTTCATATAGCAAAACAAACTTCTGTATTTTCTATATCTAGATACCTTGACAAAATTTCTAGACTACCTGCATCTCTCAGGGTAGTTCCCAGGATAACATGAAATATTTCATGAAGTGTTTTGTTAATGAAAAAACATTACATATATAAGTCTCTGATATCATTAGCATTACTTAATACCTATAGAATGATAGTTTTCTCACAATCCATCTTGTTACGTTGGATTTCTGAGGCTGTAAGCTGTACAGGAAGATATTGTCCATCTCTCATCCACTAAGCAGTTCTTAGGTTCAAACCAGTAGAGAGGCACAGACTTTGGGTTAATAGTGCAACACCCTGTGGACTCCTCTTCTAAGACATAAGCAAAGACTTAAGGCCACTTCTTGCTATAGGGCTAAGAGGGAATGTGCATTACAAGGGGGCCAAGTAGGATTGGCAGTATTATTACCCTTCGTGTTCACTCGATTCCTAAATATTTAGCATTCAGATATGTTATGAGAGATTCTCTTTTTGTACTAATAAGGGGGGAAAATAAATAACTATAATATAAGTGTGTATGTAGTATATTGAGAAGATTTAATTAGATATTCCTTGGCAAGGGTCAATGAGGAAAATCACATATACGTTGACAATGGAGTCAAACCAAACCAAACTCCTAGCCATGAAGTTGGTTCTGACTCAGAGTGACTCTGTAGGATTTCCACATAAGGTCCCCAGGCTATAGTCTCTGCAGAAGCAGAACGCCATCTCTTTCTCCTGAGGGGCAAATGGGGAGTTCAGATTGCCAATCCGTTTTTATGGCAGCTTAGTGCTTAACCACAGTCCACCAATACCCTTTGCTAATGAACTACCAGCACTGAGATATTAGTGAAGGAAAAAACCCAGCTTGTGTAGATTATCAAATCTCCAACCTAGGGCTGCACAATAGAGATTTGTTAAGGTGGCCACACCATTAATTACTTTACAGTAAGAAACCACACAGAAGGTACTGAGTTCTATTATCTGGCTCCTGTTAGATTTGGAGAGTCAGCTAAGTAGCATATCGTATCAAACATGCTGGCAGCATTTTAAAAATGTTCAGGGAGCCAGACACAAGTTCACAGTCGCACCACAGCTATGGTGGGTCTCCCAGAGGCAGAGAAGTAAACCTCTGCATTTCACACACTGCCACCAGGGGTCAGGGACCAGGAGGAGGAGAGGGCATGCTTCCGGTAAGGAAGTGTTGTATTACTCAGGGAAGGACATCAACCAAAATTCCACTCTCTTCTTCCTGAGAGCAGGGTACAGCTGCCTGGGTTTGAAGGGGAGCTCAGAAATGTTCTGCCCACGTAAAGGTATGTGGAAATACTCTCACCATTTAACAAGTCATTCTGGGAAGCTTTTGGTAGGCTTTGAGGACTTACTTTATATTATATATATTCAAAATGCCAATAAGTAGTTTTCTGAATCTGTTGTCTTCAGTCCTCCAGAAAGGGAAAGTTTGATGGGGAAGGTGTGAAAGGAGAGAACTATTAAAATACTAAATCTAATGCATAAAAATGTCTTGGTGTGCAAATGCATATTATTTCTCTATAATGTGGCTTCTGTGACTCTGTACAAGTCCTGAAATAGTAATTTGACATCTGTGTCCAGTAATTTTGATTTTGTGACCAATAGCCATTTGTAAAAAGTCATTAGTGAAGTGTTTTTGCTTTGCTTTTTTCCTTCGTGCATTTACAGAATATTTGCCAATAAGACTTCTATTTTGCTCTTACCTGAAGTTTTTTCATAACTAGGGTAATGGCAGTCTCATGTCCATGCTTTTATCACTATTGGGTTCTAGATTTCAAGGTCTGATATTTCATTACATTCTTTTAATCATCCCATAAGTCGTCTGCTCATATGCTTTTCCTCCCCCTTTTATAGTTTTATTACTTTACATTCAGTGAACTCAGAAGAAATGAGGACAGAGATAGGAAGCTTGCTTTTCTTTTCTTTCTTTCTTATTTTTTTAACGTTTTGGTCAAACAAGCCAAAATAACATTATTGATGGATCGACTTGTACTTTTAAATGGAAGGAATAATGTTATAAAAAGAACTGAGGCGTGTAAGTAACTGCTTTGATTTTTAATGGCATCCAGCAGCTGGAACTCATTATTGACTTTTAAAAGAGAAATTGCTCTGCATTATTATTTATTTATCATTTTACTTTCCAAAGAAATAATTGTCATAACTAGTTTAGTTTCTCCTCAGTCGCAAGCAATCATGAAAACCACCTCAAAATGCACAAGTTACTACTTAGACATGAAGCTTGGTGATGTTGCAGGACATTAGCCCTTCTAAATAAGTAATAAATTGATGAGCTTAATGCACATCTAAAAAGGTTGAGTGCCTTTTCTCTTTATTTGGGTAGCTTAAAAAGCTATTATTTCACATTCTGTGGCAATTTATTTATGATATTCTCATTGAATAAACAAAAATACTTTTAATTAGAATATGCAGTTTAATTTTACTTTTCCATTTCAGTACAGATACTATGATGATAAACATAACATATGCAAATTTCCTGAGGATAGATTTAAGCTATTGGCTTTATCCCAAACAACTCTTTTAGTTTTAACCACAGATTCGAAAACATTTTAATCATCAAGGAGGTTGATAATGTAACAAAATTTCATTTCTAAGTAATGATAAATATTTACTCAATTATATGAAGTTGCAGTTCTTTCACCAAGCTCCCCTCCCTTCCACTATGTCACTCCTCTGCATTCTCCTGCCTGCCTCTTAGCATTTGCACACTCAGACATCTTTTTACCCAAGTGCATCTGTTTTCTGCACCTGGGACCATCTTTGTGAACTTGGAGGATCACAATTAATATTTTATATGTAGCACTTAAGTCTGTTCACTAGATAATGCTTCTTTGTACTCATCCACAGACACTTAATAAATGCCTTATTGATTGAGTAGTAAGTTTCAATGATGACTGATTTTGAGCATTTTCTTACTGTTTGTAATTACTAGTACTGTATTTCCTTGACTCTAAAGTGCTTATTTCCTCTTACGTTTTAGTATTGGAAAATCTGAAAGTTTCTTATGTTTAATAACATCATAATTTGATACGTAAAATCTTTCTTTGATGGTGCTATGTCTTAGTAATAGTGCAGTAGAGCTGATGACATAACACAATTATAAATACAAATTTACACAGATATCAATGTATTACTTGTATCATTTACTCACGGGTGTGCATTTTGTATTTAACTTTGTGATAATTATTCCTTTAAGTAATCTTATTTATGGCCTGCCTCACTTCTTTCCTCATTATGTCTCCCCCCACCCCCAGCCCTGTCTTCCTTCCACTGTGGTTCCAACTGTTATATGACTAACATCCTGACTTCTGGAAAATAGTTTGAGAACTTTATTAGTAAATTAATTGCCACCATTCAACTGTAACAACATGGAATGAGGATAAGCATATGAGAATAGTTGATAAACTTTTAAGTACTGTTTCATTACAAATTTTAAGGAAATGGTACTGTTCCCAGCCTCTCATTGTGAAGGTGCAGGGCTGAAGGGCACTTCATGCCATTGTGCTTGGGGTAACCACAAGTTGGGGGCCATAGCAGTCAATAGTCACAGTAATAAAGACAGTACTGTCTGCTTTTCTAATCATTGTTGAAATTAGTAGTATGGTCCCATAACCAAGTGACTAAAATAAATGAAGACCCTTGAAAACTCTTTTTCAGACCTTTTCCTGCATTAAAGTCTTAGCTAACCTGAGCTTCTATGGTAAATGTGTGTCAGTCCCTTAAAACTTATTGTTGTTGATGTCATGTGCTGTTGAGTTGCCTGCGACTCATAGTGACCTTGGGTACAACAGCCCTAACCCCTGCTCTGTCCTGTGCCCATCTCACTGTCTCCAACATACCCACCCCGATTACCCCAGTCACTGAATCAATCCACCCCATAAAGGGTCTTCCTCTCCTGCGCTGTCCCTCCACCCTCCCAAGCATGATGTCCCTGTCCAAGGATTGGTCCCTCCTTGCAATATGTCCAAAGTATGTCAGACAAAGCCTCAGAATCAAAGGCATAGCTCTCAGCACCTTCATGACATTATAGCTACAAAAGAAGATAGACTCCTTTATTCCTATCCTATATTCTCCTTTACATTTAAGAGACAAATTTAGTAAATATGCTTATAAAAAGATGCAAATGTCATTACAAAGACAGAGAAGAAAGAAAAGGCCAAGATGGATGTCAGAAGAGAGTTTGCATAAGCCATTACAATGCCGAGAAGCCAAAGCTAAGGGAAGAAATCACGAAGTTAAGGAGCTGAACAGAAGACTTCAAAAGGCAGTACAGGAAGACAAAACATAGTACTGAAATGATATGTATAGGGATCTAGAGTAGGAAAATCAAAAGGGACAAACTTGCTCAGCATTTCTTAAGCTGAAGGAACTGAAGAACAAATTCAAGCCTCGAGTTACAATACTTAAGGATGCTGAAGGCAGAATGTTGAATGACTCAGGAAGCATCAAAAGAAGATGGAAGGAATACACAGATGCACTATAACAAAAAGAATCGGCTGATACAGAAGAATTTCATGAAACAACATACGATCAAGAGCCTGTGGTGATGAAGGAGGAGTTAAAGCTGCTTTGAAGGAACTGGCAAAATACAAGGCCTTAGGAATTGATGGAATACAAGTTGGCTTATTTCAGCAAACAGATGCAGCCTTGGACGTGCTCACCAGGTTATGCCAAGAAATCTGGAAGATAACTATCTGGCTAACTGACTGAAAGAGATCTATATTTATTCACATTAAAAATACAAAAAGAAAAAGATAAAAAAAGGTGACTCAACACAGTATGGAAAATATTGAACAAAATCAGTAATATCACACACAAGCAAGATCCTGCAGAAGATTATCCGGAAACAAATGGAACATTTGGAACATTACATCAGTAGAGAACTCCAGATGTGTAGGCTTGGTTTAGAAGAGGTTGTGGCACTAGGACATCATATCAGTGTTAGACGGATCTTGATTGAAAGCAGAGAGTACCAAAAAGTACAGAGTCTATCTGTCTTTCATTGACTATGCCAAGGTGTTTGACTGTGTGTGGATATCAGCAAATTGAGGCTAACCTTGAAAAAAATGGGGATCCCCGAACATTTATTTGTGCTCATGCGAAACCCATAATTGGACTAGGAAGGAGTCATCAGAACAGAGCAAGGAAACACTGCATGGTTCAGGACCAGGAAAGGCATCCATCAGGGATGCATCCTCTCTCCATACCTTTTCAATCTACATGCAGAGCAGATCATTAGGGAGCCTGGATTTTATTATTATTATTATTATTATTATTATTATTGATTGTGGCATCAGGATTGGAAGAAGACTCATCAACGATCTGCATTATGCAGATGACACAGCCTTGCTTGCTGAAACTGAAGAGGACCTGAAGTGCTTGCTGCAGTTGTCAGGGACTGTAGTCTTCATTATAGACTGAAGCTCAACATCAAGAAAACAAAGATTATCACCACTAGGCCATATGGCAGCTTCATGGTAGATAGAGAAGAGTTTGAAATGATCTACAATCAACACTCTTGGCACCAGCAGTCAGGAAATCAAAATACAAATTGCATTGGGAAAGTCAGCTGTTAGGGACTTCTCTAGAGTACTGGAGTAATGATGTCATTCTGGGACTAAGGTGTGCCTGGCCCAGGCCATGGTCTTTGCAATTACTTTCTATGCACTCAAGAGGTGGACAATATAGATTATAGAAGAAGGATCAATGCCTTTGAGTTGTGGTGCTGAAGAAGAGTGTTGAATATACCATGGACTGCCAAGAAAACAAACCCGTTTTTCCTTGAGAGGGTGAAACCAAACTGCTCCCTGGAGGCAAGGATTTTGAAGCTCTATCTCACATACTTTTGGCACGTGGCCAGAACGGACCAGTCCTTGCAGTGGGACATCGTGCTAGGGAAGGTGGAGGAGCTCAGGAGGGACTGAGATGGATTGACTGAGTGACTGAGAAATGGGCTTCGGTCTGTTGGAGATGATGAGTTTGGCTCAGGATAGGGCAGGTTCAGAACTTATGTACATTGGGTCGTTATGAGTTGCAGGCAACTTGATGGCACATAACAACAACATGGTTGCAAAAATAAAATAAAAGTGAAATCAATATGGGTTGGGTTTTTTTTTCCTGATCCCAACCATCATTACCCCTCACTGCATCATGACAATAGTCTCTTTTTTAGATTATTAATTTTTTTACTAGTTTATTTATAGTTTGTAAATAAATATTGTTTTTCACACCAGATCTTTCTCATTTTCTTTACCTACACCTCCCTCCACCCATCAAACTGTGTGACCTTATGATTAACCACCCCTCAGCCCACCTCTGCTCATCCTCAACCCTCTTCTCCCCCCTGCCCCCTTGAATCCTCATACATGTTCTAAAATAATGGTCTTATACAGTATTTGCCCTTATGAGACTAAATTCACTTATATAGCATAATGTTCTCTAGTTCCTTCCAAGTTAGTGATTTACAAAATCATTGCTCCTGCATGCTGTATAATTTTCCATCTTGTGAATAATTTCTCATTTCATTCAATTGTCCATGGACATTTGGACTGTTTCCATGTTCTTGCAATAGTGAATAATGCTTCAAAGAACATTGGTGTACGAGTCTCTTTGTGTCTCAGTTTTTATTATCTTGGGGTATATTCCAGGCAGTGGAATAACTGGGTCATATGGAATTTCTATGTTCAGCTTTTTGAGGAAGCTCCAGACTGCCTTCCAGAGTGGTTGTACCATTTTACAATTCCGCCAGCAATGGGTAAAGAATTCCTATCTTGCCATAGCCTCTCCAACATTTCTTATTTACTGTCCTGTTAAACTTTGCCTCTTTCACTGGAGTGAAATGGTATCTCATTGTGGTTTTGATTTGCATTTCTCTTCTTGCCAGTGATTTTGAGAATTTCTTCATTGTGTCTGTTTGCCATTCGAATATCTGCCTCTGGGAAAATTCTTTGCATGTCTTAGGAGACCCTTGTCTGAAACAGTAAATGGCAAGAACCTCTTAACTAGTCTCCCTCTTTTCCCTGAGCTCTCTGCCCTCAAACCTGTCAGTTTCCAGTAATGCGGCTGGAAGAATACTGTTAAAATCGGAACCTAATTGATTTACTCTTTTACCATAACCACCACCACCCCCATATTGCCATATCTCAGAACAAAAGCCAAAGTCTTAATCCTGACCCCTGAACCCTTTTCTAATTGTGCCACCCCTCAAGTACACTTTATTTTTAATCGTTCCTCTTTCCTACAGTCTCCTTTCTCCCCCTGACTTTGATCACCCCTCTTAGGCTCCACAGGCCTTTTGCTGTCACTTGCACACACCAAGCATGCTGCTTTCTCCATCAGTCTTTATAATTACTGTGCCTTCTACCTGAAGGCACTTCCCACAGGGATCAACCGGCTGCACCATCACTTTGTGTACCCAAGTTTTTAGTCACTAGTTGCCTTTTCAGTGAAATGTTCCCCATTTATCTAAAATTTAAGACCTCTAGCTGCTCATTATTACTTCCTATCCCTCTTCGCCGAGATCCCCCACCCCACCTTACCCTTGCATGTGCTTCTCTGTGTATTTATCTTGCTCACATGCTGCCATCAAACCTATGTGTCACAGACTAGATTTGCCCCATAGTGTTTTTGGTTTTTGCTTTTTTGGGTTTCATAGTGTTTTCTTGGCTATAATCTTTTACAGAAGCACACCGCCGGGCCTTTCTCTGTAATGGAGCTGTACATGCTCAAAACTCTGATCTTTTGGTTGACACTCAAGTACTACTGTTGTTATTGAAGTTGTTGTTGTTGTTGTTGTTGTTGTTGTTAGGTACCATTGAATTGGAACCGTCCCATAGCTGACCCTCTAGTGGATTTTCAGAGGCAGTTAATCGCATAGGAAGAGATTGCCCATCCTTTTCCTACAGAGAAGCTGGTGGATTCAAACTGTGTGCCTTTGGGATTGCAGTGCAGCTTCTTGCCACTAGGCCACCAGAGCTCCCTATGAGCCAATCTCAACTCATGGTGACTCTCTATTGGGTTTCTAAGTCTGTAAATCTTTCCATGGTGTACAGACCTGTTGTGTATCATCAAATCTGAACTGACTCATCTGCTGTTATGTACCATCAAGTCGGAACCGACTCAGAGCCGACTCTTCAGAGGGTTTTCAGAGGCTGTAAACCACAAGGGAGGAGAACTTCCGTCTTTCCCCTCTCCACCCCGACCTCACTCAGCACCTGGTAGATCCAAACCTTGTGCTTTATGGTTAACACACGACTCCCACCTCTACATCACTGTATACCTTTAGCCACAGAGTGGCTGCAGGACAGAAACTGCTTACATGTTTGTGCAGAAGCTTAACCTCTCACCCAGGTCTCCCAGGCAAGTAAACTGCTTATGCCACCCAAAGACTTTTTCCACTTACTAAGATGCAAATGCCATAAAGAAGGATTTTTATCCTTTTTTTTTTCTTTCTGTCTTCTCTGATTAATGTCAAAAGCAGTGCCTTGTCTTCAATAAATATTTTTAATATCTCTTCATATCAACCCTGTGTTTTAGGTATAGAGAGGGAAAGCAAGAAAGATTAAGAAATTTGCCCACAGCCAAGCACACAGAAAGGCCAGGGTCGACACTCAGGACTGTATTCCCGAGTCTGCCAGAACACGGAAGTGTGAAGAGGGCATAGGGAAGCCTGAATAGGGAAGTCTGACTTCCCTACTAAAGTGACCCAAGAAATTAATAATTAGTTATGTCGGGTGAAGGGAAAGACAATACACAGGGATTGAATTATGTGCCTCCGAGACAGAACCAATTCATAGCTAATCCTCTGGAGAGTCAATAATTTCCGAGACGGTAAATTGCATAGAAGGGGATTGCCCATCTTTCTCTCATAGAGCAGCTGGTGGATTTGAACTGTGTGTCTTCATGTTAGAAGAGAAGCTCCTTAGAGCTAGGCCACAGTAGCTCCCAAAGAGATTGAATACACAGGGCAATTAATGAAATTAACCAATAGTAATCAATACTAGAGACTAAGGTGCACTTGATCCATTCAATCCAATTGGTCTTCACAAATACTTGCTATGCCTCAGAGAGTTGGACAATGACTAAGGATGACAGAAGAATTGATGCCTTTGAGTCGTGGTGCTGGAGAAGAGTCTTTAACATACCGTGAACTGCCAAGAAAACAATTAGGTCTGTCTTGGAGAGGGTGAATCTAAGTTTCTCCTTGGAGGTTAGGATTTTGAAGCTCCGTCTCACATAATTTGGGCATTTGGCCAGGAGGGACCGACACTTGGAGAAGAACATCATGTTCAGAAGGGTGACAGTGCATGATAGGAAGACCCTGAATGAGATGGATTGTGACAGTAACTAAGTCAGTGGAGGTAGTTGTGTTGGAGACAGTGATACCGGCTCAGGATAGTACAGGTTTCAGAGCTATCGTACATTGGGTCAGTATGATTCACAGGCAACTCGATGGCACATCACAACGATACTGTAAACCAAAATGCCTATTGATTGTTTGAAAATAAAATATTATTTATAAACCTTCACTCAACTAAAAAGTTATAAAAGATTAACATAAAAAATTAACTGTCCCATTTGGTTACTTGGAAGAAGAAAGCTATATACATATAGAATCATCAATTCTGATCCAGGTCATGGTCTTTGCAATTACTTGCTATGCATCAGAGAGCCAGACAATGAATAAAGATGATAGAAGAAGAATTGATGACTTTGAGTTATGGTGCTAGAGAAGAGTATTTCACATACCATGGACCACTGAGAAAACAAACAGGTCTTTCCTGGAGAGAGTGAAACTGCTTCTTTGAAGCAAAGATGTTGAAGCTCCATCTCACATACTTTGGGCACATGACAAGGAGGGATCAATCCTTGGAGAAGGACATCATGCTTGGAAAGGTGGAGTGACAATACAGGAGAGAAAGACCCTGGATGAGATGAATTGACACAGTAACAGAAAGTTATACCTTGCCACATCCTAAGAAAAAAAGGGACAATCATGAAAGTGGGATACTTTGTTGTAACTCAAACACATGAGTCAGAAACAACAGCATAGATGTAGTCATAGTTTTAAATTAATGCTAAATTAAAGCATTTTTATATGTTCTTTATATGAACTCTACTATTACATATGATTTACTTCTCTTGAATCAATATGATGAATCAATGAAACACATGAAGATGATAAAGCTATGAAACTGCTCAGCACTTCTAGGGCATCTTCTGTCTTTCTCTACAGCCCAGAAACAATCATACTGCTGTAGAGTTATTCTGATTCCAGCAAAAGTAGCTCCTGTTTCAGAGATGATCAAAACCTTCTGCTATATAATCACAAAATCAATAAGAAGACCACCATTGCTGACTTGACTCAAATCGGAAAACATGGAAAATTTGGTAAAAGAGCTAAGTTTGGATGCATAGGAGATCTGGAAGTCACTCGTCAGAGGGGAGATTTTGCATACCAACCACACAGAGTAATTTACTGTCAGGGATTCCCTATCCTTTCCATTTTCTTCCTGCCGTCCCAATTTCTTATCGACACTGCTGCTTTATGATATCCCTAAAACATGACTTTTTAGCTGTCTCTTGTTAAAGTCATCAGATATGTCTCCCACACGACTTATTGTGGCATGCTTGTCTGTTTCCTGGATTGTTGCAAGGATTGAATGAGATATCAATGTACATAACATAATTAATAATGGCCAATTTTTATTGATCTATTAACAACATAAAATGTGCTAAGTTCTGGGATGGGCACACCATGCAGCCCCTTACCTAATCTTTATATAGCACCATAAAGCACAGATTCTTTAAGCATCTCTACCCCAACCCACGAAACTGAGATTTCAGTGATGAGCTAATTTACCCAAGGTCACACCTGTAGATGGATATGAAGTTATAATTTCATCTGTAAAGCAGACACTTTTTTAGACTTTGCTTCTAATTGGCATATTGTGTTGTGTGCAATTCAGTGTGATAAAAGTGTTCTTGAAAAAAGCCCACCCAAACCCAAGCATTGCTGTAATGCTTACAGTATCTGAAGAATGACATTTCCCCCCCAGCTTCTAGTCCTCAGTAAGCATAATTGACATTTCAGTTGCCCAGTCCTCTCTGTGCTGGCTTTTTTAATCTCCATACCAGCATACCATAGTATAATATTTAGTTTAGAAACCTGGTTCCTCTAATTGAATATCCTTGAGAGCAGAGACCATCCCTTGGTCGTCTTTGTACCGTCAGAACTTGGCATGTTGTGCAAAACTCAACTGTCTATGAACAATCTATAGAATGACTCAGGCTAAACCATATGGAGAGTTTTGGAGTATATTACATTCTCCCCTCTTTCTATAAATGCTGAATTCCTGCTTCTCTTTTAATGTTTAACTGAATTAACCCTTCAAACAACACTGAACTAAAGCTTTATGAGAAAAGCATAGTCAGACTTGAGATGTTTTAGCAAATGGAGAAAAAAAAATCAGCTTCTGTTTCTCTATTCCATTTCTGTCTGTAAAACTGAAGGATTTTTCTACTTGATGAGAAACATACATTGTAGAGGATCATGAAGACTCATTTCTACCTGTTTATAAATAGTTAAATAGAATTTCATTTATCTTCACAAAAGAAAGCAATAAATAGTTATTAAGATTGTTTTCCTAACTATAAATGTAAAGTTGTCATTGTGTACCATCAAGTCAGAACTGACCCATAGATGACTCACCAGCAGGTTTTCAGAGACAGTAAATTGCATAGAAGGAGACTGCCCATCCTTCTTCCACAGAGCAGGTGGTGGATTTGAACCACATGCCTTTGGATTAGCAATGCAGCTCCTTACCACTAGGCCACCAGAGCTCTCTCAGGCCATTGGATCCACCTCATTTATGAATAGTAAAATGAAATTTACATTTTCTTGGAAAGAAAACACTAGTCATGTCTCATGCAAAGGCTGCTAATTTTCAAGTCTTGGGCTTACTTGCCTTCTTAATTTCTCAAAATCTTTTTACAGTATTTTTAAGATGGTCTAAGAGGCCAGCAAATGAGGAAATACTTGTAAGTTATAGCATCTGAGAACTGAAGGAAGGTCATCTGATGAGCACATGGTCACTGAGTGAGTCAGAGAATGTTCCTGAAATAGAGCTTGAATCTTTTGACTCACATGTACCAACTTTGTTTTGTTCCCTGAAGAATCTGGAATGTAAAATAAAATAAAATACAGTACATCTGACAAAGTAAATCATTGCCCTTGCCTGTGTCAACATTGCTTTTCTGTGTTTTATAGCATAGTATAAAATTCATATGCCTACATATTGTACCGATTAAATAATATTATGCCAAGGATGTTGTTATTGTTGTTATATGCCATCAAGTTGGATCAGACTCTTTGTTGACCCTCCATCGTCTGTTAATAACACAGGAGGAGACTGCCCACCTTTTCACTGTGGAGCATCTGGTGGATTTATGTCATGCACCTTTCGCTTGACTGCATAACTCCTTACCACTAGGCCACTGGGGATCTCTAAGCTAAGAATACCAGTACAGAAATGTATCTATACTTTACATTAATCCCTAACATATAAGTTTTACTAGTAGGAATTTATGTACTTGTTCCAAAACACGCTTATGTCATTCATATTTGACAACTGCCTACAAAGTGCTTTAAAAACAAAGAAAGAAAACAAACCTCTGGTAGGATCCTCCATGCCTGAAAGAGACTGAGCAACCACAGGAGTCAAAGCATATTCACTACTGTGAGATTATTATGTAATATTATATCAAATACTTCTACAATTTATATTATCTACAATTTAGGGAACCCACATGGATCGGTACAAAGCATTTTCTAAATTGTCGATCAGTGTTAATCACTATTCTGCCTAAAAAAAGAAGACAAGCATTACCTGTCAGTGAGGTTTTGCTTGTTTGTTTTGATTTTCTGTAATTTGATTGCGTTCCATAGAGTGTGTTGCACTGCTGATCCAGAGGTCGCAGATCTGGCAGTTCAAATCCACACATGGTTCCTACTGTATAATCAGCTAAGAGTCTGCTCTCACTCACCAGCAGTGAGTTAATGAGTGTGTGTTGCAGGATCTTCCACCCTTGAGAGATACTTAAAAAACTTAAAACTACCAGAAATACAAACTGGGTTTAGAAGAGGTTTTTGGCACTAGAAACATTATCGCCATTGTCAGATGGATGTTGCCAGAAAGCAAAGAATACCAGAGGAGTGTCTATCTGTGTTTCATTGACCATGCAAAGGTATTTAACTGTGGATAAAAAAAATTGTGGCTAACCTTGATGAAAATGGGAATCATAGCACACCTAATTGTGCTCAGACCAGGAAACCTATACTCAGACCAGGAAACAGTCCTCAGAACAGAGCAAGGAAACACTGCATCGTTCAAAATCAGGAAAGGAAAGTGTCAGGGATACATCCTGTCCCCATACCTTTTCAATCTATATGCAGATCATTTGTGATGCTGGGCTTTATAATAAGGAATGTGGCATCAGGATTGGAGGAAGACTTATCAACAACCTACTTTATGCAAATGATACAACTTTGTTTGCTGAAAAGGAGGAGGACCTTAAGCCCTTGCTGCAGAAGGGCACAGACTAGTCTTCAATATGGATTGAAGCTCAATATCAAGAAAACAAAGATTCTTACCACTGGGCCAATTGGCAGCATAAAGATAGATGGAGAAGAGATTGAGGTTGTTAACAGTTATAGCTTGCCTGGATCCACAATCAACACTTTTGGCATCAGCAATCAGAAAATCAAAAGAGTAATTGCATTGGGAAAATCTGCTCTCAGAGACCTCTCTAGAGTACTGAGAAGCAATGACATCAGTCTAGAGACTAAGGTGCACCTGATCCAGGCCATGGTCTTTGCAGTTACTTGCTATTCATCAGAGAGCTGGACAGTGGTTAAGGACAATAGAAGAAGAATTGATGCTTTTGATTTGTGGTGCTGAGAAGAGACTTTGAACATACCGTGGACCTCCAAGTAAACAAATAAGTCTGTCTTGGAGAGGGTAAAATGAAGTTTTTCCTTGGAGGCTAGGATTTTGAAGCTCTGTCTCACATACTTTGGGCACGTGGCCAGGAGGGACCAGTCCTTGGAGAAGGACATCATGTTTGGAAGGGTGAAGAAACTGTGCAGGGGAGGAAGGCTCTGGATGAGATGGATCGATACAGTACCTGGGGTAATGGGAGTAGATTATCAGAGTCAGTGAGACTGGCTCAGGACAGGGCAGGCTTCCCAGCTATTGTACGGATGGTCACTATGGGTCACAGATGACTTGATGGAACATAACAAGAACAACATGGTGACCAAAGCATTTGTAATACTCTGAGATATAATACTGATATGTAACAAAATGTGATTTGGGTTTTTGGGGTTTTTTTTAAGCTATCTATGAATTGCAATTCCATACCTTAAAGGAGACAACCCTTTGCCTCTTTCTATGATTTTATATGATGGACACACAGGCATTTTTACTTCCTTTCATTCTCCTTTGTATAGGGAAATTGTGACTTAGCTAAGTTTGCAGAGATAAAGGGCAGATAACACTTGAATTTCTGTACTGTCACTATTAACCCCAGCCAAAAATGAAACACAGAATAATAAATACTGTGTTTATGATCAGATAACTAATGACTTAGATTGATGGCTAGAAGCCAAGTCTTTTGATTTAAGTTCTCCCTGCCCTTCCCCAACTTCATAGACACATCAAAACTGCTCCCACACCTATAAAGAATGTAATGACTGCTGTAGAACAATCTGGAAGAGGAAGTAGGTTGTTTACACAAAATAGCATGAAAGCTGATGAGGAAAGAAAAGAGGAAGGTACAGGGAAGAATACTTGATACTGTGCCAACTTAGATTACAAAGTGAAGATAATTTTAGTTTCTAGACAAATATTGTTGTTGTATGCTATGTGTCAGAGACCTGGACAATGACTAGGGAAGATAGAAAGGGAATTTATGCCTTTGAGCTGTGGTGCTGGAGAAGAGTGTTGAATATACCGTGGACTGCTAGGAGAACAAACAGGTTTGTCTTGGAGAGGGTGAAACTGGGCTGCTCCTTGGAAGCAATAATTTTGAGGCTTCGTCTGACATACTTTGGGCATGTTGCAAGGAGGGACTATTCCTTGGTGAGGGACATCATGCTTGGAAAGGTGGAGGGACAGAGAAAGAGAAGAAGACCATTGATAAGATGGATTGATTGAGGGTAATGAGGGTAGATGTGTTAGAGACAGTAAAGTTGGCACAGGATAGAGTAGGTTTCAGGGCTATTGTACATAGGGTTGCTATGAGTTACAAGCGACTCGAGGGCACATAACAACAACAAACAGTGCCAACAGGAAGCAGGGGGTGGTGGTTAATCACAGTGATGCAGTTTGCTGGGTGAAAGGACGGGTGGGTAAAGGAAGTGGGGAAGAAGCAGTGTGGAAAACAATGTATGCTAATTTTGTAAGTAAATCTGAATCTCGTCCTATCTTGAATCATCCTCACAACCTGTGAGAGTCTCAAGCCCATTATATGGCACTGTGTCAGTCCATCTCACTGAGGGTCTTCCTCTTTCTCTGACTCTCCACTCTCCACCTTTCCCAGCTTGATATCCTTTTACAAGGACTGACCTCTCTTCTCAACATGTTCGAGGGGTGTGAGGTGAAGTTCGCCATCCTTACTTTTAAGGAGCACTTGGGTTTCACTTATGACCAGACAGTCTTCTTTTTTTCTTTTGACAGTTCATCAGACATTCAATACTCTTTCCCAACACCACAACCCAAAAGTATAGATTCTTCTTCTCTCGTCCTGATTCATTGTCCAGCTTGCACATGCGTAGGAAGTAATTGAAATACCATGGCTTGAGTCAGGAATACCTTAGTCTTTAACATTATTGCTCTTTACCACTTTGGAGAAATACTTGTCAGCAGAATTTCCCAGTGTGACATTAAGAAGCCATTAAGTGATCAAAAAGAAATGTTAATCTCTGTACACTTGCCTGTGTGGGTCACAACAAGCTGTGGCTGACTCAGAGAAGAATGGGAATCCCAGAACATTTGATTGTGCTAATGTGAAACCTATTCTTGGACCAAGAGGTAGTCATCAGAACAGAACAAGGAGAGACTGCATGGTTCAAAACGTGAAGGGTGTTTGCCATGGATGTATTCAGTCTCTGTATCTTTTCAATCTGTATGCAGAACAGATCATCCGAGACGCTGGGCTGTACAAGGAGAAATGTGGCATCAGGATTGGAGCAAGATTCATCAACAACCTGCGTTATGCAGATGACACAACCCAGCTTGCTGAAACTGAGTAGAACCCTGAAGCACTTGCTGCAGAAAGTCAAGGAGTGAAGCCTTCAATGTGGATTGAAGCTCAACATCAAGAAAACAAAGATTCTCACCACTGGGCCATATGGCAGCATCATTATGTATGATGAAGAGATTAAGATTGTTAACAGTATTAATTTTTTTGGTTCCACATTTAACACTCTTGGTACCAGTAGCCAGGAAATCAAGAGACAAATTGCATTGGGAAAGTCAGCTGTCAGAGACCTTTCCAGAGTACTAAAGAACAACAACATGCAGGTGGAGACTAAGGTGCATCTGATCCGGGCTATAGTCTTCACAGTTGTGTGCTGTGCATCAGAGAACTGGACAATGACTAGGGATGATAGTAAGAGATTTGATGCCTTTGAGCTGTGGTGCTGGAGAAGAGTGTTGAATATACCATGGACTGCTAGGAGAACAAACAGGTGTGTCCTGGAGAGGGTGAAACTTGACTGTTCCTTGGAGGCAAGGATTCTGAAGCTTCGTCTGACATACTTTGTACATATTGCAAGGAGGAATCAGCCCTTGGAGAGGGTCATCATGTCTGGGAGATTGGAGGGACAACACAAGAGAGGAAGACCCTCGATGAGATGGATCGATTCAGTGATTGGGGTAATGAAAGTAGGTGTGTTTAGAAACAGTGAGGTTGGCACAGGATAGAACAGGGTTTAGGGCTCTTATACATAGGGTCACTATGAGTCGCAAGTGACTCAACGGCACATAACAGCAACAATAACAACAACAACACACTTGCCTATTTTCAATATTTCATATATGTGAAATCATATAATCATTGTCCATTTCTGACTGATTAATTTCATGTAAAATAATATTTTCAAGATTAGAGAATACTTCCATCCTCATGTTATTGTTGTTATGTGCCATTGAGTCGCCTGCAATCCATAGCGGCCCTGGGCACAGCAGCTCTGAAGGCTGCCCTGTCCTGTGTGTCACTAATCCTGACACACCAAACCCATTGGCCCAGCCACTGTTATCAGTCCATCTCATCTGGGATCTTCCTTTCCTGTGCTGTCCCTCCAGTCTTTCAAGCATGATGTCCCTCTCCAAAGACCTGTCCTAATAAGAATATACAAATATTTGTAGAATATTCATAAAAGAATAGTAGCATTATTCACCATCCCAAGAACATGGAAATAGCCAGATGTCCAAACACAAACTAATGGATTGAGAAATTATGATACATTCACACAATGGAATACTACACAGCATGTAGGAACAATGATTTTGTAAATTCTTACCTAACTTGGGAGGGACTGGAGAGCATTATACTGAGTTAATTAAGTCCCACAAGGATAAATATTGTATAAAACCATTCTTGTAGAATGAGTATAAGGATCTAAGGCGGGGGTGGTGAAAGCAGAGGGATTGAGGATATTGAGAGGGGAATTAATCATGGGGGGGTACAATTTGTCAGGGGAGGTGAGGGAAATTGGAAGAATCTGTTCTGGAAAGCAATGTATTCAAAGTTTGTAAATAAACTAGTATAATAAAAAGAAAAATATAATAATATTATATTAAAATATAATAAAAAGAAGTAAAAAATATATACAAATATTCCATTTCAAGAAGACTGGTTTTCAACACAAATTTACGCAGGGAACATGTTACTGATAAAATGATTTATTATACCTACTAAAAATGCCCCTTCAATAAAGTTCTCAGTTCTGGGGAAATGTCTATGTTTGTTATTTATTATTATGTCCAATCTACTACTACATCCTTTATCAAGAGGCAGTGCAAAAGCAATATGCTATATAATTGTTTGAAAACTGGAAAGTAGAGGCTCTAAGAATATTGTCATTTCTATCCTGAACATGAAGACAAAAAAAATAAAATAAAAGAGGCTATGTAGTGATGAAGAAAATGTTACTGATATGTTCTCTTTAACATAAATATAATTTGAGAAGGCAGAAGGTTTCCTAGGAGATATAGATTCTTGTAAATTATCAAGAATGAAAAAAACATAGAGCATGATGCAATTACACCTACCTTTCAGATTTTAATATAGGATTTTTTGAGAAAGAATTGCCTTTTGGTTAATGAAAAGTAGACATTATCTCCAAATATTATCACATGGTATCTTCCTAGGTTTTCAGTGTTAATCGGAACAATTAATTGCATAATATATTTTAACTATCTTTTTCCTTTATATAGATGAATTCTGTAAAAGGGCTATGGCTTGAAATTTGAGTTTTAAAAGATATAATTTGTTTATTTCTAGATAATCTCATTGCTTTGTGTGTTTAACTTTTGATCAACAGTTGTAGGCAAAATAGTATCAGTGTCTTAAATGAACTGTGATTGAAGTACTACAAAATCTAACAGACAGTTGTCCTTCACAGGTCGATAGACATGTCATAAAACTCAAGCGTACTGGACCTTGATGGCACCACCTTGGTTTTTCCGTGACTTGCAAGCCTCCCTCCTTTGGCAGGGTGCAGTCAGAACTTTTCTGTTCTCTATTTTGTAGAATATATGTCTGTTTTCCTTTTCTGACAGACTTTTGCCTTACATAGGTACTGGGTTGCCCAGGCTTACTCTCTGTGTATGTGTGTGTGATAGCTAAAAAAGGAACACTTTTTTTTTTTTTAGTTTATTATATTGCTGTTATTGAAACTCTGCATTAATTCAATAATTTATCCACAGGGTTTGGTAGAGCTTACAGATTAAAACAAATTTGGAAGCAGGATTAGCATCCATTTCTTTTTCTTTTTTCACATTTTATTTCATTTTTGTGTGTGTACCGTCAAACCAGATCTGACTGATACAGGAGGAGATTGCCCCTCCTTCCCCAGCAGAGCATCTGGTGGATTTGAACTGCTTGCCTCTGGGATTGCAGTGCAGCTTCTTGCCACTAGCATCAATTTTTTAAATAACAGGTCTTTGGAAACCCTATGAACTCTTGAGAAATGACCATAGTTACAGAACAGGGTTCAGATCTTTTGTTCGTGGGTGTCAGCAGTCATACTCAACTTGATGACACTTAACAACTGTAGCAAGTCAGGGATATTGATTACTTTCTTTTTATTTAAATAAAAATTTATCTTAATTGTGATTTTAACAAACATTTACAGAGAAGTTAGAGTTCCATTCATTCATTGTTGCATATTTTATTTCCTCTCCCTTCCTTCCCCCTCCCCCAGTTAACTTTTTTTAATCTTCATTCATTGTTTCACAATTCCCTACCTCCCCCTTCGAGTATATTCTTCACGCTGTACCATACTCATTCTTCTTTTCTGAATTGTGCCTCCATTATTAGCATACACTCATTGAGACTTAACACTCTTTTAAGTTGCTGTTAGCAATTTGATCCTATATGTTGTAGTTGTGGTTGTTAGGTGCCATCCAGTTGAGTACAATTCATAGTGATTCCGTGCACACCAGAGCTTAATCCTGTCCTATTGTGTCCTCATCACCTTTGACACACTTGAGCCTTTTCCTTCAGTCACTGACTGTGTCAATTCATCTCATCGAGGTTCTTCCTCTCTTTCACTGAATCTCCGCTTTTCCGAACATGATGCCCAAAGTATGTGAGATGAAGCTTTGTCAACTTTATCTGCAAAGATTATTCTAGCTATACTTTCTCCAAGACATATCTGTTTGTTCTTTTGGCAGTCCATAGGCTATTCAATACTATTCTTCAGTACTATAGCTCAAAGGTGTCAATTCTTGTTCTGTTATGTTTATTCATTGTCTAGTTCTTGATGCATAGCAAGTAATGGAAAAATACCTTGACCTGTATTGGGCACTTTTTTTTCTTCAAACTGACATCATTGCTCTTGGGTAGTTTAGAAAGGTCCCTGACAGGCAATTTGTCCAATGCATATATCACTCCTAATCTCCTGACCACAGGTACCAAAAGTGTTGATTGTGGATCCAAGTAAGATGAAATCTTTGATAATTTCAGTCTTTTCATTATCTGTCATGATATTGCTTATTGGTCCATTGATAAGGATTTTTGTCTTCTTGATATTGAGATGCAATCCATGTTGAAGGCTATAGTCTTTTGCAGCTAGTGTTTCAAGTCTTCCTCACTTTCAGCAAGCAAATTTGTGTCATCTGCATAGCACTTGTTGTTGTTGAGTCTTCCTTCAATTCTGATGCCACATAGAGTCTGGCATCTCCAGTGGATTGCTCAGTGTACAGATTGAATGGGTGAAAGGATCCAGTCTTAATGCACACCTTTTCTAATTATAAACCATGTTTTATTCCTTTTATCTATTCAGGCAACAGCTTCTTAGTCTAAGTATAGGTTTCATATGAACATAATTAAGTGTTCTGGGATTCCCTTCTTCTCAGTGTTTGCCACAGTTTGTTATGATTCCATATAGATAATTCTTAAAAGAATATAATCATTAAGGCAAATATCTTTACTAAATTAAGTGTAGCTGATTCAGGTCTTTTCAATCACTTGCTATGCATCTAAGAGCTGAACAATTAATACAGATGACAGAGAAGACCTGATGTCCTTGAATTGTGGTGCTGAAATTATGATGAAATTATGGACTGAAAAATAACTAACAAGTATATCTTGGGGGGAAAAATGCAGCCAGAGTGCTCCTTGGAGGAAAGGATGATAAAGCTTCATCTCACACACTTTTGGCATATTGTTAGGAGGGCTGTTCCTTGGAAAGGGCTCTCTGGTAGCTCTGTGGTAAGGAATTGAACTGCCAACCCAAAGATAAACATTTTGAACAACTGCTCCAAAGGATAAAGATAGACAGTCTCCTCCCATGTGATTTACTGCCTCTGAAAACCCATTGGAGGACCATAAAGTATCCAGCAGCAGTAACAACACCCATTGGTTAGAATAGTGGAGGGCTAGCCAAAGAGAGGAAGACCCACAACAAGATATATTAACATAGTGACTGAGCTGATTAGTAGGGTAAAGAATAGATCAGGGTTCAGATCTGTTGTTGTTTTTAGCCTCTCCGTGAGTCATACCTGACTCAGTGGCACCTAACAACAACAATATTCTGTGAAAATTTCAGGATTTTTTTTAATGCTTAAAGATGACTTCAGAGCAATAGCTCCAAGGGTTTATTCAGCCTCCAGGGATCCAGAAAATCTAAGTTCCTTGAAAATTTCAAATTTTGTTCTATACTTCTACCTTTTTTATAAGAGTCCTTTCACACTTTTTTTTTAAAACTAAAATATTTTGTTCTGGTAGCCAGACTCCATCCTGTTTTCGTGTGTTTGTTTGTTTGTTTGATGGCATAGGGGGCTGTTGCTCATGAAGGCAGTTGACATTCCATTTCTTCCGCCTGTTCTTGACTCTCCTACTTTGTTCTCTTGACCAATGGAGACCCGTTATTGTTATTTAAAGGCCACTTGTACTCTGCTAAGACCCCAGACAGGGATCAAAGAGATAGAATGGAAGCACTAAACATGCTATTAGGCCAATTAACTGAGAATTCTCATGAAACCATCATCCAGACCTCCAAATTAAGATACTAAAACCTGTGGGATCTATAGTTATTCATAAACAGCCTTAGTAATTTTTCTTTGTTGTGGTTGGTGTTGTTTTAATGATATCTGCCACCCAACTTTTTATCAATTCAAAGAACTGACATAAGTATAAAGACTGAAGTTTGTGAATGGCTACCAGGGAGGGAAAAGAGAGGGAGAAAGAAGAAGCTGTAGCTGGTGGAGCACTGAGTTTGGGATTACAGTGATGGAAAAATGGAATGTTTATGGGTAAGATATTATGTTGTTCTTATTGTTGTTGTTGTTGTTAGGTGCCATCAAGTCAACTATTACTCACAGAAACCCTGTCAACAGCCCATCTGAAGCCTGGCCTACACTGTCCCATCCTCACAATTGCTGCCACATTTGAGTCTATTGCTGCTGTCACTATGACAGTCCATCTTACTGACAGTCTCCCTTTAGGTTCAATTAATAATCCTCCTAGGAAATGAATATAATTGCTTCCAGTAAGTTATGCATACCTGTGTAAAGTTGAAAATGGGGCACTTTAAATCAGCAATCATTTTCCATTTAAATTTTTCTTCCTTTTACAGATTGATGTAATTACAGAAAGCCTATCATGAATTTCTAGTTTTTGTCCCTTGCATCACATGTAGATACTATGATTCTAAAATATTGAGTAGCAACAATATTATAGTAATCGCTGTACCTTTGAATTACCATATATTACAAATAAGTCTTTGAAAGGTTTTGCCTTTGAAAGTCTCCTTTTCAGCTGTTTTGCTTTGGTCTTGGTACTCTTTGTTGACCGTACTTCCTGATATTACTCACCATATTGTTAAACTAAGATAATAAATCTCTAAAAGAAATGTATTCATGGTTTTGCAGGAAAGAGGTCTAAGCAAATCAAGCTCAAAAGAGAACTAGAGAAGATAATGTTTAGCCTCATAGTTTTCTTTATTTTTGACCATCTTCAGCCAGGCCAGCGCTTGCTTGTTATGAAACCTGAGTCTAAGTAACTTTGTGTGGGTATAATTTATTAGAAGGAAAAGAATAATTTTCATTTTATGGCATCAATTTATAACTGTAGACTTCACGTCCATATAGATCACAAGCTATGTTTATAAATTAGTTATAAGAAAATTCATCATATACTGTGCTATTTTGAGTTGTACTCTGCTTCCCTTGCTTATGTATTTAATGTTTTATGTTAATGTTTATATGCTAAATACTTATGTATTTAACGTTTTATATTAATTTTTATCTGGGGAATAAAGATAAGGAAATAAGAAAGTATCACCTCAGTTCAGTGTCTGTAATCTCTTGATATTTTACTCTATATTTTTTATTTCTAATGGCACTAAAAAAGGTCATGTAATTCATGTAGGATTTATAGTAATGAGTACAACCCTTCATATTGTAACATTTACTTAATATAGTTAGTATTAAACTATATCTTCTTGTACAATTTTGTTACCTAAATTCTTATGAGTTACTTCTCTTTGAAAAGAGTTACTTGAATAAGATGAAAGCAAAGAAAATATCTTCTTTTTCTTAAGCTGTATGAGTCATGATCATCTAAAAGAGAAATGAAAACACTCAACAACCCTCTAATAACCCCTCTTTTGCTCCCCCATAGGGCCCAGTCTTGACCTCTGTTGGTGTAGTCTGTAGCATGGAGGGCTGCTTTTCAAAAGGCCTACACTGCTGTGGTTTACATGGCCTCTTGGGAGAAAGATGAGCAGTCTCCTCCCATTGAAATTCACAACACTGAGTTGAAATTGCCTCATGCCAGTATTTGAAGTTCCTGTCTGGTTGTTTGGTTAGCACTCTACAAAAAAAAAAAAGAGAGAGAGAGAGAGAGAGAAGCTAGAACTGATTAGCTCTCAAGCTCATTGCTGTCAAATCAGAACTGACCCTCCAGTGGGTTTTCCAAGGCTGTAAGTTGCAAGGGAGGAGAGGCCCATCTTTCTCCCACAGAACAGCTAGCGGACTATGGGTCGGCAATGAGGCTACATACCCAGTAGGACGCCAGGGCTCCCTAAACAGCTTAGAAGCCATCCTAAAGTTAACTAAAGGCTGAAAAGTTAGTTTTAAGATTTAGAAGAAAGGTCCTAGCCACTGAGATAATTTAACATGCAGAAGAGACTGTTTTAAAATCAATAATCATTAGTAGTTTGCATTTGTTAATATTTTTTTACAGTAATCCGCGGCCCTCAGACCTGTTTTTTGGTTTTGTTCAAGCATTCATCTAGATCATAGAGCTCTGTTGTGTATAGCTCTGTACTTGCTGTACAGAGGCAACGCATGGTCGCTGTGAAGCTGAACACTGTGACACTGATGAGTCAAATGCATTAATGGTTACTCATGGTGGACAGTGTTTGGTGGCACTCCCTGATTAAAACAAGCTTGGAAGCAGGAGTGGCATCCACTTCTGAAATAGCTTGCCTCCAGAAACCCTATGAACCTGGAAAAAGGATGAAAGTCACACAAGTGTTGAGGACTTTCATTCCTAGGGTTGCTATGAGTTGCCTACTACTTGACGGCACTTAACAACAACAACCCTATAAAGTGTATCTCCGTGTGTGTGTGTGTGTTGGGTGATGTCTGGGGGGTTCCAACTCATAACAACCTTATTTGCAACATAACAAAGTATTGCTCTCCTTGCTAATAAAGAGCATTCTGCCTCTCTTTCCTTCATGAGAGATTTGTCAGTTCACTGGCAGTCCACGGTATGTAGACTAAATATTCTTTCCTATACCATAATTCAAGGGCATCAATTCTTGTCTCCTTTAGTCGTTATACAGCTTATAGATGCATGTTAAGCAATGAAAAATAATGCACTTAGTCCTGTAAAGAAAAGGGAGCTCTGACCTACAACCAGGAGAAGACAAATTAGATGAATGGGATCTTCTAAGAATCAAATCCTATTCACATCCAAAAACTTCTCCACCAGAGTAAAAAGGGAAGCCCCAGGCTAGAAAAGGGAGCTCTGGTGATCTAGTGGCAAGGAGTTACACTGGAGACGCAGTCGAAGGCATATAGTTTGAATCCACTATCAGCTTTTTGGGAGAAAGATGGGCAGTCTCTTCCCGTGTGAGTTCCAGCCTCTAATAGTCATCTGTAGGCTCTGCTATGAGCTGAGTTGACTCAGACAAGTGCTCTCAGTGACACCTCTGCTTTCTAACACTTTAAAGAGATGTTTTGTAGCTGATTTACTCAATGTAGAAGGCATGACTTGGTTTCTCGACTGCTGCTTTCAGGAGCTTTTCACAACATCAGTATTTTCCTCTATCATCATAGCTTCTTATGCAATTGGAGGGTTTTTTAATATAGTCTTTGGGATTTATATTGTTATGGATTAATGTTCAAATATTTTAAAATACAGGTATATAATATGTAGGAGTAAAAGCATATGGTGTCTGAATACTTTAAAAATGTTTTCATAAAGAAAATAGTGATAACAGTATGCAAATGTAGCCAAATCTTCACAACTAGTGAATCCTCATCATGGATCATTAAAATACACCCTCTCCTTTCATGCATGTTAAAATTTTCCATTGTAATTTTTTTAAAGAACAAACAAAATTAATTTTTTTTATTCTCCCCATGTTTTCATTTTGCTTTCCATTTTATTTGAATGAAAGTTTGCAAATCACATTGGGTTTTCACACATTTTGTTGTATAACGTTAAGTATAATTGATTAATGCAATTAAGTATATTATGATGTCTCCTCAAAGTGTATATGGCTTTTTCCTTTTCCAGCTTATTCATTTATTGCTTATTTTGACTCTGCTCTCCATTCCTTCTTAACCCTCAGTACCTACCCAAGAATGAGTCTGTGTCGCTTTTTACGATACAATCTTCATACTTAATAGTCCTCTTGTGACTGACTTATTTGCCTAGCATACTGTACTCTGGATGTGCCCATGTGATATGGTGTTTGGGGAGTTCTTTATTATTTTTTTAGTGTTGTATAGTGCCCCACTATGTGAATATAACATAGTTTCCTTCTCCATTCATCCTTTGATGGACACTTGGGTTGTGTCTGTCTCGTTACTATTGTAAATAGTGATTCAATTAATATTTGTCTACATATATCTGTTTGTGATAAATGAAATTTTTTTAGCTATAACTATTTATATGTGAGGGAGCTTCTTAGTAAGAGTAGTTAAATATTTCAAGGGATATCAGAGATTTCCAAAGCATTTTAAAGAGCAGCACAAATTCACTGGGATAAAGAAATACACTATTTAGCCCTAATGAAAAATATAGGAGACTTAAAAACTTGCTAGGCTCACTTATGCTTGTATTTAGAGCCTCTGTTCATGGATTTTCCTTGTTGTTGTTTTTTTTTAATTAAAGGGACTTAGTGATGTCTCTGCTTTACCCCTGTACTCTGTCATCACTGAAATCTTCACGAGCAGTCCCTTTAAATGGGTAACTAATGGAATGTTGAAAAACAACTCATCCACAGCAAGCACTTAAAAGACTCTTGCACTGGTATCTTTCTGTTGAAAGTCCATGCTTGTAAGTGCAAACTAAAACCATTTGATGTTACATGATCAATAGGAAAGCCTTTAAACTAGTATGCATTTGTCATTTGGAAAGGTACTGTCTTAACATGCTATAAACACTCTTAATGTGCTTAGCTATTGTTAAATGTATAATTTTTGTTTGAAAGACATTGGGGAAAATGTTTTCACATAAAATGAATACTTTTGCAGTTTATTAAGTGGCAGTATTTGTGTTACTATCATATTTTACATAGCTCTGGTGGCCTAGTGGCAAGAAGCTGCTCTGCAATCCCAAAGACACACAGTTTGAGGCCACCAGCTGCTCTGCTCTGAAAACCCACTGGAGGGTCAGCTATGGGTCAGTTCTGACTCGACGGTACTCAACAACAACAACAGTTCCTTTATATAACAAACTGAGACTGAGTCTCAAAACTAGGTAAAAATGTCAGCCAGCAGCCATGGATTTAGACCTAACTCTGTTCACAGATGAGTAACTGGCACCTGACTGGGTAAGTAGGTGCCTCCAGCTTACAAAGTGAGTCAGTGGACAAGCGGGCTTTTGCCTTCCTAGTTGAACTACTTACTATCCAGTGCTTTGTTTTTGTGTACTGGTGTGGGGTTT
>NW_006399864.1:619643-666808 GCF_000299155.1 Elephantulus edwardii
AAAGGATCTAAGGTTTTCCTTTAAACAAATACATGTTCGGAGGAATAAGTGAGTAGAATAACAGGGATTTTGATTTAAACTCGGAATCAGCATTGATGACTCTCAGGTATTGCCCTTTATGTCTCTAATTTAGGTTATGCTGCGGTGAGAAGACCATCCCACCCTCATTTATAGGAAACAACATTCACCGATACGTGTAATTTTTAGGTTTTTGGATTCTTCTTTTCCCTCCCTCTTGCATTTCTTAGCAGAAGTCCTGCCACTTAGTCTCTGCCTGTCCCTTCTCCTAGCTTATGATGACTGAGACTAGCTTATTTTCTTAACTTTATTTTAATATTATAGAGCCTTTATAATTCTGAAACTTGATAGTACTTCAAGAAACCTTTACTAGTAGTACAGAGGATATGTCATACAAAGTTTCACAAACCAATAAATTAATAAATAGAGCAATGACTTTATTTCCTTTTGCTATTTTAAGTGACACTGTGTAAAAAAAAAAAACACGTGTGTGTGTGTGTGTGTGTACCTACCCAATATGGACAATAAAATACTACTTTATAAAGATAATGTTTTTGCGAAGAAAGGCAAAATCAAGACAAGATAGATGCAATAATGAATATGTATTAAATATGTAAGGCATTAATGAGGAAAGCAGCAAGATATTCCACACAGGTCAAAATATAATCCAAGTAATAGACATTTTTATAAGTTAGGATTATTAAAATGAATGTGCAAATGAAGGCACATTTTTCCAGTTGGGAAGATAAGTAAATTCAAGAATATTGGACAGAACATACATGTTTATGAGCAAGAATTATTTTGCACTGCTATCAGTTATTTATAGAGTTGTAAATTAGTTTCCATAGATTCTGAATCACATAACCTAGATGCATGTGCTCTTAGATACAGCACAATTTTCCACTGAAGCACAGATTTTTTTCCTATAATAATGTGTTCCCCAAGTACATCATACCATTAGTGATGTTCTACTCCTAACAGAAAGAAGTCCAAACTTCTCAGGCTGACATTTGTATATTAGATTTGGACTCTTTCCATTGAGTACTGACATCCCTCCTAGCACCCCAGCCCCCTCCTTTTTACAGCCAAGTTAACTACATATTCCCAAATTCTACACATTTCATCATTTAAGTCCCTGATAAATTGTCAGTTCCTCATTGAAGCTACTTCCTGGAAAAGGAGGGCTTCAGGCTTGGAGAGTAGGGGTGAGTGAAAAAGAAGACCCTCAGTAAGAAAGATTGACATGTTGTTATGTGTCATTGAGTCGCCTGTGACTCATACTTGTGATTTATGGCCTTCAAAACCTGCTGGAGGGTCAACCATCAGTCTGCTCAGAGCCCACACCAAGGATAGACATGACATATTTGAATTAGTGCAGGTGAATACATCATATGTATATGTATCCATATTTTCAATTATCTATATTACAGATTTTTGCATTAAGATTCAAAACTAAAACTGTCATTTGTGTCAATTCTGAGTCATGATAACTCCATGTGTTTCAAAGTAGAACTTCAAATTCTTGAGGAAATTGTTTAACTGATTTACTAAATACCCTCTCTGTTTGCTCATAGTACTTGGAAGAGTACCCAGCATAGTTTTTACATTCCAAAACAAAAATAGAAAATATGCATATTTTAAAGTAACTTTACTCAGATTATTTCACGACAAGTTAATATGCATGTTCTGTAGACCCCTGAGGTAAAATTCATGCACACATAGTGATATAAGTTATCAAATACATACCATTATACTCCCAGCATTCACAACACAAAAATGTGCTGGTTGAAGAAGTATCGTTCTGGTAGTGATAAATTATTCTGCATGCAGCTAGCTATCTTCTCCCTTTGCCATATGGATTTTTATCACACCTTTTCTGTTAGTCCCAAATTTCTGTGCTAATTGCATTTGAACCAAATCACTGCAAAGATAAATTCAGAGGATAAGGTATTTTAATTGGGACTGCAAAGCTTTTGAAGTTGTAAGTGAAAATGAAAGTGGGAACGAGAGAAAATCCAAAAAGGCATGTCGAGAAGTGGCAATAACCTTCCTCACATCTCCTCTTTAGATGAGATGGAGTGGTATTGAGATCAATAGAAGCATTCTGCCTCCGTGCACAGCAGACTAAAAGTACAAGTGTAAAGGAATGTTAACTGTTACCTTAGCTAGACAGAGATGAAATAAGACTTCCCTGAAACAGGTTAGAAAGGTTGTCAGAAGGAGGATGTGCTTATTTGGATGCTTAATCTTTCTCAACATCTGCTAGACCAGGATTTTGCAGTTCAGGCTCTATTAGCATGTAGATCTGGGTGATTCTTTGCTGTGGGAGCTGTCCTAAGCATTGTCAAATCTCTAGCACCATCTTACTAGATGCCAACGGCTCTCACTCAATTTGAGAGTCAAAAATTACTCCGTATATTGGCAAATGCTGTCTCGGTATAGTGTTGCCAGATGTTGCATAATGAAGTATCCTCCGTTTCGTTTGAATTTCAATAAATGGCAAGCAGCTTTATGCTGTATGTTGTGTGCGACATTCAAAAAACACACTTGTACTAACAAATAGATAAAAAGTAGGGAGTTCTGGTGGGTAGAGGGTTGTGCTACCAACCCCAAGGCAGGTGATTTGAATCCTTCATCACCTTCTCCAAGAAGAAAGATGGACCGTTCTTCAGGTGTCATTAACAGCCTCTGAAAATCTGTTTGGAGGCCTGCTATGAGTCAGTTCTGACTTGACAACAATGAGTTGCATTGACAAGAAGATAGATGATAGATAGATAGATAGATAGATAGATAGATAGATAGATAGATAGATAGATGATAGATGATAGGTAGATGTGTGTGTATCTATATATCATCTATATCTGTCTATCATCTATCTATCTATCTATCTATCTATATCAAGTTAAATCTTAGAAGAAATGACATATTTCCAAGGACAAATAAAAGAATGATATAAAAATTTTTTTAAGTGTATCAGAAAGACAAGAGCACAGAGTGACTTTTTAAAAATGTAAGGAAATAGCTAACTATGGTCATTACTAGGGAAACCTGAGTATTAAAACAAACAGGGGAAAAAAGGAGTAGTCGGGGGTTTTGAGGAAGAGAGATATATATATTTAAAGATTACCAGAAGGCAGATCAAGTTTGATGCTTATTTTGCTTTATTTTATCAATTAAAATTATTTATGGTCTAATGTGAAAGAAGATACAGTAAAATATCTGCTAAATCCATGTTATATGAATTGAAACCTTCCCAAAAATTTGAATTACCAGAATATTTTCATATGTAAGAACCATTAGTAGCAATCTTGACAGAATCATTATGTTGGGAAAATGGCATTTTATACTATAAGAAACAAATCCCCAAATATACACAAAGGCTGAAGTACAATAAAAAGTCACTGCCATCAGGTTAATTCTGACTCATATCAATCCTCTTTTGGATTTTCAAGGCTAAAAACAGACAGGGATAACCTCTCCTCCCTTGAAGCAGCTGGTGGATTTGAAACATCAGCGTTTTGATTAGCAGTGCACTATCCTCACTCTTACTAAGTAAAATAGAAGTCTAAAGTCAGGCTGGAGACTAAGGTGGGCCTGATCCGGGCTATAGTCTTTGCAGTTATGTGCTATGCATCGAGAGTTGGGCAGTGGATAGGGCTGATAGAAAGAGGATTGATGCCTTTGAGCTGTGGTGCTGGAGAAGAGTGTTGGACTGCTAGGAGAACAAGCAGGTTTGTCCTGGAGAGGGTGAAGCCAGAGTGTTCCCTGGAGTCAAGGATTCTGAAGCTTCATCTGACATATTTTGGGCATGTTGCAAGGAGGGACTGGTCCTTGGAAAGGGACATCATGTTTGGCAGAGTGGAGGGGAAGCAAAGGAGAGGAAGACCTTTGGTGAGATGGATCGATTCTGTGACTGGAGCGGTGGGAATAAGTGCGTTTGAGATGGCTAGGTTGGCACAGGATAGAACAGCATTTAGAGTTCTTGTACATAGGGTCGCTATGAGTCGCAAGCGACTCGATGGCACATAACAACAACAACAAAGTTGGTGTTGCTGAAAGGTGGGGAGACTCTTTTCTAAGGGTGGATTCAGTGACCCAGGTTCCTTTTATCTTGTAGCTCTTGTCAAAGAAGACAATTTATACTCAAGAAGAAAGGAGTTCTATTTAAAAAAAAATACAACTGCATATTTTAAAAAAATATACAAAGCACTCTTAGATCAAGTGGAAATAGGGATTTAGAGAGAGAAAATAAAGGAAGAATTTCTCTTCTCACTGATGGGGATTCAGGACCAACTCAGTAGATATTCTAGTGGGTTTCTGAAGCTGTACGTTCCATGTCCAGCTTTCTGCCTTAAGCCCTGGTGGATTTGAACTTCCAGAGAGGCATGACCTTTGAGTAAATGAGCAACTCCTTATAAACAACTCCACCAGAACTCCCTTCCCAAAGTAGAGCTGTAGTAATTGACTGTAGATAAGATCGGCTTCAGTTTGAAGTCGTCTAAAATGTTAGGTAAGGAGTCAGTTATTACCTCGGTGTGTGGCTCCAGCTGGTTTCACTATGCATGAATTTGTAGTAGGTTGTGTAAGTTTGTAGTCATAAACCTGTTTCCCCCCAGTAACTAATTGTTCACATCTTGGCATATTTTCATCTGGTTTCCATACGGACCTTTGCTTCCTGGTAATGCATGCTGGCTCCATCATTCTTACATCTGACACTAGTGCCTTCAGATTGAATTTTTTTCTGTTTATATCCTGACATCTTTACAATACAGCTTCTAAAAATCTCATTTTCATCTACTTCAAAGCTATAGAAGGGTCGTCAGTGGACACTCTCATCCGTCAGATCTGTCTCTAGCAAACATCATTTCTGCAATCTTTTCACTATCTAGAATACAGTCACTGAGGCAATTGTGAATGAAAAAAGAGGCAGGGATATATTGTGGGATTTCAGGACAGCTTGCTAGTTTCTAGCTGCAGTTTTGCAAATAATGCAATTTAAACAAAGATATTTAAAATGGAGTTAAAGTATTATAGAATCAACGTAGGCCTTCAGCCATCTGAGATGGGGGGAAAGTTATCATCACTAGGATCCTGAACCTCATAACCTTCTGCACCTTGTTGTTGTAGTTGTGTACAGCCCCATAGCTGACCCCTCCAGTGGGTTTTCAGAGGCAGTGAATTGCATGGGAGGAGATTGCCCATCCTTCTCCCATGGAGCAGCTGATGGCCTCGAACAATGTGCCCTCAGAATTACAGTTGAGCTTTTTGCCACTCGGCCACTAGAGCTCTCTGTATCTTGGAAGGACATTTCCTAGTGCATTGTTGATAAATGGTGGACTAACTTACAGTGTCAATTTGTGGATCTTCATCTCCATGAGAGAAAACCTCTGGCAGCCATGAAGGTAGTCTCTTGGGCTGTGCCTTGTGACTCTTCTAGCTTATGTTTCATTAAATATGTTTATGAACAGCTTGAACAGAGACCAAATGTATGGCCAACCCATATGAAGAGGGATATAAATGATATTATAGATGAGAGCAGGTTCAAAATGATCTCAAGTTTTAAGAGTAATCAAGCTTTTTCTGAAAAGGGCCAGATAATCCTTTAGGCTTGTTGGGCTGTTATGTCTCTCACAATCTTCAGATCTGTGTTGAAGTGTGAAAAGCAGCCATTGGCAATATGAAAAGGCAGGGCTGTGTTGGTGTTCTAGTAAAATGTACTTTATCAAAGCAAGTGGTAGGTTGGATTTGACCAAGATAATAATTTGCTAGTCTCTATTGTAAAAGTGTAGCTTGAAATCTGAAGACAATAAATGTTAATTTCTTTCCACCCAAACAACACTAGCCGTTAATTCTGTACAGATACATGCCTTTTCTAATCACAGTAGAGCTATAAGAAAGGTATGATCACATTTTTTTTACACAGATGAGAACTAAGTGTCAAATAAATAGTTTGACGTAGCTTTCACAGCTGAGAAGCTCTGTAGGGAACATGATGCTACCTCAAGGAATGTTTGTATGTCTTGAAAAAAAACTCAAAAATTCTTTGTCATCAAGTCAGAACTGACTCGTAGGTGACTCTCGAGAAGATTGTCTTTCTGTAAGCTTCAGATCCTACAGGAGACTGCCCATCTTTTGCTGCTGGATTGGAACCAGAAGAGAGATGCCATCTCTGGGTGGGCGGTACAGCACTCCATGGACTATGTCACCAGGGCTCCATGGAGGAATTGTTACTTGAAGAAGTAACAATTAATTGTTTCAATAAACATAGAGGAAAACATTACTTGGCAAAAAAAAAATCCCAAGGGCAAAGCCTAAGTCTTCTGACCCTGTTTTGATCCCAGTGTACAAACTTGAGAAACTCCCTTAACTACTAGGCCTTAGGGACCTAGGCAATAAAAGTGAAATTCAGCTAGAGGAGCACTAAATCTCTCACAGGCCTAATAGCTCTCACTTCTGTTAATATGTTAAGTTGTTGTTGTTATGAACCAATGAATGGGAACCGACTCATAGCCGACCCTCCGGTGGGTTTTCAGAGGCAGTAAATCCTATAGGAGCAGATTGCCCATCCTTCTCCTGTGGAGTAGCTGGGGGATTGGAGCTACAGCAGTACAATTTCTTACCACGAGGCCACCAGAGCTCCAGGAGAAGAGCATGGTTTGTGAGATCAAGGAGAATTGACTTTTTGTAACCCTAAAACCAATTCTCATTGTTTTCACTTTAAACTAATGCATAAAATGGATTAAAAGGACATTGTACTTGCATAAATATGTTTTATAAATTGAACATCATGTCCGTTTTTGAACTGTTTGGTTATTATTAGGTGCGATCCAGTTTACTACGATTCACTGAGACTCTATGAACAGCACGTGGCCTTCTTATCCTGTTCTGCTCAGTCCTCACAATCTCCACCATGCTCAAGCTCATGCTTTTTTTATTATTATTATTAAATTTTATTAATTTTAATGAACATTTACAGAGATATGGGTTTTCATTCATTCATTGTTGCACTATTTTCTCTACCCTCCTCCCCAGTTCATTCTTCTCCCCCCCCTGAATGTCTGTTTTAATTGTCTCATTGCCACAGTGCTTGTCAAAGCCAGTTCTGATTAATCTCCTTTGTCAGTGTGTCCTTTGCCATTCCCTATCTCTCCTCCCTGAGAGAGACTTCACCCTGATTCATAAGCAAAAGGGGGCAGTGTATTCTCTTAGCTACTTCCTGCTGAAAAGGGCCGCTGTAAATCTTCCTCACTGAGGGTCTTCTCTCTTTGCTCTCTTTACTTTTTCGCACATAATATTATGTGTGGGTTTTTGTGTTTTTTTTACTTGTGGGTTCCCCCCCCCAAGATGGTTGTGTTTGTTTTTAACATGTGGGTTTCCCCCCCCAAAGATGGTTTGTGGGGGTTTGTGTGTGTGTGTGTGTGTGTGTTTTTGTGTGTGGGTTCCCCCCCCAAAGATTGTCCCTCCTGGCAAGATGCTCGAAGTATCTGAGACAAAGTTTCATCATCCTTTCCTCTAAGAAGCACCCTGGCTGTGTTTTCTCCAAGACAGATTAACTGTTCTTTTGGGAGTTCATAGCATATTCGATAATCTCCTCTAACGCTACAGTTCAAAGACATCGATTCTTCTTTGGTCTTTCTTGTTCATTGTTGACTTCCAATTGCATAGGAAGTCTTTGAAAATATCATGATGTAGGTCAGGTGCCTGTTCGTCTTTAAACTGATATCCTAGCTCCTTAATACTTTAAAGAGGTTCTTGGTAATTGGTTTACCCAATGCATTGTGTCTTTTGGCTTCTTAATTCTTTATACTGCTGTTGTTATGTACCATCAAGTCAGAACAGACTTAACACCTGATACTCTAGTAATTTTCAAAGTCAGTAAGTCACACAGGAGAAGAATATACCTGTCTTTCTGTCACATAGCTATGCATGGATTCGAACCACATACCTTTGGGTCACCACTAAGGCACTAGCACACAAGAATTGGAGTCCTGTAACTAGTTAACATGCTTAACTGCTTCTACTATGGATGTTAATTGTAGGACCAATTGAAAAGAAATCATTGACAACTTCAGTCTTTTTACCATCTGTTATATTATTGCCTGTTGCTCCTATTGTAGATTACACAAGCGATTAATATTGCTTTTAAGATCACTTGGCTTGTCAAACTTAGATGTCTGCAGCAGAAATTTAGCTCATCCGTTCTGTTGGAGACTCATACACCACTTGGATTCTTTCTGACCATTATGGGGCATTGCCTTCAGGGAAAAGTATAGTTTTACACAAAATTGCAGCTCCCATAGATGCTTTTGTTATTGTTAGGGGCTATAAAGTCAACTGTAACCCAATGACCCTGTAAACAACAGATTAGAACCCTACCGTCTTCTCAGTCTCTGCCATGCACACTCAGTCTCATTGTTAGAGCCACCCTGATACCAATACTGTCCTCCACTCAGGGCCACTCCACTCAGGTGTCAATCCTTTTTGTGGAGGGTCTTCCTTTCTTTTTTTTCCAACAAGGTATCTCTTTCCAAGGAATGACGTTATGCCCGAAGCATACGAGACAAAGTTCCACCCTTCTTGCCTCTAGCCAGTGTCCTGGTTACACCTCCTCCAAGGCATCTTCGTTTGTTCTTTTGGAAGCTCATGGGATAGTTATTACTCTCGCTTGAGTATATTCCTAATGATTCCCATATACTTTAGCTCCAAACTATTACATAGCCAGATGAGAAACTCCAGAACCAATCCTGTAAATATTTATTTTGAAATAACGTAAATACCCCATTTATGGTATTTCAACCACAATCGTAGCCCTGCCTATAACTGTACTGAGAATCTTGTAAAGGAAAGCAGTGGTCCTGAGTGGAGGACAGTATTGGTATCAGGGTGCTTCTCCCTCTTTTGGAAATGACTTTTCTGTGTGTCTCTGCCCTGCAATGTCTACATGAAAGAGTCTCTATAGAATATGGTCAAATTTGGGTGTGTTATTCCCTGGGAACAGAATATAGAGTAGGACTTTGAACTGGTTTATCCAGTTTCCACCTTCTGCTGAGAATTTGCATTTCCACCCAAATATACTAAAATCAGAATTTACATTTTATCAAGATTTCTACCTGGGGATTAAGTGACTCTGATTCAGTCTATCTGGGGTGTAAATGTAAATTCTAAGCAGGGAGACTGAACCTATATATTCCCTTAGAGAATTATGCTGATTTGAAATAAAATTTTAAACTGGGAACTTTGAATGATTGGTATTTTTAGACCAAGAGTTTTAGCATTTAGATAATTTTATTTTTCCTATTTCCTTTATGGCCTTGTTTTGCATACATACATAGTTCACAGGTTCACAAAAAACCTCCCGTGGTCTAGCAATCTCAGAATAAATAGCCTTTGAGAATAAAGAACTAGCAGTAAAAAATGTGAAAAAAGTCATTATTTTGGAAAAACAAGTCTGTTTATAATTTGTATATAAATTGTATATGATAAAAATACAATTCAAGCTAATATTTGTAAATATATATATAGATATACTTTGGACGTGTTGTGAGGCAGGATCTATCCTTGGATAGGGATGTCATGCTTGGGAGGGTGGAGGGACAGCACAGGAGAGGAAGACCCTCAATGAGATGGATTGATTCAGTCACTAGGGTAATGGAGATAGGTGTGTCAGAGACAATAAGATTGGCACAGGATAGAGCAGGGTTTAGGGAGCCATACATAGGGTCACTATGAGTCACAAGCAACTTGATGGCACATAACAACAAACAACAGTATTTCTAAAACATCTTATCCAGTAAGATAGTATGAGCTTACATCATGGTACCAAATTGACCTAAAACCCCAGAGTTCTATTTGGGTTTTTTAGTTTGTTTGTTTGTTTTACAGCACCTGTTTATTTATTCCTTAGAGTATTTTCTGTTCATATTGCATGATTAATTCAAGCTGAATATGGAAGGAAAGGTTCTGAGCCCCATAGTTTCTCAGTGAACCTGGGACGGTGAAGGGCCCACTGTCTCATCATTGTGCTCTCTCTCTCCAGCGTGTATCGTTCTTGGACGTTGAGTCTGAGACAAAGCTGTCCAGAGTGTAAAACACAGGCTGTTCTGAAAGATGTTCTTTACGCTTCTGTTCAGTGATTGTCAAAACTAGTCTCATGGCTGTATTTGAAGTTAATGTGTGACTCACATGAACTCACCGTGCACTCCAAAGGACTATAAAGTAGCAGATTGCAGACATGGCTGATCATTGAAAACTGCATCCTTTTCAACCCTATTTTATAACCCTGGAGTCATACTTGAAATACTTCCAGTTAAAATAAAATCTTATAAGCGATTCTCCATATAAACAGTAAGTTGCTGTATGACCAAGGGACATTTTAAAAACAGACACAATAAGAAAGGCAGATTTAAAATGACTCCAGCAGCAGTGATGGGGAAGGGATAAAGAAAGGAGAAATCTAGAAGCTGAGAGATTTCATTTCACCACACAATGTGTAGGATTTAACGGGGAAAACAACATGGCATGCAATTCATCGGTGGCAACAGCATTCTCACCAACATTCTTAGGAGCCTAAGAATGTTCATAGTTTCTTTTATTTTTGGAATTTCATCCCCACCCCTCCTTCTTTGACTCAGAAAAATCCAGTGGGATAGGCACAAAGTGGCCTCAAACCAGTCCTTGTTCAATTCTTTCAGTAAATGTTTGGCATGCCATGGCTGCTTCTGATGCTGGTGCAGAGCCCGCTCAGCACCCGTGTGGGGCCTAAAGTAAAGGGAAGGAGAGCTGGTGATATTCCTGCATCTACTGGAAAGATGGAAAAGTAAGATTAGATCTGCACTAGGTGAAAATGACCAATGCATGATTTACTAAGCTATTGATTTTTAAAATTAAATCTATATTGTTGGTGTTGGATCTGATCAGCATTGACTAGGTTTGGGCTGGAGCTTTTATTCCAGTATGTTTTCAAAAGCTCTTTGGCTCATTCGTCAGGCATTATTTGCATCTCTCCTAAAGAGTCTTTGACTTGGGAAGAAGTTAGGTCATCTCTGTGCTTTTGGGGAAAGGAGCAGGTTCTGCTCCCTTCACATGTAATACTCAGCAGCTATCAGCTTGTAGCTCACTTACTGTAGGTGAAAAAGGAAAATACTGATTGGAAATTACCACTGCTCCTTCTCAGTGATTGATGGATTTGTAGAATGAGGTTTTAATTGCCATGTTGTATCTACTAGATCTTGTGTTGACACTGCCCTTGGTTTATTTTGCCCCCTGTTCTGTAGAAGGAAAATAACCCCAAAACTAAAATTACTAGTGAAAAGTTAAAGCTAGAATTAAAAAAAAAATATTGGTTTGCATACAAACTGTATACCTCGTGTTTCATTTATATCCATTGTGTTTCACACATCATTTCATTCACATTTTCATATGATCATTCCTATTACACAGTGTTTTTTAAAATTAGTCACCATTGATCTATGCCCACTATTATCCTTTCAGGTCCTCCCACTGGATCTTTCCTACCCTTTTCCTCTGCCCACCAAACTCTATGACCTCATGATCCCTCCTTCTTCCTTCAGGCCTTCTTTTCCCTCCCCTTTCCCTCTTTGGGCTTTTGTACATATCTTACTAGTCATCCTTCTCTCTTTTATAATAATGGTCTTATGCAGTATTTGTCCTCATGAGACTGAGTTAATTCATTCAGCATAATGCTCTCCAGTCTCCCCTCATTATTTATATAGTATTTTTCTAAATTATTGCTCCTCAGTGATCCATTGTATTCCTTTCATTTCTAGATGGAATCTACAATCCCTTCAAGTTATGAAACTTCCAATCTCTCCACATCCTCACCAACATTTATTGCTTATCCTCCTAGGAAGATAGAAATGTGGGTGCATTTGGCAACAAATTAACCAAAAACTAACAATAGGCTGAGGTTGTGGCAGGAACTTAATGGGCCAAGTGAAACTGGCCCCCTACCCAAAGGCTGCCACATTCCTAGTATGCATATGTTGAGCTGAAATTATAGAATTGTACCTATAATCTTCAAGAGGATATAAAAAGAGTTCTCAATTCATTGGTAAATTGTTGTCAGTCAGTGTGAACCAAGTTTTCATCATAATTCTTGATGATGGCATTGCTTGATCCTTGTCTGGCTTGACTGTTATTTCTGACAAGTGTGGGAGTTAGGACTTTTTATAGGCATACATTGTCCTGATGTGCTTCACTTTACTACGCGTCACAGATACTACGCTTCTTTCCAACTGAGGATTTGCAGCACTAGGGCAGCACGGACGGTTCTTTCGCACCATTATTTCAACGCCATGTGCTCACTGTCTGTCTCTGTGTCACATTTTGGTAGTTCTCACCTTGTCTCACACTTTTTCCTAATGCTATTGCATACTTAATAGACCACTGTATTACTTTTATATGCACTAAACCAACAAAAAAAAGGTCCTTGGGACTTGCCTTCTTGTGAGATTTGCAGAATGTCATGATCCAGAACTGAACTCACAGTATCTCCAAGGTATGCTATCGAGAAAATGCTACCTTATTTTTAGTAGGGTTTGTAATGATTAAATCAAGAGTATGAACCTACCAAGAGAATTTAAAAATGAAAAATACTGGGCTCTTTCCTATCTATTGAAAGGTCACAATAGTTCTTTGTTTTAACTCTTCAATGTACTGATTGATCATGGCTATACCCAGTCACAGGCTAAACTCTCTCTAAGGGTCCAGCCCCAGCACAGGTGAGAGTCTCAGGATAATGAATTTGAAAGTTAAATGATCCTTTCAGTGGAGGAAAAACCACCAAGGCTAAGAATGAAGCAGCAATTAATGTCAGGGGTACCTGGTCAGATATCCACCAAGTTCAGCTTTAAGCGTAGTGACAGAACCAGATGCACTGATAACCTAATAGATTCCATTTTTGTCTGTTTCTTAACACAGAGACTCTTGGCTTAGTGTCAATCTGCTGCATTGATTCTAGCAGTCACTCTGGTTATCCTGTTAGAAATCTGAGTGTTGACATTTCTGTCTGGTAAAATACTTGCCAGTTAGATACTATGTGGATATTTTGACTTGACTTTTCTTTTTGTCCAGTTCAGCCTCATTCAGGATCTAGTTGCTCTTTTCTGAATTAATGAATGAATACAGGCCTAGTTTTAGGAAGGATAGCACAGAACCGGACAGTGTTGAGTCTGGAGTACATAGTTTTGCTGAGTCAAAAATTACTCCAGTGGCACCTAACAGCAGCCTTTAAATGAGAGAGAGATCTCACATAAACTGGTTGTTTGAAGATTTGCAAAGTGATTGACCTAGTGGATAGAAGTTGCCCTGCCAACTTAATTTGGGTAGAATGGTTTGAATCCACCAGCTGCTTCCTGGAAGAAGGATGGGTGATCTCTTCCCATACAGGAGGGTCCTACATGAATTGGGTCCAACTCCAGTGCAATGCGATTTGAGTTTTAGTGCTCAAACAAGGTGTAGGCATTACACAGTTATTCAGCCACCCTAAAGGCCACACTTGTCTGGTAATTTCAATCCACCAACTTTTCTCTGAGAGAGAGGCAGGCAATCTCCTTATGTATGATTTACAGCCTCAAAAACCTGCTGGAGGGGCAGCTGTGAATAAGTTTGAACTCTTTGGCAACTGTTTGAGTTTGAGTACACACACATATTCCTAAGTGTCTCCGTATTTTCTTGGATATTACATCTCTATTTCCAGTTTAAATCTCCTTTTCCTGTATTAATATATCTGCATTAAAGATGCTCCCCTAGTAATAGCAAGTATAATATTAAAACTAGTCCTAATAGGTTAAGGGAGCCAATGGTTATGCAAGTAATAGTATTCATATCAAAGCCCATTTGATGGTATCTTTACAGAAGCAGAAATATAAATAAGCTGGGTTTCAGAGAGTTTGGCATATTACATGAGTGGTTTGATGAGGAGCTCGGGCAGGAATATGAAGAGTAAACATTAATCAGAAATTTAGTCAGCTAGCCAATGTAAACCAGAAAAAACAACAGAACATATCCCTTAAAAATAACAAAAGTTTAATTCCTCTAACTGTAACAGGAAGATTATGAAATCACTGAGGTAACGTGGTTCAGGTTATTTTTAGCTTGTTTAATATATCATTCCATTTGTATAAGAATAAATCTTGTTAGAATGTAGAGCACTTTGGTAGTATTCATATGCTCCCCCACCCCATTTCATAGTTTCAGTGAAAATCTTATTTGACTTTTTGTATTTTGGTTGGTGTTATGTGCTACTAAGTCAGAACCAACCCCCAGCTCACCCTCCAGCATGTTGTCGTAGGCTGTAAATGGCACAGGAGGAGATTTCCCTTCTTCCACAGAGGAGCTGGTGGTTTCAAACCACGTGCACACTAGATGGAGGAATTATCAGGTTTACTAAAAACAGTAAACACTGCGTTGTTATCATCCTTTCCTCAATAAAAGGAACAAAACAAACTTTCTTTTGAGAAATGCTAAAAAAGATCAGATTTCTTTAATCTTGGCAATACTCATTTAATTCTTTCACTTTTATTGCCTTTGAGTTGAAAGTCACTCATACCTGACTTTCCTCTGAGTTTTTCAGTCTGTAACTGACCAATAGGTAGCATGATGATAGGTAGAAAAAAAGACTGAAGTTAGCAGTTTCAGCTTGCTTGGATCCACAATCAAAACCCTTGGCTCCAGCAGTCAGGAAATCAAAAGGCAAATGTCATTGGGTGAATCACTGTTAAGGATCTTTGCTAAAGAGCAGTAATATCAGTCTAAGGACTAGAGTGCTCTTGATCCAAGCCACAGTCTTCTCAATTTCTTGCTATGCATCAAAGAGCTAGACAGTGACTAAGGATGACTGAAGAAGAATAGGTGCCTTTGAATTGTTATGATGCTGGAGAAGAATTTTTAATATACCATGGACTATAAATAGGTCTATCTTTGAGAGGGTTAAAACATGTTGTTCCTTGGAGGCAAGGATTTTGAAACTCTGTTTCTCATTCTTTGTCAGGAGGGATCAGTCCTTAGAGAAGAACATCATGCTTGGAAGGGTAGATAGCATAAGAGAGGAAGACCCTCAATGGGCTGGATTGACACAGTGACTATGACAATGGGATCAGGTGTGTCAGAGATGGTGAGGTGGGCTCAGAATAGGGCAAAGTTCAGAGTCATAGTCGACTCGATGGCATATAGCAACACAAGCACCAAATGGCCTGGGAAGACATTGCCCATCATATGGGACCACTAGTGGATTTGAGCCACTAGGAAGGCATGGTTTTGGGGTTAGCAGTGCAACTTCCTGTAGTGGAGGCTGCCAGAGTGTGTTTAACTCATAATCTAAATGTACTAGAATACATGTTTCCAACTATTTAATTAGGCACTTACCAGTGATTTTCAGCATACAAAATTTTAGAAGTAAATATAATGCAATTCAATTCTTTAGTAATTAATAACAAAAACTTTAACATAAATAAATAATAAATAAATAGATAGATAGATAGATAAATAAATAAATAAATAAATTGCTTAAAAGTATACAATAACGAATAGGTCTTATATAAATTCATCGGGGAAAATCCACGATAATTAAATAGAAAATAATTCTGCAAAACAATAGCTACAGTATGAACCATTTGCGTTTTTATAAAAGAAAAGGATAAACATACCCACTTTATCTACACTTACACTGTTAACTTTGTCTGAAAGTAATTTTTAGAGGCATACACAAAAATGGCAGAAGCTGATTATGAAAGGATGTTATTGTTGTATACCCTTCTTTATATTTAAAGTCAAGTATTTAAATACTAATTTAAAAATCTAGTAAAATAATAATTTCAAAGAGAAATATATCTGTAAAATGTGGAACAGGCAAGATAATCTTACCATTCAAAAAAAAAAAAAGGTAGATGGTCATTGTATTTAAAACTTAGAGCAAAACAATAGAATTTATTATCTTCTTAGTGAAAGCATGTCAGTCCTTCATAAAAAAATTTCCTGTCATGATATTCTGATTAACTGTCAAAATACTTTTAAACCAAGTATACAATAATAGAAAAACATGTAATTTCTTCAGCTATTGGTTCTTCAGTGAGTTATTTCTTTCAGTGAGATTCGATAAATGGCAGAAGCATACGCTGAATATATAATTCATTAAGGTAACTTGACAGGAAGCATTATAGCTCACATAACCAATGACTTGATGTGCTCCAGACACTTTTTTTTAAAATACATTGGTTTTTGTACGAAGTTAATATTGCTTTCACACCATCCTTAATTTACATTTTGTTTCATACCTTCATTCTCATTATGTTTTATAAAATCAATCACCATTAAACCATGCTCTTCATTTCCCTGTCTTTCCAGATTTCCACAGGATCTTTCCCATTTCTCTTACTCCCCCACCCTCCACCCACCAACTTGTATGACCCTGTGCTTTCCCCCCACCCTCCAGTCCTCTGTTCTCACCTTTTCCCCCCTTGGATATCCATACACATTTTACTATCCTTTTGTTTTTACAATAATGGTCCAATGAAGTATTTATCCTTATGAGACTGAGTTAGTTAACTAAGCATAATTCCCTCCAATTTCTCTCAAGTTATGTAGTAATTTTTGAAATCATTGGTTCTGAGCGCTATGTAGTCTTCCATCATGTGAATGTACCACAGTTTCTCAATCTGTTCATTTGTGGCTGGACATTTGGACTGTTTCCATGTTCTTGCTATTGTGAATAATGCAGCTATGAAACTGATGTGCAAATCTCTGTTTGGGTCTCAGTTCTAATTTCCATCGAGTATATTGCTAGGAGTGGAATAGCTGGATCATATGGAATTTCTATGTTCAGCTTTTTTTCAAATAAAATGATTATTTTATACTGGTTTACAAAGTTCATGTATATTGTTTTTCACACCAGATCTTTCCCATTTTCTTTACCCACTTCTCACTCCAACCCATCAAATTGTGTGACCCTATGATATGTTAAACTTTTTAAGAAAATGCCAGCCTGCCTTCTGGAGTGGTTGTATGATTTCACCATCTCTCCACATCCTCTCCAACATTTATTGCTTGCTGTTCTATTAAACTTTGTCACTGATACTGGGGTAACATGGTATCTCATTTTGATTTGCATCTTTCTCCGTGATTTTAATCATTTCTTTATGTGCCTGTTGGCTATCCAAATATCTTCCTCTGTTAAAAGTCCTTCCAGGTCTCTTACCCATTTTGTAATTCGGTTATTGATGTTTTGTTTTTTAGTTTTTGTTTTTCCTTGTGTAGGCCCTATGGGATTCTGTAAATGAGTTTAGTTTTTTGTTTTTTTGTGTTTTTTTCATGAGACCCTTGTCTGAGATGTTTTTCTTTTTTATGTACGCAGGTATTTAATCCTTAGTAAATCTCATTCTTCAATTATATCCTCTGCTGGTTTATTTTTCTGGCCGTATTTGACAGCCTCTTTATACCATAGGTGAGGCTTTCCAAGCATTGACACAATTTGTCTCTTATGATGTTTATAGTTTTGGGCTTTACACCTAGCTCTCTGATCCATCTTGAGTTGATTTTTGTGTATGGTGAGAAGTGTGGATCCTGCTTCAGTTTTCTGCAGGTAGTAGTCCAGTTTTGCAAGTGTTGTTTATTGAAGAAGATATTTCCTCATTTGATAGATTTTGTTTCCTTGTCAAATATCAGTTGACCATAGAGAAATGAGTTAATTTCTGGGGTCTCAATTCCGTTCCATTGGTCTATGTGTCTGTCATTATACCAGTACCATGATGTTTTGGTTATTATAGGCGTATAGTGGGTTCTGAGATTATGGAGTGCTATATCTCCCACTTCATTCTTGTTTTTCAGAAGGGCTTGCTTATTTGGGTTTCTTTCCTCTCCAAATAAACTTGAGAATTGCCATTTCTATCTTCTTGAAAAATGAATTTGGTTATATGTACTGGTATTGTATTAAACATGGAGATTCCTTTTGGTAGGATTGTCATTTTCACTATGTTGAATCTTCCTATCAATGAAAAGGGAACATATTTCCATTTATTCAGGTCTTTTATTGTTTTTTGCAGAAGTGTTTTGTAATGTTCATTGTAAAAGTCTATTGTGTCTCTAGTTAGGTTTGTGGTTGGCTATTGTAAATGGTATTGCTTTCTTATTTTCCTTCTCTGTTTTGTTACTGTAGAGGAATCCCACAGACTTGTGTGTATTGATCTTGTATCCAATTTAGGTATTGTTGTAAGTATACAATACATAATATCTTACTTATTCTTATGATTTCTAAATACTACAGGTAAGGAGGTTGAGGGACAGAGAGGCAAAGTCAGTTCCTGTTCCTATCACACTGCTGCTAAGGGTAGAGTGACAATCTCAGCACATTTAACTCAGAACCCAATGAATGGGTGTTTCAGACTACATATGCTGATTTCAAGTGGTAAGGAGTTGCACTGACAACTCAAAGGTACCTGGTTCAAATCTAACAGCTGCTCCCATGGAGATGGCAGTCATCTCCCATGTGCGTTACTGCCTCGGGAAACCCACTGAAGCATCAGCTATGACGTGATTCTTACTCGATGGTACACGACATGAGGGTAACTCATTAAGGAAGATTCTATGCTTCTTCTTGATGTGTGAGAACAATCTATCCTAACTACTTTTTCCAAGAACTGGATAGAAATCAAGTCAACATTGGGCAGTGTAGAAACCACCAAGAAAATATGATTCACTGAATTTAAAAAAAAAAGTTTTACTTGGTGACACATACATATGCTACTTAACACCCCTCTCTCAGCTACCTGGTTCTCTGCCCAGAAGGCACCCACTATTAACAGTTTCTTGTATATACTTACTGAAATGTCTGGTATTATGTAGGTAACTATACAATTTATATTTTTATTCAAATTGTAATCATACCACATACAGTATTCTACACAGTGCTCTCCTCTTAAATATAGATCCTAAGGATTCTTCCGTAATTAATTAAGCCAAGAACTAATTGTCATAATCTCAAAGAATATATATTATTTGTCTTTGAGTCCTTCTTTCCTACCCTTCTCTGCATTCTGGGCTTTACCTTTGGGCAAATGCTGCTCTTTTGACGTTTATGATTGGTTATTCGAAAGACTTGAGTACCTCCCTTTTGTTACTTGGCTACCTATAGGCCTAGGTTTGGTTGAAAGGCAAATTTTGCTGCAGGTTCAAAGAATGCCTAAGCTCATAGTCTCTAAATTTTCAGGGTCATGGATGTTGACATTCATGTTTCTTTTGTACTGACTATGCTAGTATTTTTTTCGTCTAATTGTTCTTAATGACTGAATAATATTACAGTACATACACATGTCCATGAGCTCTGGTAACACAGCACTTTACATGTTAGTTTGCTTACTGAAAGATCAGTGGCTGGAAGCAACAAGCTGCCGCTACATGGGAGAAAGATGATCAGTCTTCTCCTTTGAGATTTACAGCCTTGGAAACCTTATGAGAAGGAATTAACTTGAGAGCAGTTGTTATGTCCCATCAAGTCAATTATGACTCATAGCGACCCTATGAACAACACCTCTGAACCCTGCCCTGTTCTGAGCCAGCCTCATTATCTGTCATACCTGACCCCATTTCCACAGTCACTGTGTCAAGCCATCTCACTGACAGTGTTTCATGTGTTTCTGATCTTTGACCCTTGCAAGCATGATGTCCTTCTCTAAGGACTGACACTTCTTGACAATATGCCAAAAATATGTGAGATGGTGTCTACAAATCTTTGCCTCCAAGGAGCAACCTGATTTCACCATTTCCAAGACAGACTCGGTGTTCTCTTGGCAGTCCACTATTCTCCAGAACCACACTTAAAGACATTGATTCTTTTTCTATCAACTTTATTCACTGTCCAGCTCTCAGATGCATAGCAAGCAATTGAGAAGACCAGAGCTTGGATCAGGTACACCTTAGTCTTTAAACTGACATCTTTGCTCTTTAACACTCTGGAGAGGTCCTTGACAGCAGATTTAGATACATATTTAAATATTTTACTAGATAGATAGATAGTTAATCTTATGGTTGTTTTTCATATTTTATGATCATAAATAATAAAGTACATTATTTCCTATTTGTAGTATATAATTGGATAGATGACAAGAAGTGAAGTTGGTGGGTCAAGGGCATGAACTTTAAACATGTTGACTGATTTTTCTCGCTATCTTGAATTTGTACCACTCTTCATCACTACTATTACTTATATGTATAAGTGGTAGTTTCTACCTGTTTTAACAAAACGTTTGACCTTAGCCAACTTGATAGGTAAAAACAGTATATTTTCCACATTCTTCTAGAAAACATTAGAAAGTAAGATTGCTTCCAACTCTTCCTGTAAGGTCAGTTTTACCCTAATACCAAATAATGACAAAATCTTAGAAGAAGAAAACTATGGACCAATGAATATGGACACAAGAATCCTCAACAAAATACCAACAAACACAATCAGTTACCAATTTTAAAAAGCCAACATAATAAACCACCATCAAGTGAGATTTATTCCAGGAATGCAAGATTGGTTTGATGGTGTTGTTATATGCTGTCGAGTCACTTGTGACTCATAGCAATCCTATGTACAACAGCTCTGAGCCCTGCTCTATATTGGGTCAATTTGTTTCCCACACTTACCCTCATTACCTCAGTCACTAAATTAATCCATCTCATCCAGGGTCTTCCTCTCCTGTTCTGTCCCTTCACCCTTCCAAGCATGATGTCCTTCTCCTAGGACTGCTCCCTCCTGGTGACATGCCCAAAGTATGTGAGATGGAACTTAAAAATCCTTGCCTCCAAGGAGCAGCCTTCATTCACCCTCTCCAGGACAGACCTATTTGTTCTCTTGGCAGTCCATTGTATGTTTGATGTATAAATATCAAATATAATTGATAACTGATACAAAACTAAATAATCTCAATAAAAGGCAGAAATAAAAATATTATCTCAATAGACCACAGAGAATGCATTTGACAAAATCCAGTATACATCCATAGTCAAAGCCCACAAAGAAGTTAGGAATAGAATGGAAAAATTTTTTAACCTAATAAAACCAAATCCAAACACTCTGCTGTGGAGTCAGTCCTGATTCTTAGCAACCTCATCAGATTTTCAAGGCTATAAATATTCATGGGAGGAAAATCTCCTTGTTTCTCTCACAGAGTGGAGTTGGATTAAAACAGGTGTGCTTCAGTTAGCATCTAACCTAATAAAAAGCATCTACCCAAAGCCCAGAGCTACCATGCTTATTGATAAAAGACCAGAGTTAAGAACAACACAATGATGTCTTCTCTCATAGCACTTCAATAATATTCTCTCAATCGGCCCAGTGATTTGTTTTGTTAGTGTTGAGCTTCAATCCATATTGAAGGCTGCAGTCCTTGACCTTCTGCAGCAAGTGGCTGGTTCATATCCTCCTCAGTTTTAGCAATCAGGGTTGTGTCATTTGCATAACTCAGATAGTTGATGAGTCTTCCTCCAATCCCGATGCCACATTTCTCCTCATAGAGCCCAGATAATTTGTTCTGCATATAGGTTGGAAAGGTATGGAGATAGGACACATTCCTGGCGTACACCCTTCTCAATTTTGAACCATATGGTGTTTCCTTGCTCTGTTCTTATAACTGCCTCCTGGTCCAAGTATACGTTTCTCATTAGCACAATCAAGTGTTCTGGGATTCCCATTCTTCTCAGAATCAGCCATAGTTTGTTGTGTTCCACAAAGTCAGATGCCTTTGCATAGACAATAAACAGACAGACATTCCTCTGGTACTCCCTGCTTTCAGACAAGATCCATCTAACATTAGCTATAATATCCCTGATATCATGGCCTCTTCTATACCCAGCCTGCACTTCAGGCAGTTCTCTGCTGATGTCCTGTTCCAGTCATTTTTGGATAATCTTCAGCAGAATCTTGCTTTTATGTAATATTAATGATATTGTTTGATAACTTCCACACTCTGTTAGGTCACCTTTCTTTGGAATGAGAACAAATATAAATCTCTTCCAATCAGTTGACCAGGTGGTTATCCTCCAGATTTCTTGGCACAACATGGTGAGCACATCCAGGGCAGCATCTGTTTGTTGAAATATATCAGTTGGTATGCTGTCAATTCCTGGAGTCTTGTTTTTTGCCAATTCTTCGACAGCAGCCTGAACTCCTTCCTTAATCACCACAGGCTCTTGCTTAGACACTATTTCATGAAATTCTTCTGTGCCTGCCAATTCCTTTTGGTACAATGACTCTATATACTCTTTCCCTCTTCTTTCAATGCTTCTTGGGTCATTTAGTATGCATATATTTAAAGACATAAATTTTTAAAAATTGAGAGTGCATAGATAATCCCAACCATCTATGGTCCTTTGATTTCTTTTTACCTCTTAAATTTGTAATTTATTATTGTTTTCAAAACATACATAGTAAAACATATACCAGTTCAATAATTTGTTAATTTTTCATGTTGTACGACCATTCCTGTCCCATTTTTCTGATTTGTTCCTAGAAGAGGAACAAATCAGAATGGAAAAGGAAGGTCTGGTGGCCTAGCGAGTTTCACTCTCAACCCAAAGGCGGGTGGTATGAATCCACCAGCTGTTCGAGGAAGACGGGGTTGATCCCCCAGTGTGATTTACAGCCTCTGAAAACCTGCTGGAGAGTTAGCTCTGGGTTGATTACAACTAGAAAGCACATAACAGCAATAACATGAATTTTACTATGCAGATTATGAAGGGACACAGCAAGAAAAAGAAAAGTGCTCCTATTTGAGGGCCTGTGGTTTGTGGATCTTGGAGAAGGTGCATCAACATAGTAGAGTTATGAATGTGAGAACAGTGATGTTTCAGCCACCTTCTACCAAATAGTTCTCTAGAAGGCACATAAAGAAGTCTGTCGTAAGGTTTTCCCCAAGAGCAGTCTCCTGGGCATTTAGACTCCCCTAGTCTTTTCCCACATCATCTTGGGTTACAGCCCTTATGTTCAGCATTGTTCTTCTGATGTTGAAGTTTTCTGATCTATTGTTTTTGTTCTTACAAAATATAAGGTTCATTTTTGCTCACAGAGACTCTCTAGGACAGGGCAGAACTGCCCAGTAGGCTACAGTTAGGAATAGAGGGTCTGATTTTCTACCACAAAGCTGTTGGGTGAGTCCAAACATCCAGCCTTTCTAGTTGGCAGTACAGTGTTTTACTGTCAGGTATAGAGAGTTCTATATTAACAATTTAAGCTGGAAAAGGGTGAGGGTTAATCTTTAGTGGTTTGCCAAAAAAGTAAATTTCATCATTTGCATTTAGCTCTTCAATTTTCTAAGCTATTAATTCACCCTGTTTCTTCAAATGCATTCATTTCAATGCATGATTTCAAGAAAGAGGATTCATTTCAATGTGGGTAACTAAAAGCTATAAAGTGATGAGAAAAATAACCAGAATTCACAGGGAAAGAATTGGGTAGTAGATATCTGTCAAAGTCATTGTTCATCCCTGTGTAAAGAAAGAAGGTTGTTGTTGCATACTGCTGAGTTGGAGCTAATGCATAACTGACCCTTCAGTGAATTTACAGAGGAAGTTAATCACACAGGAGGAATTGCTGATCCTTCTCCCACAGAGCAGCTTGTGGATTTGAACCATGTGTCTTTAGGATTATAGCACAGTTTCTTACCACTAGGCCACCAATCTGAATCCTGTGCTCTGTGCTGCGCCATCTGCATGAACTTTGTTACGCTCCAGTCCATTGTGGCCATGGTGTCAGTTCATTTCTCGAGTCTTCCTTTTTCTGAATCTCTGTTCCTAAGCATGATGAATGGGTCCTACATGATCATGGCTCCTGCATAGTGAATGGTTCCTCCAGACAACATGTGTCACTTCTAAAGAGCACCTGGTTGCACTTCCTTCAAAAGGATTCCTTTGTTCTCTTGGCAGTCCATGGTACATTCAATTCTGATTTCCAACACTGAAATTCAAAGTCATTGTGCTGCTTCAGTTTTCCTATTCTTTGCCCAACTTTTCATTGAGTAGGAAGCAAATGACAATACAATGGCTTACCTTGTTGTTGTGTACCATTCAGTCGGAAGCCACACATAGTTGATCCTCCAATAGTTTCAGAGGCACTAAATGACAAGGGAATAGATTGTCTGTCTGTCTGCTGTGAAGCAGCTGGTGAATTTGAACCAGATTAGCACCATGTGCCTTTCGGCGGGCAGTGTCCCTCTTAACCACAAAGCCACTAGAGCTCCCTACAGCTTATTTTAGGTGCATCTTAATCTTTCAACTGACATCTTAGTGCTTTTACCACTCTAAAGAGGTCCTTGCCAGCTGGTTTTCCCCATGCAAGACATCTTTTGATTTCTTGACTGCTGCTGGATGTTGTGCTGCCCCTGCACACTGAGAGCCTGTACTTAGTCTTAAGAGCACTTGATTCAAAGAGTATGGGCAAGTCTGCTGTCAGAGACCTCTCCAAAGTACTGAAGAGCAACGGTGTCAGTCTGGAGACAAGGTGCGCCTGATTCTGACCATGGTCTTTGCAATTACTTGCTATATACATCAGAAAGCTAGACAATGACTAGGGATGATAGGAGAATTGATGCCTTGGAGCTGTGGTGCTGGAGAAGAGTATTGAATACACTTTGAATGAACAGGTTTGTCCTAGAGAGGGTAACACGAGACTGCTCCTTGGAGGCAAGGATTCTGAAGCTCAGTCTGACATAATCTGGACGTCATGGTTTGGAGGGTGGAGGGTCTGTGCAAGATAGGAAGACCCTCAATGAGATGGATTGATTCAGTGACTGGAGTAATGGGGGTAGGTGTGCCAGATTCAATAAAATTGGCACAAGACAGAGCAGGGTATAGGGCTGTTGCACCCCACAAGCGACTCCAGGGCACATAACACAACTTAACGATAAGTTTAAAATGCCACACCAAACTTTATATATAGCTATTAATGCATTTACAAAGATGCGCTAATACGCAGCATTTGTATCTGAGTTAGGTTCTGTTTTAAGCGTAATTGTAGTCTTAGGTTTACTCTAGCCCGACCCTCCTCCTCCTTAAGAATAAAACTGCTCAAGTTTTATGCAGATTATGCACCCACCCCACCCCCTTCCTGTACACGCCAAGAAACTTTCTGAGACTGTTCTTTACAAACACCTTACAGGTTCTTGAACGCCTTACAAGTTCCAGCAAGGGCTGCGTTACTTTCTCACTGTGCCCTGCAGCCCAGCTCAACCTTTCCGCGCAGCCCCACCGGTCTGGACTGTCCGGTCGGGTTCGGGACGGGGCGGGGCCGGGCGGCAGGGCGGGGTCAGCCTGATCCATTACAGTGAGTGTAGGGGGGGAGGCCAGAGCTGCGTCCCAGTTCCTTACGGACCCTCTTCTCTTTTTGAACTTGCGTCCACACCAGTCAGAATGCATGTCGTTTAAACACTCAGTTCTTACTGATATCAAGCTGGGAAGCAAAGAGAAAAAACTTTTTAAAAAGTTTTGTCTGGCTGCCGCTCCCCCCCGACACGGAGTTTCCAGATGGTCCGGCCCGAGCCCTGCGCAGGACGCCCCTTCCCCTCCCCCTTCCTGTGAGGCGCGGAGCCACCGCCCCCGGCTCGGGTCGGACCTGCAGGCGGGAGCGCACTTTGCGGCCGCTGCTGTCGAGGCACTGGCCGTCCTCCTCAGCTGCCCGCCCTGCGGCCTTGCCCGGCGACAGCATGGAGTACCTGACCACGTTCACGGGGAAAGGCGGCCGTCTCCTGCGGGGCACGGCCAACCGCCTGTGGGGGCTCGGGGGCGGCGGCGAAGCCCGGCAGGTGCGCTTCGAGGATTACCTGAGGGAGCCCGGCCCGGGGGACCCTGGGCGCGCTTCTCCGCCCCACCGGCCCCCGGCGCCGACCAGCCCGGAGGGACCTGGTGAGCCCACCTTTCCCTCCCGCGCGCGGGCTGCAGGGCTGGGGGAGGCGCGGGGTCGGGGTGCGCGGCCGGGAGGGTGAGGGTCGCCGGCCCGGGGTCCTGCTGGCCGGTCGGGGCCGTGGGGCAGGGCTGCCCCGGCCAGGGGCACGCAGGGCCGGCAGCTGTCAGCGCCCGCGCGCTTCCTGCCCGGCTCTTCCTGCTTCTGCGCCTCCGCTCCCCTCTGCTGGTCCCGCCAAGTGCTGGGGTCCGACTGCCGCTGCCCCTTCTCCCCGCCGCGTGGACCCTGCCCGATTGTGACATCTGTGGCCCCGGGACCATTATGACAGCGCCTTGCTGCGAGGGGGCTTCGGGCAATCTGTCTGCAACTTGCCAACGATTAGAGCTTCTTTACTTCTGAGAAGTCAATCTAAATAATTCTTCGGAAAAGAAATTCTTGACTTACCTTTGCTTCTAGTTGATTTTCGCGTCGTGCACTGTCTTCAGCTGGCGGCGACTGACACTTTTCCTCTTTTTTTGTAGTGATTGTTTTTATTAATTGTCTGCGCCTGAAACTTTTCCTCTTTTTTTCGTGCTGATTATTTTTATTGTCTCCGACTGAAACTTTTCCTCTTTTTTTTGTACTGATTATTTTTAATAATTGTCTTTCTACGTTTTTATTTTATTATTTCTTTTTAAATAAACGTGTTGCTGATATGTTAACGGATTTTTCTTTTTCCTTTTTAAGGTGCTTGCTGAATACAAAAGATATGAGTGTAACACGTATAGTGACGTTTCTTGTATTGTTTTCTCCTAGAAGTAGTGGCAGGCCTGAGCATGTATTTATACTTTTAATCTTTGTTACTGCACTCTGTATTGGGGAAATGAGAGAGAGAGAGAAAGAGAGAGAGAGAGAGAGAGAGAGTGTGTGAGAGTGTGTGTGTGTGTATATATATATATATTTATACTAAAGATTAACCAAAAGCTTATATCCTCTCAGTTGATAAAATAATCTGTTGATCCATGTGTAATTTAAGTTTTGAAGACATTTGAATATTAAAATCTCACCTTTGAATGGCTCCCACAGCTGGATGAGGGAAGTTGTTCAGCCGAGTTCCTTAGTTGTCAGAACGTTTTAGTAATTTTTGCTCACTGTATGTGGAGAACTGTGTGTTTAGAATTCTTCACTGCAAAGTGGAAAGCATAGTTTCTTTTTTTTTATCAAAGGGAACGTTAACTAGATACAGAATCCTCTTAAAGGTGGGACCATGGATAAGCATTGGAACCATAAGATATTTGAACCAAGGCTTATGGTTTTGTAGGTTTGTTTTCAGTTGTGTAATTGAAAGCCCTTACTATGTGACCAGTTTCTAGGTAGATGGAAAATTCTCAAAAATTAAGGTAAAATAGGCCAAATTACTGTTGCCAGTGTTTTTGATGTTAGGTGGCCTGTGGCTGATTCTGACTGATAGTGACATGTGTACATGGGATCTGAATTCTTCCCGGTTCTGTGTCATTCTCACGACTGTCACTATGTGTGAACCATTTGTAGCAGTCCATTTCTTTGAAGAGTGTCCTGTTTTGTTTCTTTTTTTTTTTTTCTCACTCTCTGTTTTACCAAGCTTGAGGTCCTTTTCCAGAGCCTGGGCCCTCCTGATGGACGGGTGGTTGGTGTTGGGTTGTGGGGTGTTTTTTTGGGGGGAGTTCTTCCACAAGTGGGTGTCAGCTCACTGAACTTGCCCAATTTTAGCTAACAATGACCCAAGGGTGGAGGGTCTGCTTGGTTTACAGTCAGCCAGTATTTGTTGGACTTACCTGTCTTTAAAAATACTTTAAGGCCCTCTGGCCTGTGACTCTTGGGCCAGATGATTTCATTTTGGAATGAACATTCTTTTAAGTGGTATAGCAGTCATTTGTCTGCTGTCGTGAAGTAACTTGGAGTTGCTGTGATGCTGAACACCATGCCATAGGCGTGTCAAACACCATAATGGTTACCCATCAAGGACAGTGTTTGGAGGAGTTCCCAGATTGGTTCAGATTTGGAAGCAGGAGTGACATCTGTTCCTAAACCATATGCCTCTGGAAACTATGAACATAATGAAATAATGTTCATTATAGAACAGGGTTTAGGTCTCTTGTTCATAGTGTTGCTGTGAGTTGTATTTGACTTGATGGCACTTAACTATTATTGCTGAGTGAGACTTGTTGGTTGATGTTGAGTTGAGCACGACTCATGGTGACTCTATGAACAAAAGACCTAATGCCTTTCTATAAGCTTCTCCAAGTTAATAGAATTTTCATAGGCATACCTGTGTCAAGTGAGACTAGTGTTGTTATATTTTGGAGGAACATTCTTCTAAATTGTATAGCAATCTTCTGTCATTTTGCTTGGAGAAAAGACAATAATTAATAGAAAGGGTTTCGAGTCTTTTGTTTATAGAGTTGCTGTGAGTCATGCTTGACTCGATGACAACAACATTTTAATGAATATTATGAGATTCAGTATTATAGTGTTCTCAAATGCATACATTGAATTAATTCATTTAAAAATAACTAAGCATAGTTATATCTGATATTCTGCGTACTTTAGAGTTGTTGTTGCTGTTGTTATGTGTCCTTAAATTGGAACCAACTCATAGCTGATTCTCTAGTGGGTTTTCAGAGGCTTTAATTTGAGAAAGAGATTTCCCATCTTTCTCCCCCAGAGCAGGTGAAGGATTTTGAACACCTGCCTTTGAGTTGGCACCACAGCTATTTATCCATTAGGGCACCAGGGCATCCTATTACACCATGCTGTTCAAATTCACCTGTTGAAAGAATTTTTTAAAGTGGCATACATTCAGATTCTTGTTGATTCCCATTGAGTCTGACTCATCTGTTGCCAAATAAATCTGCTCCATAGGAGCATCTAGTCAACTTGATGGCAGTGATGTTTAAATTTTAACAAGCAGATCACTGGACCTTTTTTCTGAGGGTAGATCCAGACTGGCACCTTTTTAGGTCAGCAGTTTGCAAACTTTGTCAGCTAGGTTCTTTTAACACTCATGATGTTTTGTATTCTTGAGTTAAATCTAATTCAGAGCAGCACTATAGGATTGAATGTCACTACTCCTTTTCTGGCCTGTATTAGTACTATGGGTGCTGATCTCACCAGTTTTCTCTCCCATGAAGCCCCTCTATTGGTTTAAACCACTGGTGTTTCGGTTAGCTGGTGAGCTGTTTAAACCATTATGCCACAAGCTCTCTTAAATATTCATGAGACCCTCAAATCTCTAACAAAATTTTAAGGCTTTGTGATGTAGGAGTATGACTGTTGTCAAGTGAACAGACACACCCTAACATTAGTTTGCGGAAAGAATTGGAACAAGTTACCGGATCTCTGTAGTCTTTTGTTTTCTTGTTTATAAAATAAGTTGTAATGGAACTCCTGGATTCTTAATTCTGTGGAAATAAGCACTGAAATGTATGAATAATTAGGAAATACTTGTGGGGCGGGGCAAAACATATGTCTGTGACATTATAAGGGGAGTTTTGAAGATAGTTAAAGAAATAGGTGTCTCAGCAGTTAATGCCATCATCCTCTGTCAATGTTAGATAAATTTAATTACAAATTGAATCTTGACAAGGCATATATATTTAAGTAAAATATAAACATTTCCTCATTTACTTTTTGTAGGTTTTGCTTAAAACAAGGTGTCCAATCAGATGTTTCTGATTGAGTCCTGGCTGTTGACCTGAAATGGGATTGGACCCTAATTTGTAACATGTAGGTAGACTAGGCAATTATTGAAACAAGAGCCCTGGTAGAAACTTTGTCTCTCTCAGAAAAGTCAGCATGTGCATTAATTATATGATCACTAAAACTCTACCAGCATAGTCAGAAACAGTCTTGTCCAGCTCCAAGATAGTAGCTCCTTGCTACTTAGTATGTAAATCACTCTCTGTGGTCTGGCCAATAATCCTGTTTTTACATCTGGTTCTTTGAAAGGGTTATTCTCTACCCCTCTTCCAAGTGTCCTATTCCAGGTATTAGATTTGTGGTTTTTTCCCCCTTCTGTTTATCATTCATTTGTTGTTGTGTACCACAGAGTCAGAACCGGCTTACAGCTGACCCTCCAGTGGGCTTTCAGAGGTTATAGTTTGCCCAAGAGGAGACTCCCCATCCTACTTTTGAGCATCTGTGGGGTTCATACGACTAGCCTTTGGATTGGTAATGCAACCCTTTATCCACTAGGCCTTAAGAGCTCCCTATCATTCTGGTATACCCTTATTTTATGACTTTTGAGTCTGTTAGATTTCATTTCCTTGATCTTGCCTGGACAGGCTTAAATTGTTCAAATCCTTAATTTAAAGAGAGCACTTTACTTTTCACAGCTGCTTACCAGCATGGTTTGGCATAGGGTATGCTTATGTTACACCTTTGCATGTGTGTCCTTCAGAATGAGTATCTGTCTGTCCTCTTGAAGCATTTCCTTTTGCTCTTTTTTTTATGACTACCCCAAATTTCTCCATTGTGCCACAGCTGTTTAAGTTTCCTTCTGTCACTCTTCCTTCAATTCTTTTCCAAGTCCTGTGTGTTGTAGCAGTATGTCTTGTACAGATGCTGCCACACTTGTAGGTTGGCTGTGTACCATGTCTTGTTGTTAGTGATCTTGCTCATCATTTTATGTTCCATAATGACGTTGAGAAGATGAATTTAATGTATCTCCCATAGGAAAAAGAGAAATTGAAGCTTTGACACGACATATTAAGGAGTTTATTGTGCTCTTGCTTTGGTTAATAAAAATCACAAAGGAAACAATACTTGTTACAACTTAAAGGCTAAACTGTGGTTTAACTTTTTTTCCCTATTTTTAAAAAAGCTTTCTTAAAAATATTCTCCAAGATTGTTCACTAATAATAAAGCCTAGAGTTTAAAATGTTAATTGATTTTGGATGAACACTCTTTCTAGTGGTACAGCAGAGGTCTGTTTGCTCTGCTGAAATAACGGAGTTGCTGTGATGATGGACAGCTGGGCCATAGGCGTGTCAAACACCACAATTGGCTACCCATCATGGGCAGTCTTTGTTGAAATTCCCAGATTGATTCAGGTTTGGAAGCAGGACTAGCATCCACTTCCTAAACTACATGCCTCTGGAAAGCTTATAAACTTGGAGAAATGATGATAGTTATAGAAAGGCTTTAGACCTTTGTTCATCTTCTGTTTATATATGTATCCTTCCCTCATGTGTACTCAGTCTATATGGTAGACAAATCTTTCAAGAAGTTAGACTCTCTGAAGAAACGTGTGGCATCAGAATAGGAGGAGATTGAAGAAGCCGCAGAATGCTCCCAAATGGGTGTTTTTGGGTGGTGAGAGACAATGAGAATGGGTGATTATGGAGCAATTTGAAATGACAGAGCTCATGGAGTTTGAACCATGCTTTGGTTCTTAAATTCAGTTGGGCTCTCAGGCCTGGTTTTAATTATTTTTGGTCAAACATTGTTTTAGGTATTATGACATTGGTCTGTCCATTTGCTGTACAGATGTAACTCATGGTTGCTGTGATGCTGAACACTGTGACACAGATGTGTCAAATGAAATGATGGTTACCTATGGTGGACAGTGTTTGGTGAAGTTCCCCAATTAGAACAAGCTTGGAAGCAGGAGTGGCATCCACTTCCAAAATAGCTTGCCTCCGGAAATCCTGTGAACCTGGAAAAAGGATGAAAGTTATACAAGTGTTCAGGTCTTTGGTTCATAGGGTCGCTATGAGTTGCCTGCAACTAACTGGCACTTAACAACAACAACAGCAGTTCTTATTTGGTGAAGTTATTAGCGTCCACTGGTGAAGTCTTTGAAAGTATTTATTTTTTATGATCATATAGAAATAAATGTAGCTAGGCTTAACTTTTAAGAGTCTCAACTTATTTTAATATAATTGCTAATCACAAACTGCCCTATCTGTGTTATGCCAGCCTTCTTAACCTACTTAGTGCTAGTATCCCTTCATTACATCTTAGCCCTATTTAAACTTTCTTTTCATCTGCTTAAGCAGTTGAAATAGAATCTTTCAGTTATTTAAGACTCCGTTCCTTCATTTTAAAATTCCAGTCTCATGTTCAGTTTAAAACTCCTCCCAACCCCTCAGTTCCTCTTCTGAGTTACATTTAGAAATACGGTCTATGTTTAAAAACTGTCCTTCCTCCTCCTGATGCATACTTTTCTGATTGTGGGTTAAATTAAGGGATAAAAACAATTGTCCATTTTTCCCGTCTAATCCTCCTCTGCCCCTTGATGTCTTACTGGATTGAATAGCTTGCTAATAGGTAAACAACGCTATCTCTGTTGTTACGTGCTATAGAGTATGACTTACTGCAACTCTGTGATCAACGGAAACCTGCCCTATCCGCGCCATCTGCATCATCACTGGTGTACTCGAGTCCATTGCTATAGTCACAAAGTCAGTCCATCTCCTTGACAGTCTTTCAGTTCTTTGCTAACACTTATCCTTTCCAAGTATGATGTCCTTTCCAAGGAATAGCCCCCTCCTAATAATATGCCCAAAGTATGTGCTAGGAAGTTTCACCATCCTTGTTTCTAAGCTTAGAGCGCACTGGCCAAACTTTCTCAAGACGTACCTGTTTGTTCTTTCAGCAGTCCGTTCAGTGCTCTTCTCCAAGACCACAGTTCAAAGCCATCGTTTCTTCTTCTGTCATGCTTAGTCATTGTCCAGCTCTCAGGTAATTGGAAGATCATGGCTTGAATCAGGTGCACCTTATACTTAAATCTATATAATTGCACATCAGGACTTTGGAAAGGTCCCAAACAGTAGACTTTCCTGTTGCTCTATGTCTCCTAATCTTCAGACTGTGGGTACCAAGAATGTTGTTTGTGGATCCAAATAAGATGAATTCATTGACAGTTTTAATCTTTTCTCCATTGTTCATGATGTTGCTTATTGGCCTGTGGATGAAGATTTTGATATTGAGATGAATTTAAAGGCCTCCTCGCTTTTAGAAAGCAAGGTGTGCCATCTGCATGTTGGAACACATATAATTATGCTTATATGAAATCCATACCATTTTTTACTTGAATTGGGGGGAAAATATGTTGAGATAAATGAAATGATGATTAAAGCAGCACCAACAAGTCTAATAATACCTGCTGAGTGCACTTAAAGGAGCAGATATTACAACTCTAAGCTGGATAGAAGCAGCATGCCAGCCAGTAAAGTGATTGAGATTGCTAACAGCGTCAGCTTGCTTGCCTGTACAGTTAACACTCTTGGTACCAGCATCCAGGAAAACAAAACATAAATTGCATTGGGAAAATCTGCTATCAGGGACCTCTCCAGAGTGCTGAAGAGCAAAGATGCCAGTCTATAGAGACCAAGATGTGCATGATCCAGGCCATGGGCTTTGCAATTACTTGCTCTGCATCAGAGAACTGGGCAGTGACTAAGGATGATAGAATAGTCATCCTTGCCTTTGAGCTGTGGTACTGGAGAAGAGTATTGAGTGTATGATGTACTGCTGAGAGAACAGATAGGTTCATCTTAGGGTGAAACCAGGCTGCTTCTTGGAGACAAGAATTGTGAAGCTCTGTCTGACATACTTTGGACATGCTGAAAGGAGGGACCAGTCCTAGTAGAGGAACATCTTGTGTGGAATGGGGGAAGGACAGGAACAGCACAGGAGAGGAAGACCCTGGATAAGGTGGATTGACTCAATGACTAGGGTAATGGGGGTAGGTATGACAGAGACGATGAAATGGCTCAGGATAGAGGAGGGTTCAGAACTGTTGTACCTAGGGTTGCTGTGAGTCAGAATCCATTTGACAGTACGTAACTACACCTAGTAGTATAATCTCATTTTTCCATATGATGAAACTGAGCTAGTCAAAGATAAGATATGTGAGGAATCTGTTTGGATGTTACTTTATTATATCTGTGAGTTAAAGTCATGCCAAACATGGAGAGGAAAAAAAATGTGAAGAAAATGGAGAATTATTCCTGTCATGTAAGTTGTTAAATTAAAAACAAGTTAGGAATGAATTAAGTAAACTGAAGAATAGGATGGATCATCATTGAAATTTCTTTAAAGTTAGAAAAATGATAGTAAAATGCCCAAGTTAAAATGCAAAACCAAATGGCATTTGTGAGGAAGGTTGGAAATTGCAAACTGAATTTTTTTAGAGAAATTACATAATAGTTTATCTTGAAACCAGGAGAATCTCTTTAAAGACTTCTTGGACCCTTTTTTAGCAGTTGTATTCAGATGCTCCGTATTAGAATGATGTTACACCTTCTGTACAGATAAATAGAATCTATATAGAAGCCTCCTGGAACCATTCTGCTCTGTCCAGTGCAGTTGCTGTGAGTTTGAATCAACTTGAAAGCAGTAAGTTAGTGCAGGTTGGAGTCCTTGAGTGGTATAAATTGTTAAATATTCAGCTGTTAACTAAAAGATTTATGATTGAGTGTACCCACAGAAGCTTCAGAACTAAGGTCTGGAGGTCTACTTTTGAAAAATTAGCCATGGAAAACCCTTCAGAGCACAGTTCTGCTCTGATGCTCCTTGGGTTTCCATGAGCTAGAATTAATTTCACAACTGTTTCTGGTACTTTTGTATACTGATTTGGTATCTTTAGGTTGAGGGCCCAAGAATTTACATTCCTATTAAGTTACTGGTAATATAATAGTTTGGGAATGATACTTTAAAAATATAAAAACATCTGTGTGGTAGCAGAGTTTGACCTCCATTAACACCACAAAGGGGACCAACCATCAAGAGCATTAGTAGCCCAAAGTTGATTGCAATAAAGTAAGGCATGACTCCAGGAAACTAACAGGTTCACTGACACATTTCAGTGACTCTACAGAACTCACAGTACTCACAGTTATGGGGTTTGTTTGAAGGCCCCAAGGGTTGTCAAAAGAGCGAACAGATATGTCTTGGAAAAGGTACAGCCAGAGTGCTTCTTGGAGTTAAGGATGGTGAGGCTTTGTCTCTCATACCTTGGACATGTTGGTAGGAGAGTCTATTTCTTGGAAAAGGATATGATGTTTGGAAAAGTGGAGGGTAAAGGAAAGAGTGGAAGACCCCCAATGAAGTGGGTTGAAAGAGTGACTCCAGCAGTGGGCTCTAGAATATCAGATGATGAGGGTGGCACAGGATAGGTGAGGCTTGACTCGACGGCTCCTATCAAAAACACATCTGTAGTGGGCACCATGGCTTCCTTCATTTTTACTGGTTACAAAACATCTAATTCTCTTTGTGGGTCCACAAACACCCCAAATATAAATAGTTTTTCCCTGTCATATTGTGAAAGGCAAAGCCAATAGCTAGAAAATCATATTAAATAATTCAGTGTACCACAGAGAATCATTACTTTTATTTAATGGGTAAATCTTTTGGCCATGAGATTAGAAGTAAATACAAAAATAATGATATTTATTAAAGTCATAGTATGAGTATTTTCTATTTAGGACTAATTTGTGTATTTGATCTTTAAAGCATTAGTTGTGTTCCAGGAATTTAGACATACTAGAGTGGTTACACATTAAGTCTGAATCTAATTTAAATTCTTTAAGCTGAAAGCGGTAGTATTTTGGTTAATTAGAAACTGTTGATATGTGTTAGTAGTGGATAGTTATTATAATTAAAATTTACTCATTGCCCTAGAGTCGGCACTGACTCATAGCTGACCCTCTTGGTTTCTGAAGCTGTGAGTTGCACAGGAGGAGACTAACCATCGCTTTCCTGTGGAGACATGGGTGGATTCAAACCACCAGAGAGGTGTGGATGTAGACCCTGCTCTGTGGCTCTAGACTGTGGTGCTCCATACTAACAGAATTCACTTACTTGAAACTTTTGTGGGTTTTTTTTTTTAATTCATTTTAATGAAAATTTACAGACACTTTGGATTTCCAGTCATTCGTTGTTGCACTTTTCTCCCTGCCCACCCCTCCCCCTACTTGATATTTTTGTGATATATTTACTAGAGTTAAGGTTATAGAGTGGTTTTATTTACCGTATGCAATTAAGCACTTCAAATAGGGTTTATGAAGTTAACAAATTAAGTTCAGCATTTGTAAGACCCTTAATTAACCATAGCTAGAAGTAAGATTAAGGATATTTAGTTTATCCAGTTCTAGTTTGAGTTAATCAGCTATCAGAAATGCCCCAGAAAATGTGTTTAAATTTACCAGATTTATAACTAGAATGCAATTTATAGTTGAAGGCTTTAAAGAGAAAAGAAAAACTGGGAAAAAAGAGCCAGGACAGTGTGGAAACAGCTGAGTCTGGTCTCAGCTGACTCCACACCGGAGAAGTGACCCCATCAATAAAACAGCCATAGTAGAATTCTGCTAGGCCCAGAATCCATTGCGGTTGTTAACTAGACAGGACCCCACTTATGGTCATGAGGTTAATTAGGGAAGTTAATGGGCTGTAATCCAGGTTAGCAGCAGGATACAATCTCTCAGTCCTGACAGTCTCTCAAGGCTTGGTTAGAGGCCCTTTGCCCTCCAATCTGACAGCTTAGCTCAGTCACACGGGGTCCCTTTAGTCCTACCTATTACAGATTCTTCCCATAATCTTCTAGCAGGCTTGATTTTGGTTATGTAAGGTAGCTCTTTCAAGTCAGCTTTTTCTTAAGTTATCCAGCAAGCAAAAACTTTAGTTCTGTCTGCATCTTGAGGGCACTGACTTCGTTGCTATCTCTGGGCCTCTGACCCTAGCACCATCTCATTCAGTCAAAATAAGATGATTGTTGTTATTGATTGCCACCAAGTCAACCACAACTCATAGCGACCCTATGATCTGAAGCCGTTCTATAACTATCATCATTTCTCAAAGTTCATAGAGTTTCCAGAGGCATGTGGTTCAGGAAGTGGATGCCACTCCTGCTTCCAAACCTATCTTAAACTGGGAGCTCCACCAAACACTGTCCACCATGGGTAACCGTTATGCCACTTGACACTCCAATGGCACCAAGTGCAGCGTCACAGCAACCCCAATATAGAGTCTCTCAATTAATCTAGGCCACTTCTCCGACAACACAGCAAGATGCTGCTGGCACAGACACCTCTGGCTTCAGAATGACACATGCTGATTTCTCTACTGCTGCTGCTTCATTAGTATGGAGGTTCCAATTCCTGCCATTGAATCTGCTCAATTTAATGGTGAGACTAACCAGTCTCCTTGTGGATAGGTTAACGCATCCTATGAGGGAGAAAGGGTTCCCTCAGCTGTTGATGGTGTTGGTGGGCTGCCGGCCTGCAAAGCACCTAGATCAGCTTAATTAATGTACTTGTAGGAAAAGAGAGAGTTGAGCCAACTAGCTAAACAGTGGTCTAGAAAAGCCATTTTAAACAACAGAAAGCCAAAACAACGGGCCCACTACATTGTAAATATTTCTATGTGTAATTTCAATACATAGAACATAAACTTAAAAAAAAAATAAAATAGTTCTTTTCTGCGAATATAAATTCTCTTAATGGTCACAAGCAAATTGATATTTAATGTTATTTTAGTAAATTATATGGAAAAGGAATCTGGTTTTAAGTTAAATGCATATGTGTTAGAGAATGGTTGCAAATTTGCCTTTGTTTTTCAAACGTTAGTGAAAAAGATCAGGCATCATTCAGTGTTCCTAAGATAAAGATTAATCAGTTTTAAGGTAAGGAAAAGCACAACTGATAGTGAGCATCTGGAATAAAAAAAAAAAAAATTCAAGTAATAATAATAGCACAGAAATCCCCTTAACATCTTTATCATAAATACAGATTCCAAGATTGAAAAACCTTTTTATTTTCTCAAAGAAAATTTTTTTTTCAAACAACTTTTTAAAAAATTTATTTCATAGGGTTTCAAATGGAGTCTTCCTGGTTCAGTTGTGATCAACAAAGTAGTATGAAAACAAACCCAAATGTTAAAGAACTGTAATGAGTGAAATGACATATTGGAGTCCTGGAATGAGAGGTTTGGAAGAGGTTTAGTGAGCCTTTTCAAGAGCCTAAAGTGAGGGAGTGGATTCTTCTCCAAGATTTATGTGCATGACACACATTCAAAGCAATGTAGTCAGTCACCACGATAGAGAGGAGCTGTGTTGTTTCTGTGTATGTTAAGAAGTGTGGTTGCTATGTGGTAGGCCTTTGCATACTAATTTGGAAATAATGTTTCTAGCATAGTGATGACTCTTTTTTTTTTTTGTCCAGTTTCACCAATATTTTACAAAAAAGATCGATTCTGGTTGCACTTCATCAGCCATAACTAAACCAAGAACTAAGCCCTGGTGGAATACCAAAATGTAACAAAAAAGTAGTTCTGTATGTGGCCAAGGCATTTCATCCAAATATGTCTAGGAGGGTAGATTTTCCTTTCCCTGATTAAAATGTAAGAACCTGACACAAAGTTGCTGACTGACAGGCCCTAAGAATTGGTCTTATCAGGGACTCCACTGGTTTCATGAGCAGTCAAAGTAGCCAAGTGAACTTTTGTAAGAGGAAATCTAAATATCAGAGCCCCTTCTTAACTCCATTCATACCATGGTTCATGATGGGAATGGCTGGGTTTCATTGAACACATCATCTTAATTGTTTAAATGATCGTCTGCTGAGTTTGACTCTTCTGAGTCACCCTTTGATGAGCATTCAAATGAGACGTATCTTCTTTCTCTTGTTATCAAGTCATATAGAGTGGATTTTGACTGATAGTGGTATCCCCTCACCCTTAATTATGTTTCTGAGGCCATAACCTCAACAGGAGAAGACTACCCATCTTTCTCCCATGAAACAGCCTGTGGATTCTAAGCTCTGGTTAGCAATGCAGCATGCTGTGCATTGTGCCACTGATTTCACTTAGAGGGATCCTCTCACATGCATCGCTCCCATTTCTCTTTGTCAGCAATTTTCCGGTCATGTTCTTTCCATGTTTCTGACCATCTAGCCAAGGCAGTAGGCACAACCTATGAATCAGAATATAATCACCCATGTGGCCATCTTTCCTTCCACTGGCAGGATTACCTTACCACTGTCCATCAGGAAGCTTTTAGAAAGGGGTTTCCATGTTCCCACTGTCCTATTTGAGTACCTGTGTGTCATGTAGAACAGCTTATAAACCAGGCAGAGCTTTTCTTTTCCTTAGATAATCATGAAACTCTCCATGGGGCTGTAAGTGCAGACTAGAGGGAAGGTAATAGGTGTGGAGACCATGGGCTTTAGAGCCATTTCCTTGTAGAAATTATACCTGTAGGTTGTGCTGGAGCCTGATCTCCTATATGCTACTTTCTTTAGTGATGGAGTGTTGATGTACATACCTAATTTTATGAAGTAGTTTCTGAGAAAGGCTATTAGTTATCTGTGGAAGATCTGGAGTTTTGCTTCAGGATTACAATATACATACTGTGATTCTGATGTATTGCTTTGGGCAAGGCAACAGCCTTGTTGTTGTTTGTTTCTCTCATACTTTAGACATGTTGCTAGGAGAGGCTATTCCTTGGAAAGGAATATCATGCTTTGAAAGATGAATCATCAAAAGAGAAGAAGACCCCAAACAAGATGATATGGTGACTACAGCAGTGGCTCAGTTGTTTCAGAGATGATGAAGATGGCGCAGGATAGGACAGGATTCAGATCTGTTGTTCATAAGATCACTATGAGTTGTATACTTGATGGCATCTAACAACAACAACAACAACAACAAGTGATTCAAAGGGTGTCTCTGTTTGCCACTGATGTTTCCAGAACCATTGGATCAACTAGAGCATCTGGTCCAAAGGCAGAGTGGCACACATATCAACCTTAAATGTTGTAGAACCTTCTCTTGTTCTGGGCCTCACTCAAAGCTAGCAGTTTTTCAGACCACTTGATGTCAAGGCCTGGACAGCATGCCTAAGAGAGTTAGCGGCTGCTTTCAAAGTCTGAAGCTGCTCACAAGCATTGTGTCTCTTTAGTTGTAGGAGAAGGCAGATACAGCAACAGCTTATCTTACAGTCTTGATAAGGACTGTGTTTCTTTTATGTATGATGAAGGATAATCTTTACAATTCCTTAACCACCTTCCCAGCACTTTCTCACTGTATAAAGAAACTTCTGCAGTGCATTGGTATGTATGTTGATTTTGACAGAGGTGGTATGAATTTTGTTAATGCTGCCAAAAGTTCACTTAACTGTTTTCATTACCCACTTGGGCCTTTCTTTTTTGGGGGGGGTGGAGTGGGGGGAGGACTTTCTTTTGCATTGCTCAACATCATTATTTATTTTGTCATTGTTTTGATCTCAGATTATATTACATTTGGCCTGTGTCTTTCTTATCTAGTACAGCTAATTTTTTTTTTTTTAATTTTTGTGTTACAAGGGGTGGCTTTAACATGCAAATTTATTTTCTCACAGAACGTAGGAGGTGAGAAATAAGAATTCAGGGAGGCAGCTTTAAGGGAAGACTTTCTGTTGGCTCAGGGAGAAGGCACTTGTGTCTTTTCAGCTTCTGTTTCTTGACTCCCTGCTGATCTTGAGACATGACTTAGCCCTTCCTCCATCTCTGCTCAGTCTACTCCTTTATTTTTCAGAAGAGATCGATTTAAGACCTAGCCTAAAGCAATATTACCTCATTGGTAGAAAGCACCCAGTCCCAAATGAGATTGTAATCACCATGTTGTTACGTACCCTCAAGTCTTTTACGACCCATAGCAACCCTATGTACAACAGCCCTGAAGCCTGCTCTGTATTGAGCCAACTTCATTGTCTCTGACACACATACCCTCACTACTCCAGTCACTGAGTCAATCCATCTCATCCAGGGTCTTCCTCTCTTGCGCTCACCTTGTCACTCTACACTTCCAAGCAATGATGTTCCTCTCCGTGGACTAGTCCCTCCTGGCAACATGCCCAAAGTATTTCAGACAACGCTCCAGAATCCTTGCCTTAAAGGAGCAGCCTGGTTTTACTCTCTCCATGATGAAACGGTTTGTCTCTGGTATATTCAGTACTCCAACTCAAAGGCATCAATTGTTCTTCTGTTATCCTTAGTCATTGTCTAGCTTTCTGATGCATAACAAGTAATTGCAAAGACCATAGCTTTGATCCAGTGCACCTTAGTCTCTAGACTGACGTCATTGCTCCTCAGTACTCTGGAGAGGTTCTTAACTGCAGATTTTCCCAGTTCAATTAATCTTTTGATTTCCTACTGGTAACAGGAGTGTTGATGGTGGAGCCAAGCAAGCTGAAGCTGTTAAAAATCTTAATCTCTTCACTATCAGGATGCTACCAGTTGGCCTAGGGGTGAGAATCTTTGTTTCCTTGATCTTGAGTTCCCATCCATATTGAAGGCTTCATTTGTAAGTATGTTTTGGAGAAAATAGTTCAAGCTATAATACCTTTCATGCTGACTCGTGTGCCATTTTGCCATATCTCATCTTTCTGTGTCATTTTGTTAACTTTTTGTATACCACGACAGTTCAGGCTCATTTGATAGATCCTTAATCTAATGTGATCATGGATTTCTTTTAAAAAAAAACACACAAAACTGTCTTCTTTTAGTGAAAGATAACAATTGGAAACTTAAGATCAGGGCACCAACATGCCTTTGCTTCTATACCATTTTCTCAGAATTTTGAAGGTGAGAAATAATGTAGTAAGCTATGGAAATAATGAAGGGGCTGGGGAAAATGGCAGTTTCATCTAGTCCAACCATATGTATGCACACAGACACGCTCATATATGTTTGTGTGAGTAAACGTATACATTTGTATTTATACCTCTCATTCAAATCCACCCCTTTAGGGTTCTGCTTTTGTCTTTTCCCATTTTATTTTGTATCCACTTTGGCTTTATTGAGAAATTAGGTTCCTAATAACATCTTTTATAAGAAAACAAAGATTCTCACCACTGGGCTAATTGGCAGCATCATTATAGATGGTGAAGATACTGAGATTATTAAAAGCTCCGTTTGCTTGGCTCTATAATAATGACTCTTGGTACCAGCAGCCAGGAAATTAGAAGACAAACTCCATTGGGAAAGTCTGCTGTCAGAGACTTCTCCAAATACTGAAGAGCAATGATGTCAGTCTGGAGACTAAGGTACGCCCAATACAGGCCATGGTCTTTGCAGTTACTTGCTATGCATTAGAAAGCTGGATGATGATGAGGTGAATTGATGCTGTTGAGCTGTGGTGCTGGAGAAGAGTATAGAATATACCATGGACTACTAGGAGAACAAACAAGTTCATCCTGGAGAGGGTGAAGCCAGGCTGCTCCTTGGAGGCAAGGATTCTGAAGCTCCGTCTGACATACTTTGGACATACTGCAAGACGGGATCAGTCCTTGGAGAGGGACATCGTGCTTGGGGTGTTGGAGGGACAGTGCAGGAGAGGAAGACCCTTGATGAGAGGATTGATTCAGTGACTAGGAGAATGAGGGTGAGTGTCTCAGAGACAGTAAGATTGACACAGAATAGAGCAGGGTTTAGGGCAGTTGTACATAGGGTCACTATGAGTCACAAGTGACTCAATTTCTCGTAACAATAATATTAGTGTCAGAATTCCTACTCTATGAATAAAGAGGCTAATAATGATAACGTTGTTGTTGTTGTTGTGTACCCTCCAGTCAGAACAAATCCACCCATAACTGACCCTCCAGTGGGTTTTCAGGGACAGTTAATCACACGGGAGAAACTTGCCCATCTATGTCTCTCTTAGCAGCTGGTGGATTTGAACCACCTACTTTTTTGTTGGAAGCACAGTTCCTTACCACAGAGCCACCAGAGCTCCATAATAATAATAATAATAATGTCTCTCTTAGCAGCTGGTGGATTTGAACCACCTACTTTTTTGTTGGAAGCACAGTTCCTTACCACAGAGCCACCAGAACTCCATAATAATAATAATAATAGTTACTGATTACAAAATCCATGTTTCTGAATGTGTTTCCGCAATTCATAGCCTTGTATTTCAGAAGGGAATTGTCAGGCCTCTCTTGCTCCTGTAGGGATATTTGAACCTCCAACCTTTCAGTTAGAAACTAAGTGCTCAAGGATTCATTACCAAACCTAAACAAAACCCATTGCTATCAAATCAGTCCTAAGGTCTGACAATGCACCAGGTTTTATGAGCCTGTAAATGTTAGTGGGAGTAGACTGCCTCATCTTTTACCTTCTGAGGTTCAATCTCCTGACTTTTGATTAGCAGTTCAACCCCTAACACACTATTGTTGTTTACCCTCAAGTCAGAACTAACTCATAGCTGACCCTCCAGTGAGTTTTCAGAGACAGTAAATCAAACAAGAGGAGACTGTCCATATGTCTCCCAAAGAGCAGCTGGTGGATTCAAACTGCTCACTTTTGTGTTGGCAGCACAGTTCCTTACCACAGAGCCACCAGAGCTCCATAATAATAATAATAATAATAATAATAATAATAATAAAATTGTTAGACCTGCCAATAGTCTGTTAAAATGATCCTTTCTTGTTTGAATGTGTATATACAAGTGTCTATTTGTCTATTTATTAATTACTTGGAGTAGTTTTTTATTGTTGTTACTGTAAAGTGCCATCGTGTCATAGACAACTCTTTGCAACCCTATGAACGAAAGACCTGAACACTTGTTTAACTTTCATCGTTTCTCCAGCATACAGTTTCCAGAGGCAAGCCATTTCGGAAGTGGATGGCACTCCTGCTTCCAAGCTTGTTTTAACCGGGGAGCTCCACCAAACACTGTCCACCATGGATAACCATTCTTGCATTTGACACATCGGTGTCACAGTGTTCAGCTTCACAGCAACCACGAATTACCTCTGAACAGAAAATCGAAAGACCAGTACTATACTACTCAGAAGAATGTTTGACCCAAAACAATTAAAACCAGGCCAGAGGGCCACAGATTGAAATTACCCACCTTTGACTTGGTAGCATAATTTTCTATCCAGCAGACCCACAGAGCTCTATGTTGGTGGTGTTGTTGTTAAGTGCCATAGAATTGTAGTCGACTCCTAGCAACTCTATGAATGAAAGACCTGAATGATTGTTGTTTGTTTGTTTGTTTGTTTTATAGAACAGTATATTAATTTTAAATATTTACTGCTGGTTATATGCTCGGTTTCAGTTATGTATCCCACCCCGGTTACTATTCAAGTTTATTTTTTAATGTGAAGCACATTAGCTCCAAAAGCTAGCTATTAAACTAAATTTAAGAAATGTAAGAAAAGTATAGAGTTGATTCTCATGCATTGTGGGGCTTGAGAGCCACAGCTGCTCTCACCCCCCAACTAAAAAACTTGAGTAATCACTTTGTATTGTGATAGCACTTTGCTGGGGAGATGAGCTGCTCTCACAGAGCTGCCGAGCATCCCACAGCTATAGCTAGCCTCACGTGGTGGTTGAAGCAGATACCCCAACACTTAAACTCACTGAACTGGCAACAGGATGAAAAATGAGTTAATAATTGGACACATATAATTATTATCCATCTTGTTCTTCAAGAGAAAAATACTCAGAAGTAGTCCATTTTTGTTCTGCGTCTTCTACCCCAATTTCACCTCCTGTTCTTTTAACTAATCAATTTTAATGGTTTCTGTTTTTACTTTTTGTTGTTTCTTTTTACAAAAATAAGCAAAGGTAGCATGCTTTATCTGCTGTGTACATTTTGCCTTATTTGCTTATCAAAATATTCTTCACATAATAATATCTTTCCCAATCCGTTATAAACAGAGAACTTCATTTTCTGGACTAACCATTTTTCTGTATACAGCGTGTTTGACAGTTTGTGTTTTGCCATTATAAATTGTGTTTCACTGAATAATTTACATATGTGTTTGGTGGAGGCAGAAAGTGAGGCCAAACCAAATACTGCCAAGTGGATTGTGAAATGTGTTTCAGAGTTGAACTGTGCTCCGTTGGGTTGTCATTGCCTGTGATCTTTTGGAAGTGGATCAAGAAGATTTTCTTCCAAGGTCCCTCTAGTAGATTTAATCCACCAGCCTTGTACTTACTAGCCAATTGCTTAATACCATTTCTGCAACCCTGGAACTTCACTGGAAGAATCTCGATTGCACAGTGGTTACAGCATTAAACTTGCTAATCAGTTCAAGCACATTAACTGCTCCACTAAAGAAAGCAGGATGACCCACTTCTATAGTGGGCCACTTGTCCTCTGCTTAGGGCTGTCATGAGTCACAGTTCATGATGGGATTGGGGTTTTTTTTTAGCAGTAATGATATTTTTTATTTGGTTTTAAATATGCCTCTAGTGCATTTCTTGCCTACTACTTCCTACCTTCTATTGATTTTTCACGGCTGTAAATCTTTAATGGGAGGACTTATCTTTGTCCTCATGAACAGCTGGTGTTTTAAACGTCTAGCCTTTTGGTAAGTAGACAAACATTCAATTTATTCTGCCACTAAGACTTCTCAGAGTTTAGGTGATTTCCTAAATATTCAGGTACCCAAGTAGGTTTTTAGGTGTCTCCAAATTCTTCTCCAGCATTTTACTTTCTTACATGAAAAGGAATAATGCCTGTCTTCCTAAAGCCAAAAGTGAGTTCATCTTGTTGAGTACTTATGAGTCAGAATGGACTTCGTAGCTGACCCTCCAGCAGTTTTTAGAGGCAGTAGATCTCACAGGAGGTGATTGTCTTTCTCCAGTGGAGCAGCCGGTGGGTGCCTTTGGTATGGCAGTTCAACTCTTTACCATTAGACAGCCAGAGCTTCCCTAAAAATGAATATTCATGCTTTTTAATTTTTACCTATATGGAGATGAGGAGTAGTATCTTATAGAAAATTAATGTCATGGTATATGGATTGTAATTTTTCAGGTGTGTAGTTTAGATTAATGTTTAAGAACATTAGGTCATTTAAACAAGATGTGATAAGCCTTTTTGTATTAGACAGTGAGGAGACAATGTTGAACAGTAGGTACCACCGTTTTTGAGGTTACAGTTATTGGAGAAGATTATAAATACATTGAAACTTAAAACTGTATCGTATGCTGTGAAAGAGTCTTAAAGATTGCTGCCAATTGGCCTAGTAGTGGTAACCTTTGTTTTCTTGATATTGAGCCTCAATCCATATTGAAGGCTACATTCCTTGACCTTCTGCAGCAAGCGCTACAGGCCCTCCTCAGTTTCAGCAAGTTCGGTTGTGTCATCGGCATAGGGCAGGCTGTTGATGAGTCTTCCTCCAATCCTGATGCCACATTTCTCCTCATATAGCCCAGCTTCTCAGATAATCTGTTCTGCCTGTAGGTTGAAAAGATATGGAGATAGGACACATCCTTATTTTTTTAACACACCCTCCCCGATTTTGAACTATGCAGTGTTTCCTTGCTCTGTTCTCATGACTGTCTCCTGGTCCAAGTATAGGTTTCTCATTATCAGGTGTTCTGGGATTCCCATTCTTCTCAGAGTTAGCCATAGTTTGTTGTGATCCACACAAACACCTTTGCATAATCAGTGAAACACAGGGTGTGGAAATTATTGAACAATATTATTAATATCACATATAAGCAAGATTCTGCTGAAGATTACCCAAAAACGACTAGAACAGAACATCAGCAGAGAACTGCCAGACGTCCAGGCTGGGCTTAGAAGGGGTTGTAGTACTAGGGATATTGTAGCTAATGTTAGATGGATCTTGGCTGAAAGGGAGTACAAGAGGCAGGAAGACTGTACGAGAGTTTTACTTTGGTGGGTTTGTTTGTAGTTTAATTTTTTTTAAAGCATTGCAAAGCTAAGTGGTTCATTTTTAGATTCAAGCTTAGTATATCTGCATTAGAACCATTCACCAGCTGTGAGGTAAAAGATGCATCTAAACAAACTTTTAGGAAATCCCAATGGCACAATGGTTACGCATTCACCTGCTTACCAAAAGTTTGGCTGAGATCTTCTAGTGACTGTGCTAGAGGAAGACCTGTTCCCATACCACCAATATCCTAGGGTAGCTGTTCTCCTGTTACTAAGGAGTGAAAATCCTATTGATTAATTCTCTTCTGTCTTCTGGTTTTACTATCAGTTGGAAAAACTCAATGACTCCTAACAAAAAAAACCCCAACTATATAGACAAAATATTAGTCTTCTAAGTTTGCATAGAGGAAAAACTATAACGTAGTTTCTTTTTAAGATTATTTGGATTTAAGTAGAACTATTATGTCTTTGAGTCTATCCCACTTGAATTTCAGAACCATCTCAGGAACAGGTTTGAGGCTTTGAACACTAATGAGCGAAGGCCAGATGAGTTGTGGGAGGATATCAAGGGTATCATCCAGGAAGAGTGCAAATGGTCATTGCAAAGACAGAAGAGGAAGAAAAG
>NW_006399864.1:668438-679988 GCF_000299155.1 Elephantulus edwardii
AATAATTGGGATGGGAGTGTCAGAGACAGTGCGATTGGCACAGGACAGAGCGGAGTTTAGGGCTGTTGTACATAGGGTCGCTATGAGTCACAGGCGACTCGACAGCACATAACAACAACAACAACGAAAACATTATGTCTTTGATAACTATAGTTTTAATCTTGTAAAATTTTGAAGATTAATACAACATAATTTGACAATTGTTCGATAGTGCCAGTATTTTCAAAGACTGTTATTATTTGCAGTTCTTAAATAGCCTATTAGGAGATGAATGTGCAGTTGTTATATTAAGTATGGAGCAGAGGGTTAACACCAAAGCAAGGTAAAGCCCACTATGACAGGAACTGTAATTGTGAGATATAAGTAATAAAGAAGTGCTCCAGTTAAATGTCTTGAGAAGCACCTGAGAAATACTTGGTAATTTTCTTGATTGAAATGCACAAAGGCATATATCTGATATCTTGATTTACTTTGTGTTATGTAAATAAATATAATAGCTGTAAAGTAATCTCTGAAAAGACTATTTTTAACTGTGGCTTTTGGACATAAATAAATTATCCTCCATGATGACTTCTATTATGCCTTTCAGACTTATTTTAGTTAATATTAGATTTTATGTAATTACATATGTTTGTGTTTATTTATTAGATACCTGTATTCACATAAAATTGATTACAATAGAGTTAAATACATGGAAAGAAGGAACCATAATTTTTTGTGTTGACATCCAGTTATTATACTGATTCATACTCGTCAATTTTAAAGCAATCAGTGAGAGAGAGTACATTTCCTTTTTTTATAGTTGGTTGTTTTTATAGAGCAGAGACTCACAGAGAGCAAGCTGTGTAACTTGAATTAATACCTGTCCAATGAGTTCTATTCAGCAGTCTTTGACATTACTCTGAAAGAAAATGAATTTGACAAGATTTATGCCTCAATTTTTTTCAGACACGGGCCAAAAGAAGACCTTAGACAAGAAAGATGGGAGAAGAATGTCTTTTCAGAAGCCTAAAGGGACTATTGAGTATACCGTAAGTTATTTGCTTTTGAAAAGTCAGTTTATTTTTGTGATACTTTTTAAAGATTTTCTCTGTGTTTGCCATAGTCAAAGGTTATTTATTGATTTATATAAAAATTTGTACTTTATTTTTAATAATTTTCTTAATAAGAACTAAATTCCTATACAGTTAACATATTTTCCAGAAAAAGATATTAAGTATAATATGGAGGTAGTTACATGGAAAATTTAGTTGTTTATAATTTATCATTTTCTTGAAGTTTCTGTATAACTGATTTTCATTAGGTTAGGCTTTTAGGAAAATATTTACTTCTTAGAAATGTGGTTGATCTTCATTACATTTTTGATAGTGCTAATGATGATAAAAGTGGCAAATAAAAAACTGAGAAGATGAATTAACATTAATCATTCAGAGTATCTTTCTTGTATTTGCATTGATTTATAGCTGCCTTTTTAGCTCTGAAAATGGAACTTTTTATCTGACTGCTTTGTTCTTGAAATGACCCTCAAATCTCTCTGCAGTCAGCTTTTCAGATTTCTGGTTACCATGGGAAACTAAAGTGAGGAATAGACTGTAGTGTGTGGTATGCTCATTTCACTGAACATAACTTGTCATATCTTTAGATAATGTTTACATGTTTGAAGGCAGTTATATTAACTGAACTTAAATTTAAGATTTGAACTTGGCTAATAAATCATATTATTAAACTACAGTAGTATTAATATTATTAAACTATAGTAGTATTAAGGCAGCATAGCTTTATGCATAAATTTAAAAATATATTCTTGATTTGAAGTGTAGTCATTTTATTGAATCATTAATGTTTGACAAATTATGAAAACATTGAGTTATGCTTTATTTTCATATACTGATAAAGATTAGAAATTGTAGGAGTTAGAATTCAATTTACCATTGTTAGAAGAACCTCTTAAAGCATGTTAAAAACTTGAATACGATTGTGCTTTATCTGCATAATTTAGAATTTAATATAACTTCAAATATAGTAAAATATTAGGCTCTATAATTTGATGTCTGTTGGTGTTTACTAAATATAAATTTATTAGATGTAAGATCTATACACAGATATATCTGTACAGTTCATGTGGTTTTGAAAGAGATGTTTGCTGTTCTTTGCATGCAGTTCAACGTTTTATTAAACTGTGCTGTCCATACTGAGACTAGAAGAGAACCATATTTATCCTATTCTCCAAAAAAGGTGATCTGACATAGTATGGAAATTACTTAATAATATCGCTAATATTACATACAAGCAAAATCTTTCTGAAGATTATCCAAAATTGACTGTAACAGTACATTGACAAAGAACTGCCAGAAATACCAGCTGGGTTTAAAAGAGTCAGTGGCACTAGGGATATCATTGCCAATGTCGAATGAAACTAGGTTGAAAGCAGAGGGTACCAGAAGGTTGTAGATTTGTATTTTATTGACTATGCTAAGGCATTTGGCTATGTAGATCACAAAAAATTGTGACGAAGCTTGAGAAGAATGAGAATCCCATAACACTTGATTGTGTTCATATGAAACTTAAACCAGGAAGCGCTTGTCAAAACAGAGCAAGGAAACCCTGCATGGTTCAAAATCAAGAAAGGAATGTGTCAGAGATGTATCCTTTCTCCATACCTTTTCAGTCTATATGCTGAACAGATCATTTGGGAGGCTAGACTCTATGAAGAAGAATGTATTATCAAGATTGGAGGAAGACTCATCAACAACTTGTGTTATGCAGATGACACAGTCTTGCTTGCCAACAGTGAGGATGACCTGTTGCATTTGCTGCATAAGGTCAAGGACTAAAGTCTTCAAGGATTGCATCTCAACTTGAAGAAGACAGATTCTCACCACCAGGCCAATGACAGCATCATGATAGACAGAGAAAAATTTGAGGTTATTAACAATTTCATCTTGCTCAGGCCCACAGTCAAGAGGAGATTAACAGACAAGTTGCTTTGGGAAAGTCTATTGTCAGGGACCTCCCTAGATTGCTAATGAGCAACAGTGTCATTCTGGAGACTAAGGTGTGCCGGGTCCAAGCCATGGTCTTCTCAATTACTTGCATTTTATCTGAGAGCTGGATAATGAATAATGATGTCAGAAGAAGAATCGATGCCTTTCAGTTGTGATCCTGGAAAAGAGTATTAAACATACCATGGACTGCCAAGAGAATAAACAGGTGTGTGTTGGAGAGGGTGAAATCAGGTTGCTTCTTGGAGGCAAGAACTGTGAAACTCCATCTGACATATTTTGGGAATGCTGCCAGGAGGGGTCAGTCCTTGCAGAGGGATACTGTGCTTGGAATCCTGGAGGGTCAGTGCAGGAGAGGAAGACCCTGAATGAGATGTATTAACTCTGTGAATGTGACAGTGAGATTTGGCTCAGGATAGGGCAGAGTTCAGAGCTGTTGTTCATAGGGTTGCTTTGAGTCGTAGTAGACTTGACGGCATATCATGACAACATATCTACTGATGTTAACTTTGAATTAAGGACTGTTAACGTTCGTTATTTTGTGTTGACCTGAATGTAGCTTGTGATGCTGCACTCTGTCACATTATTTAAAATACAAGTAGGGTAAGCAGTGATGGATAGGTTTTGGCAGAGCTTCCTTCCACACTAAGATAGGTAAGGAAGAAGGACCTGATCATCTGATTCTCAAAATGTTCTGAAAAGCAGCTGGACATTGTCTAACACAGTCTAAGAAAATGAACTTACAAGGTTTTTAAGACACTAAAAATGTGACCTGTAAATTGTTTTCTCAAAGCAGAGTTTGTCTTAGTGGTGTGGGTGAAGGGAAGCTTCAGTGATGTTCATTTGCTCATGTGGTATGGCTCAAATTGAGAAGAAATGGCATCAGGCTTCCGTTAACAGAGGGAATGTGGAATGTTTAAAGTATGAATCCAAGAAATTAGAAATTGTCAAAAGTGAAACGGAATTTTTTAAAAGCTTAGGCATTGGTTTTTTGAAATGGTATGATAGTATTGAACATTTTGAGTGAAGCAGTCAGTTGCTCATCTATGCCAGTGGTGACAGGTAAAAAAGAAATAATCATATTGATCATGCAAAAGAATGTTTCAAGATCTATAGTACAGTTCTTGGCGTGAAAAGATGATATTCATACACCTGTAAGAACAGAAGTAGAATTGATACCTTTGAATTGTGGAGTAAGAGAAGAGTACTGAATATCCTATGGACTGTTAAAAGAACAAGCAAATCTGTGGAACAGATTTGCAAAAAGTGCAAGTAGGGTGCTTCACGGAGGCAAGGATGGGGAAATTTCATATCACATATTTTGTGCATGTTATCAAGAGGGACCAGTCCTTTGAAAAAGACATCATGCTTGGAAAGCTAGAGGGCCAGAGAAAAGGTGGAAAATTTTCAACAACATAGGTTTACATATGGACTGTAACAGTGGGCTTGAGCATATCAGAGATGATGAAGGTGGTGCAGGATAAGGCAGGTTGTTTGTGTGCCATTGATGCCTCCTCTGGTCCTTGGTCATTAACATTGAATGCATACAGTCTGTTCATGTGGTAGTCTTTAAATTCAGGTGGGATAGGCCAGGGAGCTCTGGTGACCTAGTGGCAAGAAGCTGGGCTGCAATACCTACCAAAGGCATGCAGTTTAAAGTCCCCAGCTGCTCCGTGGGAGTTAGATGGCCAGTCTCCTCCCATGCAGTTAACTGCCTCTGGAAACCCGCCGGAGGGTCAGCAGTGGGTTGGATCAGACTCTATGATACACCACCACAACAGCATAATCAAAGAAGTCAATATTAATTTTCAGGAACCAGACAGATTGCCAAATGACATCAGGGACACCATACATTAAAAAAGCAGAAATTCTTTAAAAGGAAAAGACCAAAGTGGATGCCACAAAAGACTCCGAAACCTGTTCTTGATAGTACGCTAGCTAAAATGAATGGAAGAAATGATGGAGAAAAGGACCTAAACTTAAGATTTAAACAAAATTCCAGAAGGAGATGCTGTCCTTGTCAAATGGTGTGCACTCAAACTTCTTCAGCCACTCTAAGACAGACTTTACACAGTCGTCCTAACTACCCTCAGAGCAGTTAAGGTCATAAGTAACCCCCAGTAGCACCACCTTTCCTAGGTCAAACATGCCCCTCTCATAGAGCAGACCTCCTACACCTCTCAAATGGTGGGCCCCACTATTTTTTGCCTCACTCAAATCCCAAGCCCTACGTAGCTCTTCATATTGTTACTAATCGCTACCCCCACTATTCTTCACCTCACTCAGATCCCAACCCCTGGGTAGCTCTTCATATTGACATTAATCATTCCCTGCCTTTTTTTATTTCTTCCTTCACAGGATAAAAGAAATCACCAGCTTCAACCAGCTGCTGTGACATCCACATTCTCCCCTGGCTGCTGGTCCTGAGCCAGCCCAGTCCAGCCTCTGAGCCCCAGATCTTCACCTCTGTTCAGCAGGAAGTAACTAAGAAAAATACCTTGCCGTTTTTCTCACTAAAGAGGCTGGGATGTCAATCCCAGACCATGGTCAAAGGGAGACTGAAGGATTCAAAGAATATCAACAGGTTAAAAGGAGTGAAGAGCCTCGCCCATCTGACTAAACTACCATGGAGTGCCCCTCCCTACCCTCCCTAGAAGACCACCTACCAGGCTAAACCACAATGGGATGTCCCTCTATCACCTCCCTAAAAACCCGTACTATAAAAACCTGCCTTAATTAATATTAGGACATGGTTTTCCTCTGGTCGGTCTGTCTCTCTAGGCCAAGGAATCCTGCCCGGGAACCCTCTTAATAAAGCTTCTTTAGCTTAAAAAAAATTAAAATAAATAAAATAAAGAGATTCCAGAAGACAAAAGCAAAATATTATAACACAACAAAAAGAAAGAACACATAGCACTTTTTAAGCTGGAAGAACTGGAAAACAAAAGTATTCATGTCTTACCTTACAGTATTGAAAGATTCTACCTGGCCAGCTGACTGGAAAAGATCTATATCAGTCCCCATTCCCAAAAAAGGTGATCCAACTGAATGTAGAAATTACCACACAATGTCCCTAATATCACACAAAAGCAAAATCTTGTTGAAAAATTATCCAGACACAGTTAGAAAAGTTCATCAACAGAAAATGGCTAGATGTTTAAAGGTGGATTTAGAAGAGGCCATGGCATCAGGAATATCATTGCTGTTATAAGATGAATCTTGACCGAAAAGCAAGGAATATCAGAGGAATGCCTATTTGTGCTTTTATTGATTATGGAAAACCATTTGATTATGTGGATCATAACAAGTTGTAGATAACATTGAGACGAATGAAAACCCCAGGGCACTTAATTGTGTTCATGTGAAACCTTTATCTAGACCAGGAGACTGTTGTCTTAACAGAACATGGTTTAAAATCAGGATGAGTGTTGTACATCAGGGCTATATCCTTTCTCTTTACCTGTTCAATCTGTTTGCACAGCATATCATTTGAGAAGCTGGAATCTTTGAAGAAGAATGAGGCATTCGAATCAGGAAGACTAAACCACCACCTGCGGTATGCAGATCAGACAGTATTGCTTGCTGAAAGTGAGGAGGACCTGAGGCATTTACTGCAGAAGGACAAAGACTGTAACTTTTACTATATTGCAACATGAAGGACCAGTAGGTATTATCATGACAGATGAAGAAAAGATTGAAGTGGTTAAAGGTTACATCTTAAGAGGATCCACAGTCAACATGCTTGGTAACAGCAGTCCAGAAATTAAAAAAAAAAAAAACAAACAACAGGTTGTTAGGAAAGTCTGTGCTCCAGGACCTCTCCAAGATACCAAAGAGTAACTCTGTTAGCTTAAAAACTTATATGCACCTGATTCAAGCCATGATCATTTCATTTACTTCCTATGCATCTGAGAGCTGGACATTGACTCAAGATGACAATAGAAGAATAGATGCCTTTGAGTTATGGGGTTGGAGATCCCATGAAAAGAACACTTATGTCTTGGAGAAGGTGCAGCCAGGGTGCTTCTTAGAGGGGAGGATATTGGTACTCTTTCTCACATACTTTACGCATGTTGGTAGGTGAGACTAGTCCCAGCAGAAGAACATCATGCTTGGAATGATGGAGGGTAAGCAAAAGAGAAGAAGACCTTCAATAAAATGAATTAACACAGTGCCTAGGGCAGTGAGTTCAAGGATAGGAGGGATGGTGAGATTGACTTCTCTTCATGTCAGCTTTTGATATGGCTGCTGTGAGTCATGGTTGACAACAGCATGGCACTTAACAACAACCTAAGTAAAATACTGGATAATGTGGAAAGCATCAAAAGAAGATGAAACAAGTACAAAAGAAAGTAATTAATGCCTTTTGGGTGGTGGTTGTTGTTACATGACATCAAGTTAGAACTAGATGACCCTCCAGCAAGTTTTCAGAGACAGTAAAGTGTGCAGTAGTAAACCACACAAGAGTACAAGGGTAAAGGAATGCAACTATTCCACTAATAGGAATATACCCCAAGGAAATTAGATTTGAGACCCAAACAGAGGTTTGTACACCAAAGTTCTTAGAAGTGTTATTCACCAAATGTCCAGCCATGCCAAATGGACTGAGAAATTGTGGTACATTGACACAATGGAGTACTATGCAGCACTCAGGAGCGTTATTTAAAAAACAAACAAACCAGACACAACACAACAACTACATAATTTGGCGAAAGACTGGAGATCATTATGCTGGGTCAAAATAGAAAGATAACTAGTAAACTGTATATGGAGATCCTAGAGTGGAGGTAAGGGGTGGGAGCAGAGGAGTGAGTGTGGGCAGGGGCAAAATCACAGAGTTGTACAATTTGGTGGGGAAACATGGGAGTAAAAGAAATGGCAGAGTTCTACTGGGGACCTGAAAAGATTGAGTAACAGTGGGCATAGTTCAATGATGATTTATTTTATAAAACACAATGTATGGGAATGATTGTGTGAAACATTAAAAAAAAAAGAAATCGTGTGGTACCTTAAAAAAATTTTTTTTTAAAAACTAAATAAATAAGTCCCTGACAAGACTCAGAAACATCCTGCCTTCAAAAAGTTTTCAGTCTTAAGTGGGAGGATATAGAAAGTTCTGGAATTAAATAACACAATACTCTTCCTTTGCATTTTGAACTCTTATTACTATCAAACTCAAATAAATGCCTTAGCTCTTTCATTAAATTCATCCCTCAACCCTCACAATCTGGTTTCCCCTTTCATTACTTAACATGGCTTTACCAAGCTTCTCTTTGGACCATGTGCCTTTGGGGTTGCAGCACAGCTTCTTACCACTAGACCAGCAGAGCAGAAATATGTAAATAGGATATATAGAATGCTAATGTGAGATTGATTAGTTTTGCCATCCATCCTTCTTTTTTGTTAGGAGAACAAAGAGGTTTGTTCTGGAGAGTGTTAGATTGTCTTGGAGGCAACGATTTTGAATCTTTGTATGACATACATTTGAAAGCATGTTGCCAGGAGGGACCAATCCTTGGAAAAGGACATCATGTTTGGAAAGTTGGAGGGACAGCACAAAACAGAAAGACTTTGAATGAGATGGATTGCCACAGAAACAAGGGTATTGGGGGGAGGTGTGTCAGAGACCATGACATTGGCTCAGGATAGAGCAGGCTTCATGGCAGTTGTGCATAGGGTTGCTATGAGTTGCAATTGACTCAACAGTACATAACAATAATAACAGAATACAAAAGTTGGAAACAGAAAAATTGGTAGCTGGAAAACGGGACTTTGTTGACAGATTAATTCATTGCAAATACCTTTTTCCAAAACAAAGATGACTGTACACATTCACTTGTCTAATGGAAAACACAGGAATCAAGCTTTCACACTTTTCCTAATGTATCTATCTTTCTGGCTGTACTGAGAGTTTAAGAGAAATCTTCATTTTGAGATTTTCTAGAATAGAGGCTGTAGTGGCCTGCACAGAAATGAGTTCCACTGCCAGGCGGAAGACAGGGTTGGAATCTTCCAGCTGCTCCAAGGGAGGAGGATGTCGGGGATTTACTGCCTCCAAAAACCCCCTGGAGTGTCAGCTGTGTGTCATTTCCAACTTGGTGGCAACTGAAAACAGCAGTTGTACTTAGCTGAAATAAAATTTGTGTGTTTCTTGAGGCTGTGTATATTTTGAACCTTTTAAAGCAATGTTCTTTTCTTTGAAACAGGTTGAATCCAGGGATTCTTTGAACAGTATAGCCTTGAAGTTTGATACAACGCCCAATGAACTTGTGCAGTTAAATAAGTTATTCTCTCGAGCAGTTGTTACTGGACAGGTACACATTTTTTAACTACATATAAAATATAAATTTTAAGTTGCAAGGCAAAGTGTCTGTTAAAATATTGTTAATAATGTAAAATACTAGGGATGCATTATTCAATTAATTCCTCAAAGAGATTATATTGATTATGTAAGAGAAAAATGAACTCATTTACATTTATATGCATTTCCTTCTTAATAAATATACCAATATATAATTGTGAATTGTAGTTTAATTATATTTTTAAATATTGAAACTAATAATGTTCTTGTGGGAAGGGATAGGTTGAAATAAAACGTAATCTTTTATAGATTACTCTTCCCTTTCAGACCTTTAATTTTCTTTTCCAGAAGCAACTGATTACCAGTTTGAGTCCTGTTTCAGAAATATTCTAGAATTTTTTAAAAACTTAATTCATTTATTGGACAATAAATTTATTATTTAAGCACAGTTCTCATTTTTTTTCAAACATGTGGATAGTATTGCATTGTTGATCTGAGTTTATTAGTCAAGTTGCAAACTGAAACAATTTCCTTTTCAGTTGTAAACATTATTGTAGTGAATACTTTTACATGTGGTTTTTTTTATATAAGCAGGCATTTCTGTATGATGAAGTTCTTGAAGTACAGTTGCTGTGTCAAAGAAAATTTATATTAATTTTCAAATCTTATATCAAATTATTCTTTAAGAGGATCCCAAGTAGTAGGAGAATTGATATTCCTTTACTCAGTCATCTATATTAAAATGTCTATATATGTTTGTGATTGATTTAAAAATATCTTTTTTATTTTATTAGATTTATAATAATAACTATACTTTTAATATCAAAGTATTTTTTTATATTTATTGCCTAAAGTCAAAAGGTATAGAATACAATCTAATTACTAATATATGGAGCTCTGATGTCCTAGTGGTGAGAAGCTGCACTGTAGTCCCAAAGACACAAGGTTTGAATCCACCAGAGGCTCCACAGGAGAAGGATGGGCAGTGGACTGCAGTAACCATTTACTGCTTCTGAAAACCAACTGGAAAATCAGCTATGGGTCAGTTCCGACTCAATGGCAAACAATAACTAACATTTTTATTTTATCAACTCTTTTTGTGGTTGCTTCCTTACAGGTTTTATATGTTCCTGACCCCGAATATGTTTCCAGTGTTGAAAGCTCCCCATCTCTAAGCCCCATAAGTCCTCTATCGCCAACATCATCAGAGGCTGAATTTGATAAGACCACTGTAAGTGTCTTTGTCTTTTTGAAGACATTTCAAAATATATATATGATCATTTTCATTTTACTTTGACTATATACTGAAATATTTTTTTAGTTGTAATTATAAAGAGATTATTAAACACTTTTATAATGTAAAAATTTCATTTGGTAAAACATTCTATCAGGCATTTAATTATCCCATTATGAGGTCCATGTCCAATTTGATTTTACCGCACATTCTGTGAAATTTTTGTAAGAATTCAGTTGGTGTTTGACAAACTGCCTTTAAAAATTTAATCGTTGTTTTAGTCATTCTTCAAAGGATTAACATAGTGAATTTATCGGAATGCGTAGTCTATATAAGTTACATTTTATTTAATTTTTTTTTTCTTGTTGTGTAGCATTAATTGGATCCAACTGGCACAGGAGGAGATTGCCCCTCCTTTTCCAGCATAGCATCTGGTAGATTCGAACCGCATGACTTCAGGATTCCAAGTACAGCTTCTTGCCACTAGGCCACTAGAGCTCCCTTTATAAGTTACATTTTACAAATTAATTTTATGGAATGATTTCTAATGACTTAAAGATTATGAGTACACATATAAAAAGCTGACAGACATATAGTCATTTCCTAACAGAGTACCTCAAACAGAGCCACTTGACCAACATTTTTTTTTTCTGTCTCTCACATTGAATCCTTCCAGCCTCTTTCTAGATTTGGGTGGTGATTGGCAGTCGCTGACATTCTTTGGTTTGTAATGTTGGCACTCTGATCTCTGCCCCTAATTTTATATGGCCTGCTTCCATTATGTCTAGACCCTCCACTCTTTTATAAGAATCGCAGTTAAAAAGTACAGACTTGGTGACAGAATGCCACTAAAGAGCAAACAATAGAATTTTATGCATTTAATGATTTATTCATAGCACACACCTTTTTTAAAAAATTTAGTTTGTTTATTTTTCATTTCAATGAACATCTACAGAGATTTTGGAATTCCATTCATTCATTGTTGCACCCTTCTCCCCGCACAAACCCCTCCC
>NW_006399864.1:680268-711416 GCF_000299155.1 Elephantulus edwardii
AGTGGCACCATATAGCATTTGTCCCTTTGTGACTGAGATACCTCACTCAGCATAATGTCCTCCAGGGTCACCCATTTTGAATAATATTACATGAGTTCCTTGTTCTTCAGTGCAAGCACACACCTTTTTTAAAGAAACACAAAAGGTGGCTTTCCGCAGGGACCTCACCTAATGGTCTGTTCAGTAATCAGATTAGAAAGAATCGTTGGAGAAGATCAATATCAGGAGGCAGAACCAGGTCAGAAGCTGACTGTGGAACAGACCATCAATTAATCACATGCAAGTTCAAATCGAGACTGAAGATGATAAGAACAAATCCACAAGAATCAAAATAAGATCTTGAGTCTATCTTACCTGAATTAAAAAATCATCTTACAGCAGATCTGAAACATTGATCACCAGTGACCACAGAACTGTGGCATGAAATCAAGGATATCATTCATGAACAGATCACAGGGTCATTACAGAGAGACAGAGGAAAAAGAAAAAGCCAAGAAGGATGTCAGAAGAAACTATGAAAATTGTGTCAGAGTGTCGAGAAGCCAAAACATAGGGAAGAGATGCTAAAGAGCTACACAGAAGATTTCAAAGAGCAGCATGAGAAGACACACAGCAAAGTGAGAGCTGGAATCTGAGAAGAAAAAAGGAATAACTCGCTCGGCAGTCCTTATACTGAAAGAACTGAAAAACATTGTCAACCTTACGTTGCAATCCTGAGAGATGCCATGAGTAAAGTCTTGAATGATCCAGGAGACATAAAAAGAAGATGATAGATGTTGTCTAGTTGACTGTGTAATAGTAACCCTGTGAACGAGATTGAAACCTTGCTCTATCCTACACCATCCTCTGGAGCTCAGTCATGCTCAAGGCCTTTGATAGAGTCATTGTGTCAGTCCATCGCCTTGAGAGTCTTTTTATCTTTTCACTTACCCTCCGCCTTTCCCATCCAGCATGGTGTCCTTGTCAATGACTGGCCTCTTCTGACCATATACCAGAATATGTGAGTTCGAGTTTCACAGTCCTTGCTTCTAAGAGCACTTTGGTTGTATTCCTCTGAGACAGATTTGTTTTAAAACTTTTTATGAATAACAGAAAGGAAATATTACAGAACACTTGATTAGTTAAAATTGACTGAATAATGTAATATACTTCTTAAAATCTAATTCCATTTCATTTTAAAAAGTCTAATTATAGTATATTAAATTATTTGTAGTGTCCGGTCGTGGGTATAGTTGCCACTATTCCAAGGATTTAAACCTACATTTTAGTAGAGACATGTGAAATTTATAGACCAGCTAAATTCACTGCTCTTATTGAAAGCAATGCGGAGCTGACCCTCGAGCGGATTTTCAGAGGCTGTGCATCATATAGGAGGAGATTACCATTTTTCTCCCGCAAAGCCACTGATGGTTTCAAACCAAGCATTTTTGAGTTGAAAGCAATTTCCTCCCCACGAGAACTTCTTAAATTGAAATTTGTAACTTTTAAAGTCATGCCCTAATATAGAACCACTTTCAGAATAGAAGAGCTATGATTCATAGCCTTTTTTTTTCCAATTAATTTGAGTCTGTGAAATTTAAAGAGATGGCTTTTATTATTTCAAAAGTCCAAATCAGAATGGTTTTTTTTAATTTTTATTTCCGTGAAAGTTGATAAATCTTACAAGTTACAGAAACCTGTTTGTATAAATTTAATTTAATCATTTAGCTCTGCGACCTAGTGGAAAATAGCTGCACTGCAATTCCAAAAGCATGCGGTTCAAATCCCCGAAGTATGGGCAATCTCTTGTTTGATTAACTGCCTCTGAAAACCCACCAGAGGGACAGGTATTGGTCAGTTCCAACTCTATGGTACACAGCAACATTTAGTAAAATTAATGCAATTTATTGCATTATCTAATCCAACTCATATTAGTACTGATTTTCCCTTTACCAACTTTTCTGTTCACTAATTCTTACTTTCCTCACCTCTCTTGTGATCACTGTTAAGTATTCAAGGTTGAATCTGTGTGTAATCATTTACTTAGCTTTTTTTATTAGTGGACTTACACCATATTTGCCATTTTATGACTGACTGCTCAACATAGTTTGCTCTAGATTCATCCATGTTTTGCAGTATTTCACTATTTTTAATCTTTTTTAAATTATACATCATGTGATTGTATCATAGTTCTTTTAGCCAGTTAGTCATTGTTTGACACCCTTTTTTCGCTGGTCTTTGCCATTATACTACAGTAAACATAGGTTGTATGTTTCAGGCTATAACCTAGTAGTGATGTTGCTGGATAAAATGGTATTTTTATTCTTAACTTTTTAAGGAAGTGCCAAAGTACTTTCTTAGTGCCATTTTACAGTCCTCACAACACTGTATGAGAGTCAGAACTTGGTTTTAAATAGATACTCCAGAGCAGCAGATTGTGTAGTTCAAATCTCAGCAGAATCTTGCTACTGTGAAAACTAGTCTGATGTATTCATAAAAATGAAGTGCCTCAAAAAAAAAAAAAAAAGAAGAAGCACCTTTGGGAAACATTAAACCAAAAGCTGACAGGAATCTGTCTAGCCTCCCTGCACTTACTGGACTGTTGAGTGGGCGGGAGACTATAGTTAGCCTTTAGGTGGTCAGTGGACTTGAATGAGATCTCTGGTGGCTATATGGAGTTGTGCTACTAACCCAAATGTCGTTCCTCTCTGGCGGTCTGAATTGACCAGACACTCCAACAGGACAGCCAGTCGCCTCCCGTGAGATTTGTTATTGTTACCGTCATGTATCATTGAATTGTAATCGATGCACAGAGTCCCTACAGTGGGTTTTCAGAGGCAGTAAATCATATAGGAGGAAATTGCCTATCTTTCTCCTGTGGAGCAGCTGGTGGATTCAGGCTGCGTGCCTTTAGATTGGTAGTGCAACCCTTTACCACTAGGCCACCAGAGCTCTCTCCTGTGAGTTTTAGTTTCCAAAAACTTGCTGGAGGCTCAGTTTTGACCAATGAGTTTTTAAATGAGCTTGAATGTGAAAAAAAAATTTATTTTCACTAACTTTTGGATGACATCTAATATTTCTTTCAATATAGAATTTTCTTGGGTATTTAAACAGCAAACTAGACTAGTATTATTACAGCATACACTTGTGCATTTGTTGTTGTTATATGCAGAGTTGGAACCAACCCATAGCTGACCGTCCGGCAGGTTTTCAGAGGCAGTAATGGCACAGGAGGAGGGGGTTGCCAGTCCTTCTCATGTAGAGCAGCTAGTAGATTCAGATTGTGGACCTTCAGGATTGCAGTGCAGATTCTTACTACAAGACCACGAGAGAGCCCTAAAAATGCACAGATATTTTAAAATAATTTTAAAGTTGCTTTATGTAGCACAAAGTATTTATGGTCATCATTACTTGAAAATTATAACTCATTGAGGCATCACTACTTCTTGTTATTTATGTATTAATATATGTGCTTTTAAAAATATTTTGATAGTTATATTTCAGTGTCATAGGTTTGGGGTTTTCTTTTAATATTCTGTAGGGCTTTTTTTTTTTTTTCATTAAAACATTTTGAGAAGAACTTCCATAAGCTTAGTGTGAAAATGGTCCTTAGCATCAAAAATGTCAAGAACCTCTAAACTAGATAGATGTGGAATGGTATTAAGTCTCTGTAGCAATATACTAGGGTACCTTAGAAAAGCTTCTCTCCTCTACTCTCAACCCCTGAGATCAACCCCTGAGAAATATTAGTTGATATAAACAGTGGTTCTTTTCCAGAACAAGAGTTGTCTGTGTGAAAGAGAAAGATATGTTTTAGTGGATGTTTTTGTTAACTGTCCTCAAGGTGACTACAGATCCTAGCAACCTTATGGACAGCAGATCTAAACCTTGTCAAATACTACTCCATTCACACTGTCTCCGATACGCTCCAGTTCATTGTTACACTCTCTCTGTCTCTGAGCTATTGAGGGTTTTCACCCTTTGTGTGAAAACTTTCCAGCATGATGCCTTTTCCTAAGGATTGGCTCCTAACAATAGACCCAAAATAGATGAGATGCAGTCTCACCATCCTTGCTTCTGAGGGGCCCTGGCTGTACTTCCTCTAAGACAGACCTGTTTGTTCTTTTGGCATTTCATGAGATAATCCATATTCTTCTCCAACACCACAATTCAAAAGCATAGCTGCTTCTTCTATCCTCCTGATTCAATGTCTAACTTCCAGATGCATAGGAAACAATGGAAAAGACCTTGACTTGGATTGGACACACCTAAGTCTTTAAATGGACACTCTTGTGCTCTTTAGCACTTTAGAGCAGTCCTGGAGAGCAGATTTTCGCAATGTAGACCATCTTTTGATTTCTTCACCATTGGTGTTATTTCGGTTATATTATTGGTCTTACCATCGGTGTTGATTGTTGATTCAAGTATAATGAAATCATTGACAATTTCAGCCTTGCCTACATCTGTCATGGCGTTGCCTATTGGTCCGGTGGTGAGGATTTTTATCTTTTTGATATTGTGATCTAATCTATATGGAAGGCTGTAGTCTTTGTTCTTGTGCAGCGTGCTTTTCAGCCCTGTTTACTTTCAGCAAGCAAGGTTTTTCATCTTTCTAACACAATTGCTGCCTCCAGTCTTGATGCTACATCTTTCATATATCAAACTTTGCAAATTATTTACTCAGCTTATAGCTTATAGGTATGGAGAAAGTATTTAATCCTGATGTATGCTTTTTCTGATTTTTTTCCCCCTACTCGTTTATTTACAAAATCCGAATACATTGTTTTTAAGAACAAATTCTTTCAATTTCCCTCACTCCACCCTCATCAAATTGTACAACCCCATGATTAATCCCCTCTTTCCCTGCGTATCCTCATCCCTCTGCTTCTACTCTCTCCCACCCCTCTTGGATCCTTATATCATTCCACAGTAATGGTTTTATACAATATTTTCTTTGTGGGACTGAGTTAGTTCACCCAGCATAATGCTCTCCAGTCCCTCACAAGTTATGTAATAATTTACAAAATAATTTTTTTGTAAATTATTACTTTTTATGATTTTAAAACATGTACTGTTTGCTTATGTTGTTTGATCTATATCTAAATTTCATGTGAAGACAATTATGTGTTCTGGGATTCCCATTTTTCTCAATATTAGCCATAATATGTTATCCACAAGTAAGAAATATGTGAGGCTTCTTTTTAGGTGTCATCAAGTGAAACGTGACTCGTAGCGACCTTATGAACAACAGATCGGAACTCTGTCCTATCCTGTGCTATCTTCACACTTTCTTACACACTTGAGTCCATTGCTGCAGTCGCTGTGTCACCTCATCAAGAATCTTTCACCCTTTCACAGATCTTTCACCTTTCCAAGCATGATGTCCCTCCCTAAGGAATAGCCCCTCTTAGCAACATACCTAAATTATGTGGGATGACGCTTCATCAATCCTTGCCTCCAAGAACTCTGGCTGCACTTTCTCCAAGACATACATACTTATGTGTTCTTTTGGCAGTCCTCAGGATATTCAGTACTATTCTCCAACACCACAACTGAAAGACATAAATTATTCTTCTGGCATCCTTATTTATTGTCCAGCTCTCGGAGAAATACCTTGAAAACAGTTTTTTATGTTCTGGACAAGTCTGCTTTCATCGAGAAAGAAAGGAAGACCCTCAGTGAGATGGTTTGACACAGTGCCTGCAGCAATGGGCTTAAGTATGTCAGAGATGATGAGGCTGGCACAGGATAGGACGGGGTTCAGGTCTGTTAATTAATATAGTCGCTATGAGTTGTACTTGATGTGATGGCACATAACAACATTGAAAAACCACTGAAGATGTAAGTTTAAGCTATTCTCGAGAACTTTAGTGAATTCGAAAACAGTACCATCCTTTCCTATAATTTTATGATGTAAGAAAAAAATGTAGTTTTTCAAAAATATTTACATATAAAGACTAAATTACATAGTGCAGTGAAAAGGAACAATACTTACAGTAGAAAGTAATTAATTTGAATTTAGTAGTGTGCTTTTTTAATTTCCTTGTCTAAGATGCCTTTTATGATTTTTGTTTTGTTTTTTATAGACTCCTGATATAACCCACCAGACAGAAGCAACTTCTTCATCTGCTTTTACAGGTATTCGACCTGCACGAGTTGTATCTTCAACTTCTGAGGAGGAAGAAGCATTTACTGAAAAGTTTCTTAAAATTAATTGCAAATACATTACTTGTAACAAGGTAATGAATTATTCTTTAGAGAAAAATGTTTAATTAACCTTTCTTAATAATAAGATAGTTTTACATTTTTACATATCCACATCATCAAATACATGACTATTTAAAACAAGATTGGGGATGCTGTTAGTGTAGATCTTGCTCACAATTTCCAGTCTGGTCTCCTATTTTACAAATGGCGTTACGGCGGATATAAAGTTACAGTAGTACTCGGACAATTTGCTATTAACAGATACTGTTACTTCAGTAGCAGTGGCAAAGTTTAACAGGATAGCAAGTAATAAATGTTGGAGATGATGTGGTGAGATAGGAACTTTTTTACACTGTCGGTGGGATTGTACAATGATATAACCTCTCTGGAAGGCAGTTTGGTGCTTCCTCAAAAAGCTGAACATAGAAATTCCGTATGACCCAGCTATTCCATTGCTTGGAATATAACCCCAAAAATGAGAACAGAGGCTCAAATGGAAACTTGTACACCAGTGTTCATATCACCATTATTCACCATTCATGCAAGAACATGGAAACAGCCCAGATGTCCAACCACAAATGAATGGATTGAGAAGTTGTAGTACACTCATATAATGGAATAATACACAGCACGCAGGGACAATGGTTTTGTAAATTACTACCTAACTTGGGAGGGACTGGGGGAGCTGAGTGAACTAACTTAGTCCCACAAGGACAGATACTGTATAAAACCATTATTGTAGAATGAGTATGAGGATCCAAAATGGGGGCATGCAGGAGGGTGGAAATAGAGGAGTAAGGAGTAGGGGGAGGGTCTTAATCATAGGGTTTCACAATTCGATGGGTGGGTGAGGTGAAGGGAGTGAGAAGGATGTTTTGTGAAAAACAGTGTATTCAGATTTTGTAAATAAATCAGAGTAAAATTTTTAAAAAAGGAAAAAAAATTTATTACTATTAGGCACTTTAAAAACTGCTATCTCTGAAAAGCTTAATAGAAGAAATTAATAGGAAGGGAAGCATTGAGTACCCAGTACAATTCAGATACAATGGGAAGTTTTGTTGTTTTGTTGTGGTGGTGGTGGTGGTGGTGGTGGTGGTGGTGGTGGTTTTTACTACAGAAGTTTTAATCTTACCAATTCATAATAGCCCTTTGAGATATTTAGTCCTGTTTTTTCATAGGAGAAGAAAAAATGAAATTAAAAAACATTACTAGATCCAGTTTGTTTATTATGGTCAGAATTCAAATCTAATTTGAGTTAATCTTTTTCTATCAAGCCTTACTGCTTTTCTTCTGCAAAATCTTCTAGTCTTCAAAGAGAGAATATAGTATAAACCACAAGACTAGAAAAAAATACAAATATTGCTTAGAAAGTGACTATTATGTAATAGGATACTAACCTCAAAAGTCACATAATAAACTTTTATGGTCATAATTCATAAATAAAAGCTTTGTAGCATAAGTATTTTATTTTAGATTTTTTAGCTATATATTACTTTAACTTTGCTATGTAAAAATTGATATACTGTGTTTTAATTTTAATTTTCATTCAGTTCATAATAGTTTCTCATTTCATCCATAAAATATTTAAGAATGTTGTTTCCAAATATTTGTGGATTTTCAATATAACTTTCTGTTAAGTTCTAATTTGATTCTTGTAGACAGAGAACATGCTTAAGTTATGGAGATTTGTCTTAGTCCAGAATACATTCTATCTTGTGCACTTGAGAAGAATGTGTATTCTGCTGTCATTGGGTGGGATAGTCTACAAATATCACTTATGTCAAGTTGGATGATAATTATTGTTCTTTATATGTTTCCTCTTGATGACTTGATCTGGCATTAAGAATCCTCTTACTCCCCTGAAAACCCCCCAAACTTAAAGCCATCAAGTCAGTTCTGACTAAGAATGAACCTGTAGCACATTGGGCCTGTTCTGCACTATAAAATTTCGAAGACTGCAACACAAGTACACACACTGCCTCATCGTTCTCCTGCAGAATGGCTGGTCAGTGCAAGCTGCTGGCTCTTTGTTTAGCAGCCTTCTCTTAACCCACTGACTGTACCACCAGGGCTTCTTTCCGTTACCGAGGACACTCTTTATTCCTGACAATGTTCGTTGCTGTGAAACTTGGGAAGTTTCTAATACTTGTGTTCTCTTTTTTTATTAGTATTAACATAGAACTTTCCCCCAGTTCTGTTACTTTTAATCCATAGATGTCTACATTTAAAGTGGTTTTCTTGTAGGCCATATGTACTTAGATCTAGCTTCCATAGATCATTTCTACCATTTAATGTGATTATTGGTATAAATCAATAATTTTGCTATTTGATTCTTGTTTCCTTTTTAAAAAAATACCTCTTTTGTGCTGAATAATTTTTATCATTTAATTTACTTTGTTGGCTTATTAGCAGTAACACCTTGTCATTTTACTGTTAGGGGAGGTCTGGTGGTCGAGTGGGTAAGGAGTTGCATTGGCAACTGAAAGGCAGGTGATTGGAATCTACTAGCTGCTCCATAGGAGGAAGAGTAACAGTGTACTTTGTGATTTACAGCCTCTGAAAACCTACTGGAGGATTAGCTAGGAGTTGATTCTGACTCAAAGAAATGAGTTTGGTTCTTTTTTGAAAACTGAGTTGAGGGTCAGCTCTGAGTCAATTCTGAGTTAATGGCAATGAATTTTTTTTTTCGTTTATTTTAGTCATTAGTGAGGCATTTATAGTAAATATTTTTAATGTATCAGTCTAACCTTAGGTACTATTGTACCAATTCACATGTAAAGAAAGAATCTTAGTGTGTTTCCATGTCTCTTCCCAGCTTTTGTGCTACTACTTACTCCTTTTACTACTGCAAATTTAAGAATCTCCTAAATCTATTGTTACCATGTTTGCTTTAAAAATGCCCCCCCTTTTTCTTATAAATCATGGTAAATATATAGGCAACAAAATATTTGTCATTTAAATAAGTTTTAACATACACAGTTAAGTGATATTAATTAATTAAGGATTTGAAATGATTAACACCAAAAAGAGATACTTGATATTGATTTCTGAAGAGTTTTTGGCCTAATTTTATGTGGCAGGAATGTTTCTTATGGGCATCTCTTTGGCTCTGTGAAGAGTGGCATCTATTAGACCATTTCCAAAAACCTTGTGTGGAGAAACTATGTTTCATTCTGTGAGAAAGGACACCTGAGAGAGATGTGAGTGGATATTTTCGGTAATAGGGTGACTGGAGATGGATTTCTGAAAAGTGCTGTTAGGAGACTGGCATTCTCATATGAAGTTAGAAGGGTCCTAAATCCAATCTATCCCAGAGAACTTTTTCAAGTAAGTTTATAGTTACACAGAGCTCCATTTTATGTAGTTACACTACTATTAATAATGTATTTGGAGAGTTAAAAGCATTTTTACAGCTAAGCATTTTCAGTCATACATAGGTAATCATAGCCTTTGTGTAAATTTCCACAAGTTAACGCTGTGCAGTATTGCTAAGACTGTTGTTGTTTTGTACCATTGAGTTGGTCATAGCTGACCCTCCGGTGGTTCCTCAGAGGCAGTAAACACATGGGAGGAGATTCTCCATTGCTCTTCCGTGGAGCAGCTGGTGGATTTGAACTGTGTGCCTTTGGGATTTTAGTACAGCTTCTTCCCTAGGCCTCCAGTACTCCCTCCAGTGTCATGAAGTTGTTGTGTGACCCTGAGTCAGAACTGACTCATAGCTGACCTTCCAGTGGATCTTCGAGGCAGTAAATCTCATGGGAGGAGATTGCCCCTCCTTCTCCCACGGAGCAGCTGGTGAATACAGACAGCGGGGATTGCAGTACAACTTCTTGCTACTAGGTCACTACTAATGTTATGATGTTGTTGTTGTTGTATACCATTGCAACAGAACCATTTGTTAGAACCATAGCTGACCCTATGGCAAGTTTTCCAAGACAGTTAATTGCAAAGGAGATTGTTCATCTTTCTCCCATGGAGCGTCTGGTGAATTTTAACTGTGTACCTTTAGGATTTCAGCACAGCTTCTTACCACTAGGCCACCAGAGTTCCCTAGAAGATAAGGGTATATTGTAATAGTGTACCAAAAATAAGAAATTCATTTTAAACTAATACTTCAGTGAAAATTACAAAATCATAAATAATAAATAGCCTTATCTCAGAGGATTTGGAGCTTGCTTTTCTTATTTCTGTTTTATTTTAGTTCACAAATTCCTTGGATTTATAGAACATGGGGTAGAAGAAAGTATTCATGATTAGAAATCGTTAAGCTTTTCTATATTGTATGAACTCTGGTGGCCTAGAGCCAAGAAGCTGGCTGCAATCTCTAAGGCATGTGGTTCAAGGCCACCAGCTGTTCCAGGAGGAAAGAATGGGCAGTCTCCTCCCATGTGATTAACTACCTCTGAAAACCTGCTGGAGGATCAGCTGTGGGTCATTTACAACTGACCTGTACACAACAACAACATATTGTATGTAATTTACTCTTAGTTGTCTGTTACTTGGATTATCTGTTGACAGCATTCTGCAACACACTTTACTGTCTCCTGTTGACTTAAGCAGGAATACAAACTAATGTTGATGTATATGAAACTAAAATATTAGGAAGATAGAGACTGATTTATGTAAGGTTATTCCTTATTGAGGTGGTCTGTACTCTATATTGAAAAGGTGCTGTTAAGGAGTTCACGTTGATTGTCATTCCCTGATAAAAAGGAACATACATACACATTTATTTTCTCTTCTATTAGGTGAGAGCTATTAATTTGTAAATGATAACCAAGTTTACCTTTTATATTTATAATACTTTGCCTCATTTTGCAAATAAATGACCAATGTGATACAAATTCCTCTTTCACTTTTCTACTTGATCATTCTTAAAGGTTATGTTTGATAATTTAATGTCTTATGCTCTTAAAATTCAGTCAAGTAAAGATGTCTGTTGAAAAGTTTTTTCCAATTCAACTTTTTATAGCAGTACAATTTGCTGACAATTATATTAATCAGTAATTGCATTAATTACACTTAATATATTAACTCAGTATTCCATAAGCAGTAATCTTACATTTTCTACTTCTTCCTCCCCTGATAACTATTAAGAAATACTCATTTTTCTACTTTTATCTCTTATTATCTTTTGACATAAGTGAAGTCATGCATTGTTTTGTGTGGGGTTATTTTTTTCCCTTAATTTATTCAGCATAATGTCTTCAAGCTCCATCCATGTTGTAGGATGTATAAAAATTTCATTTCTCTTTCTGACTGAGGAGTATTTTATTGTATGCTTGTAACACATTGTATTCCCCTGTTTATCTGTTTATGAGTTATTGTTGTTGTGGGCCAACAGGTCAGAAACTACTCATAGCTGACTCATAGTAGCTTTTAGAGGCAGTAAGTCACAGGGGAGGAGATTGTCCATCCTTCTCCTGTGGCAGCTGTTGAATTTGAACCACAAGCCTTTGGGATGACACTGTAGCTTCTTACCACTAGGCCACAAGAGCTCTGTTGTTAAAGTCTATTTAGATTTATTCTACTTTGGCTATTGTGGAAAAAATATGCAATGAATTTGGATTATTTGTGTCTCTTCACCCTGCTTCTTTTCATATCTTGAGTATATTCTTAACAATAGAATTGCTGGGCCAGTTAGTAGTTCTTGGAGCTCTGATGGCTTAGCTACTAACAATCAGAAGTGAGCAGAAGGTTGGCATTTTAAACTACTCACCATTCCTAGTAGAAAAAAAAGTGGCAGTCTGCTTCCAGATTTCAGCCTAGAAACTCTATGGGAGTAGTTCTACTCTAATGTAACCAAAAGTGGCTCTTTAAATCTCCTTTAAAAATAAAGGGTAGTTTAAATTATGAAGAATGTGTGCTTTGAACAATTAAATATTTAAAGAACTCTATAGGATCAAATTTTCAATAGTAATTTGAAATACAGATAGGAACGTAGTACGTTTTATGTTAATGGGAGGAACAGTTTAGAAAAGAAAAGTAAGAAAGTTACACAATTTAAAAAATATAATCAGCATTATGGAATTGCAGAATTGTTGCATTGGTGTTCACTCTGGGGTATATATTCTCAACAAAAATGATTTTTTAATGTTAAAGAGGTATTTTGAATTAGAAATGATATGAAACTAGATAAAATCAGAGTACCTTATAGACCTAGCAGAAGGCTGTTATGTCAAATCAAAGAGGATTTCAAATTTTCTTTTCTTCACTGGCTTCATAAAAAGGATAGCATATTTTGTGGTAACTATTTGATGATTTTTTTTAAGTGTGTCTGGCTTACTCTTACAGAATATAGTGGATTGAGGCTTTCAAAATGGGATCAAGAAAGATTATAGTTTGTGGTATTAATGGGGAGAAGATTATAGTACAAAAAGCATGAACTCCCTGAGCTTTGAATACTGTATGCATGAAACTGTATTTTTGCACATCATAAAGAATAACACAGGGAGTATTATACAAATAAAGTGAAAAAGCTGAAGCTACTACCTTGCTATGGGATGAAGATGGGAAGTCTTTTCCCTTTATGCTTACACCTCAGCAACTGGATAGAGGGTTGCTGTGAGTTCACCCAACTTGACACCAGTGAATCTGCGGTTTTTGAGTTTCAACAAAACAGAGGATTTCTTACAATCCCTTGTTTTGCGGAAACTATCTACCTAATATAACTCAGTGTTTTCCTGAGACTTCAAATTTCAATAGTCTTGACCATTTTAGGACAGATATGATATTCTTTGTGTTCTGCTTTGGAGAAAGAAAAGTTTGGATTGTATTTGAAAACATTTTCATGAGAGTACCATAGTACTTACATGTGGTTTTATATATAATATGTGTCCTGGCAACAGAAGACAGTAAGTAGCTAAAATAAGTTATTGAAAATTTAAACTTTGAAGATTAAACATTATTTTCTTTTTCATCTTAGGGCACAGTAAGTGGTGTGCTGCTAGTTACACCAAATAATATAATGTTTGATCCACATAAAACTGACCCCTTGGTTCAAGAGAATGGCTGTGAGGAATATGGCATCATGTGTCCAATGGAAGAGGTGATGTCAGCTGCAATGTACAGAGAAATACTGGATAGCAAAATAAAGGAGTCATTACCCATGTAAGAGAGCTAGATATGCTGCTTTGCAGTTTTGTTGCGTCTAGATAAGTGACCCTGGATTGAAACACTTAAATGCTTTTTATTCCTTTTGCTGTAGCTGCTTTTCATTTTAACAATTCTGAAACAAAAATATGTATGTAAAAAATATCTGTATATATAATACGGAAAACACTTGTCTTAATGTACCTAGAAGAGCAAGGAATTGTGTTTAGATTAATTTTTGTGTTTTGTTTATAGAACCACATATGTGAAAGGAAATCTTTATATCTCATTTAATTCACTATATTTGCACTTTTTATTTGAGCACACCATCCAGAATTTGAAATTACTTCAGTGAATTTTCATTGTCAAGGGTAATGTTACGTTTTTCCTTGGAAATGCCTGAAGACTTGTGTCTGAGATACAAGTAAGACGACATGAGGGAAGACCTGACAATCCTAGGCCCAGAACAGCTTGTAATGGCCAGTGAGGAAAGGAAGGAATGAGAAATAAAAGGAGGGAAAAAAATGTTTACAAGAAAAGACAGGAAGGAGAAGTAGAAAGAAATGTAAATTAATTGCCTCATCCTTCCACACATGACTCCCAGCAGTTTAGAAACTGCCTTGTCTATAATTGCTCATTGTAATTATATCCATAAATTAGCCCACAGGAATGATGATGGATGATGGCTACTTGGTTTTAAACCAACTCTTGAGGTCTAGTACCAATTACAAAAGGTTCCCCCTAAAGCTGACCACATGAGTGGTTAGGGTACCTAAAGTAAGCTAAAATCTCTTACTAAAAAGTAGCTCTAGTTGGTAAACTGATCTTTAAAAGTACATACAGTTCCAAGGAAGTGTCCTCATATCAGCTATTAACCTGTTTTTGTAGATCAGCATTATTTTCAGCCAATTTGGATTATTAAGAATAAGTGGAGAAATGATGGTTCAACTGAAAGAGACAGTGGTGGGTGATGGTGGTGGTGGTGAGATTGGTGAGATTGACTCTCCCTTGACTTATTTTCCCATTTGTCATGTGGTCCTTTGGGTTCTTTTATGATAAATCATCAACAACTATTCTGGACACTGTAGAACTCCACTTGGAAATGAGGGTTTTATCATTCAGAATGTTACCTAGAAAGACCACCAAATAAATATGTTTTTTTTAAATTTTGTAAAATATATATTTTTTTTAAAGTCCTCAAAGTAAAAATATCTTTAAGTTTTGCCTCTTGTGTAATAGAAACAAATGCTTAGCACTAAATCAGGTGGGAAAAAAATCAAGTGCTTTTATAGAGTAGTGTGATGTATGGCAAGAATAAGTAGGTCTTCTGGTTTTCTTTCCTGCTCCTGGGGACGTTTGTTTCAAAGATAAGAAGTTGCAGTATCATGAGCACTATCAGCATTTGACCCTTCAGAATGTTCACGCTGAACACTATGCCACTTACATCCTTTAAAGGGTTGTTAACTCGATTTTTTTTCTTCACTGTTTTATTAGGAAAGTATGTTTGGTACAGTTTCTGCACACTTTTCCCACGTCCCAAGCCCTTGTACATGCACATTGAGTGAATCACCAGTAGATGACACTGCGGCATATTTAATAGTATAATTCAGATATTTCTGTTTCCTAAAATAAATTTGGACTCAAATGAGCCAGAAGAAAGAATTTTTTTCTAACTAATTAAATCATTTAAATAAATTCATTTTACTTTTCCTAGATATAAAAAGTACACATGCGGGTGATAGGAAATATGAAAAATACTAAAAATAGAGGAAGAGGATAAGAATTTCTACCTTCACAATCCAAGAGACAGCTAGTTATTTTTAGATTGTTTTACATTCCAGTTTTTCTTTTCCTAAACACTTTTCTATCGCTCATATACTTGTAATATTCACCATTAAGAACTCCTAGAACTTCTTTTTGTCTTAAACTGTTTTTAAGTTTATAAACATCATTTTATATATAACCGTCATTTAAAAAAATGTTGACTTCTGTGCATTTCATCATATGTTTGCGTTTTTTTCCAATAATTTAACCATCTTAAATTTTGGCAGTTAATGATTAAATGTAAAATTCCATTAAACATGGAAAACTAAGTGACTTATGGACCGGTTAGCTTAAACTCTTTGTTTGAACAAGTTCTCTTAATTATTAAGAGTGGCTTGTAGTCAAAAGTTTTTCTACAGAAACTACTTTGCTCCAATTTAATTTGTTTGGTTTTATACCTTGTGTTTAAACCATATGTTTTTCTTTAATCTCTTTGAATGCAAAGAAGCACTCTATGAGAAAAAAATGTAATTATTTGAAAAACATTTTTAGGAAATTTAAAATTTATTATAACTTTGGCTAATGAATACATCTTCATATGATTATAACATCACTCATAATTTATTTCCCTAAATTCTCTCAGGTAGATTACCTGAAAGGAAACCTTACAAGAATGATTCCCAGACTTCATAGAGCTGATATAGACTATTTAGTCCAAATGAATAGGTCATATTTTTGTCACTAAGAGTTATTTACCCCATTCTTGTAGAAAAGATTTTTTAGGAAACTTAATCATGCTTTTTGGAAACAAAGTACTATAATTTTAAAAATCTAATAACTTTTCTTTTTTGCTTACTTGACAGAGAGTTAGAACAGTTATCAGTAAGGGACTCCTGCCATTTAAAGAAAATGCCAAGAAGTAACATTGATGAAATTGACTCAAGAGTCCGAGATGCAGGAAACGATAGTGCCAGCACTGCCCCCAGAAGCACCGAGGAGTCTTGTTCTGAAGATGTGTTCACAGAATCAGAACTGTCTCCGATCCGAGAGGAGCTTATCTCTTCAGATGAACCACGGCAAGCTAAGTCTTCGGGTGTGTTATCAGAATCTGTTCACACTGTCAGTCAGACTGGAACAGAAAGTGTGACAAGCATATCAGAGTCTGGTGGCGTTGCTGGTCACTTGAAACCGAACACTGGACAGTCTACCAGTGAACCTGGGTCTCTGTCTCATAAAACTGATTTAAATGTTGAAATGGCCACAAAAGAAGATCAGGTTATAGGTGATTCTCAAGAAATATCAGATACTAAAGATCAAAGCTCGAGTATGGAAGTCCAGAATTTTCTTCTTACTGAGGATTCACTTCACCAAGGAGATGCTGAAAAAGAGCATATGCCCTGTGGAGAATTAACAGAAGTTAAACAAAAACAAACTATTAATAAAGGGAAACTGGGAAAGGAGCAAAATCAGGACTCAGAGACAGAAGTAGAAGAACTTCGAAAACTTTGGAAAACACATACTATGCAACAGACTAAACAACAGAGGGAAAATATCCAACAGGTGTCACAAAAAGAAACTAAACATAAAACAGCAGCTGCTGATGGACCTGTAGAAGGTAAGTGTTAAGGAGTTTAGAAAGCTATTTCATCTTAGTGTTGTTTATGATCTCATTTCTCATTGATGCCAAAGCTGCTCTGTGTTAGGCCACCCAGTGATTGATTGCATGGCACTTGACCATGGGTTTGTGTGCGGATTCTCTGAGGTCTGCTGGCCTGTGAATTGTATCCTTGTTGAACATCATTTCTTACATACTTAAATATTCCTGATTCACTGCATCTTCCCACTGTTTTTTTTTTTAAATTGAAAATACATACAAATTTAGTAATACCTTTTATTTCTTCGCTTTCCCTTTTTGCTCTTGGAATATTATCTTACAAAGTAGGTGGTGGTTTTTTTTCTTCATATGATAAAATGGATTGCTATTTTCTTTTGTTGTAGTACATTTGAGTTTTTAAAAATTTAATTATACTAAAATAAATTTTTATTGATAGATAATTATTATGTACCATTGAGTTGAATATTATGTCTAGCAACCCTATGAACATCACGTCTGATTGAACATCACATCTGATTGAAGACATGCTAACGCCGGCATCATTGTTACAGTCTGTCATGCCCAAGCACGGCCATCTCCTAGAAGGTTTTCCTTTCACTAATGCTCAGCTTTCCCCTGTATGATATACTACTGAGAAAATGTCTCAAAGTATGTGAAACAAAATCTCTCCGTGCTTGTCTCTAAGGAGCCCCTGGTTGCACTTCCTCCAGCACAGACTTGGTTATTCTCTTGGCAGTCCATGGGACAGTCAGTGTCCTTTGCCAGTATCACAAGTCAAAGGCATTTAGGATTCTTTGATCTTCTTATTATGTATCCACATTTCACATGCCTATGAAGGAATTGAATATATGAAAATAATGCCTTTAGTCTTTAAATTGACATCCTTACTCTATAACACTTAGAAAAGATCTTTGATGGCAGCTTTGCCGCCTGCAGCACATCTTTTGGTTTGTTGACTCCTGTTACCGTAGGTGTTGATTATAGAACCAAATGAAAACATTGAAAACTTTAATCTATTATCCATCTAGCCTGATTTTGACTATTGGTCTATTTTTGAAGATAATTGTTTTCTTGATGTTAAGATGTAATAATCCATGTTAAAGTTGGTAGTCTCAGTAAGTGCTTTTTTTAGTTTCTGCAAGAAGTTTGTGTCATTTGCATAATGCATATTGTTGATTACTTTTGTTCTAACCCTGATGTCACATTCTTCATATATGCCATTTTCTTGAATTATTTGCTTAGCTTACATATTGGATATATATGGAGAAAGGATACAGCCTAACACACACCTTTCTTGATATTAAACTCTGCAGTATCCCATATTTTGTTTGAAAATCTGCCTCTTGATAAATGTACAGGTTTCATATGGGCACAAATAATAGCTCTGGGATTCACTATGAGTTGTAGTCAACTTGGCAACATGTAACATTACGGGCTTATATTGTATATGTTGTGCAGTCACTACTCAGCAAGATTGAATGTCATCAATAACTTGCAGATTCCAATGGGCGTTCCCCATTCCAGTCCCCTACCTTCTCTTAGAGAACACAACCAAGAGTTGGTGTTTACCTCTTTGTCTTTTTTAGAAAATAGTTTTCTCTCATTTATGTTACTGCTTCTGTTTCACATTATTTCAGTTTGGTTGTATTTTAGTTCTTTAAAATGACATCATTCAGTATACAGTCTGAGACTTCATTGACCCAACATTGTCTTTTGAAGTCATTAATCAGTTTGCAGCAATAATTTATTCCTTTTCATTGCCAGTGTTGTTGTTGTACCATCAATTGGAACTGTCCCAGGGCTGCCCCTATAGCAGCTTTTCAGAGGCAGTAAACTCCATGGGAGGAGATTGCCCATCCTCTTGTCGTGACACAGCAGATGGATTTGAACTGCCTGGAATAAATTGGCATGCGTGTCGTTGGCATGAACATGTCAGTCTATCAAATGATTCCCTTGTTGGATGTTTGAGTTGTTTCCAGGTGTCTGCTCTTGCAAGCAGTGTTCTAGGGCATTCTTGGCAACAGTTCCACTTATCCAGAAAATGCAAAGGTAGCCTTGTGCAACAATTACAGCCCAAATTCAGGATCCAGGCTGCCAGGGTTTAAGTCTCAACACCATGTTCACTATATGAATACTTGGGCAAGTTAATTCACCTCTTTGTGCCTCTTTGTCCTCCTCATCTTTTGATATTGAGGAAACTGCTTTAACTGCTTTTCTGCTCCTTGGACTCTTGAACAGCACAGCTTGACCACTGTTCTGCTCCAGCCAAAGTTTTAGAGCTCTTCAGTTCTCAAGAGAAATGCACCGAGGCAAGCTTTTGATCCACCAAGTTCTGCAATACCCCCTATTCCACTTTAACGCCTTTGGGCATTTAAGACTCTAGCCGCACCTCTCCCAAGTAGGATGTAGCATGCCAGTTAACTTTTTGCCCCCAGCTTCTGTCATCTTGAGCCCCCAGACCCAGAGACTCATTCCTTCAAGGTGCTTAGTTATGGCTAAGATTTTTTTGTAACTTTTCCCCTCTATATTTTCATGGATGTATTTGAAACACATACACATACACATATGTGGAAATATCTTCTGTCAAAATATATGTATATATTTGGTATGTGTGTATGGTTGTACACTCATTTGGCTTCCCAAACCTTGTGTGTCAATATATCTACTCGTAATTCACTGCTATTACTGAAAGATTATCTATGTAAGTAATAATATATACCTTTATTACCTTTAACTCTTTTACTCCACCCATTGTTATCCTTTGCTTAATCATATTTTGCTGACCTCACCCTTGCTATATATAATCTTTGCCTTTTTGTGGGTTAATATGCATCTACTCTATATTAAGTGATTTACCCTCCTTCCTGTTCTACACCTGATAATCTCTGAGGAATATTTCTGTGTGTAAAACATAGCTTTTCATAGTAGTAGTTGTTTCTATGTGCCATTGAGTCAGAATTGGCTCATAGCCAGTTTTCATCAGTGAAAACCCTCCAGCAGGTTTTCAGAGGCAGTAAAATTGTAAGGGAGGAGATTGCCTGTTCCTTCTCCAGCAGAGCAGATGGTGAATTTGAATAGACAGTGAGTGCACCTTCTTACCGCTTACTACCCTTTTTCTCGTAATTGTAGTTGTTGTTGTTGTTGTATGCCCTTGAGTTGGAACTAACTCACAGCTGACCCACAAGCAGGTTTTCAGAGGCAGTAGTTCACACTGGATGAGATTGCCCATCCTTTTCGTGTGGAGCAGCTGCTGAATTTGAACCATGTGTTTTTCGTATTGCAGCACAGCTTCCTATTACAGGGCCACCAGAGTAGTCTTATACAATACTCGATCTTTTATGATTAATTTTGTCCAGCAAAATTTCCTCCAGGTTCCTCAGTGTTACTGAGTATTTCTTAGAGTCATTATTTTCTTTCATGATGCATAGTACTCAGTTGTTTGTTTGTGTCATGGTTTTTGTTGTCATTCATCCATTGATGGACACTTAGCTTGTTTTTATTTGTTTGCTAGTGTACATAGGGTACTGGGATGAGCATCAGTGCTAGAAAAAGACTTTCTGATTTACACTTTATTGCATTCTATATATTCAGCGATATTTTGTAGACAGGATTGTTCTAAGTAAGAAATTATTTGTAGTGGATTAAATTTCGTTATGAGGATTGATTTGTTATCCTTGTACATCTGTATGTGTGTATATGATTTTGATATTTATGTCTTTATTTTTGTTTATATAATATCAGGATCATATTGCATACATAGTTGTGTCTTGCTTTTGACATAACATGTTGTCATGAACATTTTCCGTGTCCTTATGTTGGTGTTATGTTCCTTCAAGTCCGCCGTGATTCATAGCAACTCTGTGTACCGCAGCAAGCCTGCCCTGTCCTGAGTCAGTCTCACTGACTTCGACACACCTTCCCTCATTACTCCAGTTACTATATTTTGAAAATATTATTGTTTAATAATTTATTTAACTTCCCAAAATATTTATCATCTCTGGTAGTGTAAAAAATGTTAAGTGATTATTTTAATTCAATATTGTAGACCTTATGGTTGTTTTATACATTGAGACCTTTAATAACATAAAATGAGGGATTTTGTTTCAGTATATTATAGTTGGTTATGGGCATATATGGAAGGATCTGCGGAGCAGATAGGTTCTGTTTTGAGCAAATACTTAAAAAGAGCACGTTTCAGAATCTCTTCTGAAATCCACTTAGCCCCCCCCCATATTTTTAGTGAGCTTTTGCTTTCTTTATGTATGACGTCATCTCACAACTAGTCTGTTCTTCAGTCATTAGTGCTCAGTGCACCAGATTTATTCTTCAGTTAATTTCTCAGTTCAGGGTTACAGTTTAGAGTCCTGTTTTAACACTGTAAACCTGTTTCATTTTCTTCAGCTTTTGTTTGAACTTGGTTACAAAGAAATGGTCTGTTCCACAGAGTATTTCAAAGGACAGCTTTAAAAGTCAAAGCCAAATATTATAATAAGATCTACAATGACCTAGACTTAGAAAACCAAAAGGGAAGAACACACTTTGAACATTTCAAGTTCAAAGATAATGAAGAAAAAACTGCAGATTTTGAGTTGCGACATTGAAAGACTGAATGGGCAGAATATGACTAGGGATCATCAAAATAAGAATACATAGAGTCACTATGTCACTATACCAGAAGTAATTGACCGGTGCTTAATCATTTCAGGAGGGGAACATGCATACAAGAACCAGTAACACTGAAGGAAGACATCAAGGCTGCACTGTAAGCTTTGGTAAAAAATAAGGCTTCAAAAATTGAGAATACCAACTGAAGCATTTCAGTAAGCAGATGCCACCCTGGATGTGCTCACTCTTCTGTGACAAGAAACTTGGAAGACAGATATCGTGCCAACCAACTGGAAGACAGATGTGTCCACGCCAAAAAAGCAATTATGTTCTGTGACCCAATGTAACGTGGAAATCAGTGAGCAGTGTCTTGCTGAGTAGCATAATTGGAGGTATGGAGGCAGTACCTCTAAAGAGAATTTCCAGAAATTCAAGCTGGACTCAGGCTGTGGAATAAGGGGCATCGTGGCTGAGTTCAGATGGATCTTAACCAAAAGCTAAGAATACTAGTAAGATGCTTACATGTTTTTATTGACTGTGCAAAGGTATTCAACTATGTGGATCATGAAAAATTAGTAATAATTTTAAGAATAATGGGACTTCCAGGATACTTGATTGTGCTCATATGGAACTTACTCATCAACCAAAAAAAACCAGTCATTTGGCCAAGTCAAGGAGAATATTGCTTGGTTAACATCAGGAAAGATGCATCAGAGTTGTAGCCTTGTACTATAGCTGTTAATTTACAATGCTGAGCAAATAATTCCAGAAGATGGACTATATGAAGAGCAGTGTGGCATCAGGATTGAGAAAGCTCACCAACAATTGACCAGCATGCAGATGGCATGCTTAATGAAAGTGAAGGGGACTTGAAGCATTTACTGAAGAAGGCCAGAGACCTCCAGTATGGATTGTACCTCAGTATAAACAAAAGTCCTCACAGCTGTAGGAAAAGGTAACATTGTGATAAATGGAGAGAAGACTGAACTTATCAAGGCCTTCATTTGGCTTGGATCTACAGTCCACACTCATGGAAGCAGCAGGCAAGAAATGAAGACACATTACATTGGGCTAATCTGCTGCTGGCTGAGACCTTTAAGATGCTCAACAGCAGAGTTCTATTTTTAAAGACTATAGTGTTGTAATAGCTTCATACGCATCTGAAAGTTGAATTAAAAAGTGAATAAGGAAGACCAAAGAAGGATTGATAGCACTGAATTGTGCCATGAGAAGAATATTGGCCGTGGCCTGCCGAAACAACAAATAGATCTGTCGTGGAGGAAGTATAGTCGTTGTGCTCCTTAGAAAGAGGGATGTGAGAGTGTTTCTCACATGCTTTGGGCATGTTATCAAGGGAAACCAGTTCCGGGAAAAGAATGGAGCCCTTGGAAAAGTAGAGAGGAAGCTGCACAGAAAGCTGGATGTGTTGACACAGGATCCAGCCGCAGCCTTAAGCGCAGCAGAGATGACAACGAGGCTGGCATGAGTGTTTCCTTGGTCCTCACGGAGCTCTGAGTCGGACATCCAAGTGACACTAACACATCCGCAAAGGAGAAAATCATCATGAACACACTTAAATAATCATCTCTATGTTTGTGAGTGTGTGCTTTACAGTTCATTTCCAGTAACATTTTAAGTAATTTGAGATAGGAAAATGTCCAAATTTCTGATATTTGTTGTTGTTGTTAAGTGCCGTGGAGTCCTAGATGACTCATAGTGACCCTGTGAACGAAAGACCTGAGCGCTGTTCATAGAGTTTCCAGAGGCAAGCCGTTTCGGTTCTACAGAAGCTGTTGGCTGGAATGGGTGAGCTGATGGGTGGAATGTTGATTCACTAAGGGAAGTGAGGCATTTGTGATAAGGCCTTCTATTTAAAAATCCGTTAGCACAGGCAGCATGGCACAGGAGACCAGTTTGAAAGTCATCTACTGGAGCTGGTTCCACAGAAGGTGTTGGCTGGAATGGGTGAGCTGCAGGGCGGAATGTTGTTTCACTAAAGGAAGTGAGGCCTTCTCATATTTAGTGACTGTAATATCATAAAACTGAAATTAAATGAAACAGTTCAATGAAGCGATGGGAATGATGGTAATGGCTTCCTCCTTTTGCCATAGCCAACAGCTGGGGCTCAGATAGATTATGTACTTTGTATTCTGTGATGGCTTACTTTTTCCATACAGTAATCTTCACAACCTAATGAATGTCCAGTTTTCTGAATTCAGTCGCCTTGTCAGATCTCCAGTTTAGAAGATGGAAGTTGTGTTTTTGTTGGATACTATTGAGTCAGCAAACCTCCCCATACTCCATGTATAACACATTGAAGCCTTGGCCTGATCTTGTACCATCTTCACTGTCACTCTTTGATGTGTCCAAGCTCATTACTGTAGTCTTTGTGTCAGGCAGTCTTATTGAGGATCTTCCGTTTTCCTGAATTAGAGATAAGGCAGCCTTATGATATCGTAATAAAGGCATACATAGCAATTCATTGTGAAATTACACATCTCTGTATACAAGTCTCTCCAGTCATTTATTAGCTTCTTATAACAACATTTAAATAAGTTTGTAGAAAATGTAAAGGTTTCTTTTAATATAGTTGTTACAAATACTTCAGAAGCTTTTATATTTCCCCCTACTATTCCTAGTCATAATTTTACTTCAGTAAGTTTAGTCTTGTTTAGCCCAGTCTTCTTATTCGTGGGAATTTATCTTTGAAAGAAAAAGAAATGCAAATTGCATAAGCAAATTCACTAATTTTTTGTCAGTAAATTGAATTTTGTTCTGTAATATTTTAAATAAAATATTACCTAATATATATTATCTAAATATGATGTATGAGTATTAAATTAACCAAGTTTGCTTCTGAATTCTAGGTCCTACACTTGTAAAAGAAAAGAGAAGACATCGATTACATAAATTTTTATGTCTCAGAGTTGGAAAACCAATGAGGAAAACATTTGTTTCTCAAGCAAGTGCAACAATGCAGCAGTATGCACAGAGAGATAAGAAACATGAATACTGGTTTGCTGTACCACAAGAAAGGTAAACACGCATATGCACGCGCATGTGCATGCGCACACCCCGTAGAGAATTTCCCAGATATCTTAAAGTAAACTGTATATCCTATTACATGAGTGACAGTATTGGTAAAAGAGAGTTTATAATTAAAACCTTACAATATCTGTTATAAATCATTTAGCTTCTATTTCATACACTTTATCTCATTTCCAATTTTGTTGTTCTTTTTTGTTTGATTTTTTTATAAAATAATGTGTACCAACCAGTCTAGTAGTAAAGAATCTTAGTTAAAAGAGTTTAGAGCAAGGTAGTATGTTAAGATATTAATTAGTATGTTCTCCACAGCCATCCAGCGATTGATCTCTTATTTGCCTAAAGGGACAGAGGAAAGGTGAGAGTCAGCAATAGCAGGATATATAATGTGTGTGTGGCTGGCTGCCTCCTTTGCCATAAGACCAGAACTAGAATGTACCTAGCTGTCGTCACTGAATATTTTGATAAACTGTTCAATAGAATAATACTTAGCAGAAGGAGTAAAATATGAAGCACAGAAAAGCAAACTCTGGAGCCAAGGGAGCTACCTGATAATATTGCCCTAAGATAATCTTTAAAATTTAAACCAGTACTGTCCCTTGAAGTCTCCTTAAAATCAAACAGTAGTTTAGCTTAGCTAAAATACACCAAGGAGCTCTGGTAGCTCATGATTTGTGCTGCCAACCCAAAGTCATGCTGGGTTCACATTCACTAGCTCTGTTCCACTGAAGGTAGGACAGTCACTTCCTTTGCAGTTTACTGCATCTGAAAACCTGTTGGAGGGTCAGCTAGGAGTCATTGCCAATTTGATGATGGATGGCTTTAATCCGTGGCCCTCAGGCTTGTTTTTAATTGTTTTTGGTGAAACATTCTTCTAGATTATATAGCCCCAGTCTGTCCACTTGCTGTACAGAGTTAACTTATGGTTGCTCTGAAGCTGAACACTGTTACAATGTTTGGTGGAGCTCCCCAATTAAAACAGGCTTGGAAGCAGGTGTGTCATTCACTTCTATAATAGCTTGCCTCTGGAAACCCTATGAACCTGGAGGAAGGATGGAAGTTATACAAGCATTCAGGCCTTTCATTCATTGGGTCACTATGATTCGCCTGCGACTCGACAGCACTTAACAACAGCAGCAAAATACACACACGTGCGCACACACGTGCGTGTGTTTATGAGTATGTATGTATGAATATACATCTATCTTGAGCATCATTTTCTTCTAAGTGCTGTCTAGATGATAACAAAATGACAACAGCCACCCACAAGTTTGCATAGGACCTTAGCCAAATACCTAAGGGAATGAGTCATTGGTCCACAATTATGGGGAGCTATATACCAAGGTCATTTGGCATAATTGAGCAGTGTTCTATACTCTAAAATGGTGAGTAATCACTGGGGACTTGACAGCTTGTGAGTGGCCAGCCATTGTGCACTCTCTGAAGTGAAGAAAACGAAAGCCTTATAGAAATAATTGATACATAGCCTCAAGCTATCACAAACCTGAGACCAGAACAACTAGGTGATTCCTATTTACCTCTCTTAAGCACCCTGAAAGGGGTCACTGTGGAAGATGATGGAGGGAGGGGGAGGTAAAGGTAGAGCACAATTCCAGATGACAATATTGTGCTGACAGAAACTGGTGGAACTCCCAAGAGTATGGAATATGGCCAACCTTTGAGCTTAGAACTTAATTTTACCCCTGTCTTGTAACTTTTAACCCTGCAATAGACCCATCTGTAAAGTGAACAATAATACCAGCTAGAGACTTAGAGCACTCAACCACACGGGCTTACAAGTGCAACAGTTGTCCAAGGGTAAAACGCAACACCCTTGGAACATATTGAAAGAGAGAGAATGGAGGGATAAGTGGAAACAAGAACCACCAAGACATAGTGAGAAGAGTGATGATATAATGTGGGGCTTGTAATCAGTGTCATGGAGGATTTAATAGAATAACTGTCTGCTCTGTAATCTTTAAATCAAAGAATTGTTTTTAAAAAGAAACCTTAGACACCAGTAAGTTTATGTTAGCAGGAGAGGACCAACCCAGAAAAGAGGATGAGAGTGGTTGGGTACCTCCACTCTAACCAGTGTTTTATAGAGACTTGTCTGTGTAGATATAGTGGATTCATGTACATTTTCCTATCTATATTCTCAACAATGATGAAAATTATAAAAATGATTTGAGTTTTATTATGGTATTTATAAACATAATTTGGAATTCTAGCTAATAACACAGGATATTGTTATTAACAGTCAGTCACTTTTCTTTAATAGGACAGACCACTTGTATGCCTTTTTTATACAGTGGAGTCCAGAAATATATGCAGAAGATACTGGTGAATATACTAGAGAACCTGGATTCATAGTAGTAAAAAAGATTGAAGAGTCTGAATCAAATGAAGATTCAACTAGTGAAGCAGCAGCCAGAGAATGGGAGGTAAGGAGGAAAAAGCTAAGATTTCCTTCATCTTTTTACTTTGAACGGTTTTGTAGTTTTAGGGCAATAGAGTCAAGTGCAGAAATCTTTGTTCAAAAGGATAATTTTTCTAAAGGTTCAGTGTATTAAACTAATCATATCTATCTAGCTGTATATATAAAGAGATGCTTACTTAATGAATTTGAATAGTAATTTTTAGTTTGTACCTCTTTGCCATTCTGCTTTTGCTTGAAAATCCTGGAAAAGCAACCTACAGGTAATGAAAAACTTATATTGTATGTACTTTATGCTGTTTAGTTTAGAGAAGAGTCACATTTCATCAAAGAAAAAAATCATTTTAGTCACTACTATGTGAGTTTCATTAAGTCATTGATATCAGTTTTTATTCTAATTCCATCTCTGCAGTGGAGATGATAAACCAATAGTTTAATACATACCAGTGAATTAGCTCTCCTTTTCTAAATTCAGCACGCTCCAGTTGTGTTGATGGGATTTTAGCCATAATGTTAGAAAATTTAGGTAAGGCAAATTTTACAAAGTGATAAAAATTGTATGTGCTCAAACTTAGAAAATACTAATCAATATTTAAACCCCTATTAGGTCTGAATTTTAAAGTTATATATAACATTTTGTGTGTTTTGACTGTCTTGTGGAATTGGTAGCATACCAATATATGGTTTTGGTTCTTGTTGCCTGGATTAATCTCTTCTTGATACACCAAAAATATAGAGCAGATGCTAAAATGTGATAATGGATGGGAGTAATTTTTGTTGTCTCCATTTGGTGTTACTGTTTGTGGTTGTTTATATAGTATGAACACATTATACATGTACTTACTATGTATAATGATTGAAGGTGTACATGGCATGTTTTTTGTTTAAGATGTGAGTTCTATTTTGAATGTATCTTAATTTCATTCTGTGTAGCATATACTACATTGGTTTCTACATAAATACAATAAAGATAAAGGGAGAGAAATAACTTTTATTGAGTATTCTGTTTCCGGCTTATTTATAATTAAACTAGCTATTAACTTTCACATCAGTTTTATTCAAAACCACTTTAATGCTCATCAGAAGGAGAATGCATAAATAAATTTTGATGTGTTGATGAAATTGACTAATATATTTTAGTATATTAAAAAATACCTACTGGTGCAAGCAAAAACATGGTGAATCTCCGTGTATTTTGTTAAAGGCAGCAAATACAAAAGTGTACATACTGTATATACTGTATAATTTCACTTACATGAAGTTTGAAACAGTAAAATTCATTTAAAGTATATCAGATTAGTGTTTACTTGAAGCTAGTGGAATAACTAAGGAGTAGGAAGTAAAACTTTATGAAGTACTGGAGAAACATAGGTGGTGGTGGTTGTTATGTGCTGTCGAGTCACTTGCGACTCATAGCGTCCCTATGTACAACAGCCCTAAACTCTGCCCTGTCCTGTCCCAATCACACTGTCTCCTATACACCCATCTCGAATACCCACGTCACTGAATCAACCCACCTCATAGAAGGCCTTCCCCTCTTGCGCTGTCCATCCAGCGTGATGTCCCTCTCCAAGGACCAGTCACTTCTTACAACATGTCCAAAGTATGTCAGACCAGGCCTCAGAATCCTTGCCTCCAAGGAGCTGCCTGGTTTAACCCTCTCCAGGATGGTTACATATGTTAAAAGAAAAATCTATGAGCTCTGCATTTGTTGTTGTTGATTGCCTTGGAGTTGAGCATGACTCATAGCGACCCTATGAACAAAAGGCTTGAAGCCCCTCAATTATCAAAGTTCATAGGTTTACTGGAGGCATGTTATTTAGGAAGTGGATGCTACTCCTGCATTTAAGATGAACAATTAATATTACACAACTAATTCACAGTTAGTAATTGATGTGACTAAAGATGTGTACCTTTATTAAAGCCTTTCTTTGATTAGATTCAGCATATTATTGTTTGATGAGATTGATTATATGAAGTGACCCGGTAAACAGCAGATCTGGACCTTTCTCTGCCCTGTACCATCTCAACATCTCCATCATGCTCAAGGCCATGGTTGAAACTATTCTAATCTTTTTCATTAAGCATCTCTCTCTCTCTCTGACCTTCTTTCTTTCCTAGCTTGATGTCTCTTTCCAAGAAGGGATCATTATTGTTATATACATTGAGTAGACTAAGACTCAGAGTAGCCTGATGAACTTTCCCTGTCCTGAGGCAACCTCACTGTCTCTGACAGCTGACCCCCTTGGCCACAGATGTTGTGTCAGTCCATATTATTCAGGGTCTTCTCTCCTACATAGATCTCTAACCTTCCAAACATGATGTCCTTGTCCAAGAACTGGCCCCTCCTGGCAAGATGCCCAAATTGTGCATTTGTGGCAAAATGTTATCCTTGCCTCTAAGGAGCACCCTTGTTACACCTTCTCCGAGAAGGTATTGGTTCTTTTGGCAGTCTATGCAATGTTCAATACTTTTCATCAATGCCATAATTGCAAGGCCTAGGTCCTTCTTCTGCCATCCTTCCTCATTGTTCAATTTTCAGATGCTTATGAAGCACAAGAAAATACCATGGTCTATATCAGGCGTGCTTTAGTCCTTAAACTGACAGCCTTGCCCCTTGCTCTTTTGGAATTGAGAGAGGTATTTGACAGCCTATTTTCTCCAGTGCAGCACCTCTGTATACATGATTTACATAGGAATCATGAACATAAGTATTTTTCCATATTTGAAAATGCATGCTAAAAATGGAAAGACTTTCCAGTAACTTTATGTATTGTACTTGTTATAGACTAGATTGGGTTTTTGTGTAACCGTGTAATCTGAAGAATATCTTATTGCTTACAGATTACAGAAAAGGGGAATTTCACATGATTCTTAGATTGTAAAGAACAAAATTTTACGGCTGAACAAAGTTTACGGGTGACATTTGATATTTCAGAAGGGGCTCTGAAAACCATATTTATGACTCTGGGTGACTGTAATACCGCTGTTATATTTCTTTATGTACCAGTGTTAAATATATGCTCTGTATCTTTAAACTTTTGAGTTCTTTTTTGCACATTAGGGTACCGTGCAACCAAACTTAGGCTTGGGAAACCCTCTTTTCCCTCCCGAGCTTTGCATTCTCCATTCAGATCTGTCTTTGCAATGGATCCTACTAAGTGATTAGCTCTTTGTCTTGTCAATCAAATCTTTGTCTCTAGCAAACTGTTTTGTCACAGTAGTAGTGCTCTTGTGCTGGAAATTTTTGTTTGACAGAAGAATGCATTTAAAAACAGTTCTTATGTGATTTGATGAAAATTGGCCTGGGAAAGGAAATGTCTCGCCTTTGGTATGGGAAAAAAGGGAGAAGACACCAACCAGTTAATCATAAATACACTCTGGTAAATCTTAGTTATTTAAATTTCTGTACCATCTAGTAGTCTTATATGATGACATTATATAAAATTCTATAATTTATAAAAGTTTATGCATAGAAATTAACAGGATATAAAATTATGATTGCAAAAAAATACTTTTCAAATATTTCTCCTAATCCCAAATATTAAAAAAAGAACAAAGAACTGTCAGTTTTGTTTTGTAAAAGTGTATTAGTAGTTCTGTTCTGCATTAATCAATAAAAGTTCCAAATCTTTAGTACTGCCTTAAGGATTTTATTTAAGTTTCTAGGAAAACATTTAGAATTTGTTATTCTAAAATGGAAAATACAGTTCTACTTTTTACACTTTTCTTTCTCCATTTAAAAATGTCTTGGGATTAATACATTTATAATGTGTTTATAGCTTTTGCCCTTTAATAAATATATATTTATTTTAAAATTAACTAGAGCACTATAAATAAACTTTTATTGATCAGATCTTAGAATAGCGAGTACTTAAGAGTATAATTTTAACAGTCCCAGAAAAGGCTTTTGTTTTAAACTGTTCAAAAAGTTTTCAATCAGTGCCACCTTATTATACAAAAATTAAAGGATGATCTAGTAATGGGAAATCTGACATAATTTAAGAAATTTATATTTCATTCTAAGTATTTTTATTTATTACAAAATTTTTTTCCACTTGCACTTTCTGTGGTGATTTCAGGATTATATTTTGTTTTATGAAAATGAATTTAATTTTACTAGAATTTTAGATAATTTTTTAAAAAGCTAGATGTTTCAGGTGGTGCTTTATACTGATAATCCTGTAGATCAGTAGTTTGAATCTGGCAGCTGCTGGTAAGGAAGAAAGATATGTGGTTTCTTCCTGTTAAAATTTACAGCCTCAGAGGCCTGGAAAACAAACAGATTCATCCTGGAAAGGGTAAAACTGGGTGGCTCCTCAGAGGCAAGGATTCTGAGGCTCATTCTAGCATACTTTGGACATGTTGTGAAGAGAGACGGTCCTTGGAGAAGGACATCATGCT
>NW_006399864.1:713253-725440 GCF_000299155.1 Elephantulus edwardii
TGCTGAAACTGAGGAGGACCTGAAGCACTTGCTGCAGAAGGTCAAGGACTGCAGCCTTCAATATGGATTGAAGCTCAACATCAAGAAAATAAAGACTCTCTCCACTGGGCCAATTGGCAGCATCAGTATGGATGGTGAAGAGATTGAGATTGTTAACAGTTTACTTGGCTCCACAGTCAACACTCTTGGTACCAGCAGCCAGGAAATCAAGAGATAAAGTGCATTGGGAAAGTCAGCTGTCGGTGACCTCTCCAAACTACTGAAGAGTAACGATGTCAGGCTGGAGACTAAGGTGTGCCTGATCCGGGCCATAGTCTTCGCAATTTTGTGCTATGCATCAGAGAGCTAGATAGTGACTTGGGATGATAGAAAGAGAATTGATGTCATTGAGCTGTGGTGCTGGAGAAGAATGTTGAATATACCGTGGACTGCTAGGAAAACAAACAGGTTTGACCTAGAGAGGGTGAAACCAGGCTGCTCCTTGGAGTCAAGGATTCTGAAGCTTCGTCTCACATACTTTGGGCGTATTGCAAGGAGGGGCCAGTCCTTGGAGAGGGACATGATGTTTGGGAGAGTGGAGGGACAACACAGGAAAGGAATACCCTCGATAAGATGGTTTGATTCAGTGACTGGGGTGGCGGGAGTAGGTGTGTCAGATACAGTGAAGTTGGCACAGGTTAGAGCAGGATTTAGGGCTCTTGTACATAGGGTCACTAAGTCACAAGTGACTCGATGGCACATAACAACAACAACAAGATTAGTAAATTAGCCATTAAACATGATAGGGTTTTTCCCCCTTTTAAACCAAGAGCAGAGCACTAGGTCAAATATTTTTTATTTATAGGTTGACTAAATGTTTATCATACAGTTGTTAAAACTTTAGATCAATTTATTATGCATTTGGGTAAAATAAAATATAGAATTTTGAGTTTTGTTGATGAGCTCATAAAACTTTTGTACTTATTACTTCCTATTGTCATTCTTATAGAAAGAAGGCCATTATGTAACATTGTCAGATATTTTATCTCATACCTATCAGAGGCCGTGGCACTAGGGCTACTATAGTTAATGTCAGATGTGTCTTGGCTGAAAGCAGAGAGAACCACATGAATGTCTGTGTTCCATTGACTGTGCAAAGACATTTGAATGTGTGGATCACAACAAACTGTGGCTGACTTTGAGAAGAATGGGAATCCCAGAACACTTGATTGTGCTTATGAGAAACTTATACTTGGACCAGGAGGCAGTTATCAGAAGAGAGCAAGCAAGGAAGGTACTGCATGGTTCAAAATTGGGAAGGATGTGCATCAAAGATGTGTCCTATCTCCATACCTTTTCAACCTATATGCAGAACAGATTATCCAGGAAGCTGGGCTCTGTAAGGAAAAGTGTGGCAGCAGGATTGGAGGTAGACTCATCAATAGTCTCTGTTATGCAGATGACACAGCAGTGCTTGCTAAAACTGAGGAGGACCTGAAGTGCTTGCTGCAGAAGGTCCAGGACTGCAGCCTTTAATATGGATTGAAGCGCAACATCAAGAAAACAAAGATTCTCACCACTATGCCAATTGACAGCATCATGACAGACGGTGAAGAGATTGAGATTGTTGACAGCTTCAGTTTGCTTGATTCCACAATGAACACTCTTGGGACCAACATCCAGGAAATTAAAAGACTAATTGCATTGGGAAAGTCTGCTATCAGAGACCTCTCCAAGGTACTGAGGAGCAATGACATCACTTTGGAGACTAAGGTGCGCCATGGTCTTTGTCATTGCTTGCTATGCATCAGAGAGCTGGACAATGTCTAGGAATGATAGAATTAATGCCTTTGAGTTTTGGTGCTGAAGAAGAGTACTGAATATACCATGGACTGCTAGGAGAACAAGCAAGTTCATCCTGGAGAGGGTGAAGCCAGGCTGCTTCTTGGAGGCAAGGATTCTGAAACTTTGTCTGACGTATTTTGGACATATTGCAAGGAGGTACCAATCCTTAGAGAGGGACGTCATGCTTGGGAGGGTGGAGGGACTGTGCAGGAGAGGAAGACCCTTGATGAGATGAGTTGATTCTGTCACTGGGGTATTGGGGACGGGCCATGTTGGAGACAATGTGATTGGCAAGTGATAGAGCAGGGTATAGGGCTGTTGTACATAGGGTTGCTATGAGTTTCTTGGCACATAACAACAACCACCTATCATTGGTCATGTATAGTCTTCAACTCTACACATGCATTTTGTCTTGAATTATATCAGTTAGCCTTCATAATTACCTTGAAATGTCAGTAGTATAACTCCATTTTTAAGGTCTCCATTTTTAAAAACTGAGGCATAGAGTCATCCTTGAGCTAGATTCTCATCTTTGGGGTTGTAGGGCAGGGGAAAGGCTTGAGAAGATGAGGCTTAAAATCATAGCTACTTTGCTTTTATTTTAAGATTTCATAGAAGATTTTTACTGCAATGATATGTACTTTAAAATATGTACAAATTAAGGTGTAGAGGGGTTAATAAGGAATAGGTAAAAGAAACCTCTCATAAAATGTGTAGAATTAATATGTATTTTTATTTGTTCGCTTCAGTGAGAAGTGAGAAACATATTCATAAGGCCTTTTCTTTTTCTTTTTAAAGCACTGCCCTAACACTATATTCACTACCCACGAGTCCTTGTTGTTATGTGCCGTCGAGTCACTTTTGGCTCATAGTGACCCTGTGTACAACAGCTCTGCACCCTGCTCTATCCTGTGCCAACCTTGCTATCTCTGGCACACATACCCCCATTGTCCCAGTCACTGAATCGATTCATCTCATTAAGGGTCTTCCTCTCCTGAGCTGTCCCTCTGCCCTCCCAAGCATGACGTACCTCTCCAAAGACTGGTCCCTCCTTGCAGCATGTACATTGTATGTCAGACAAAGCTTCAGAATCCTTGCCTCCAAGGAGGAGCATGGTCACACCCTTTCAGGACAAACCTGTTTGTTCTCCTAGCAGTTCATGGTATATTCAGTACTCTTCTCCAGCACCACAGCTCAAAGGCATCAGTTCTCCTTCTATCATCCCTGTTGTTGTTACGTACCATAGAGTCACCTGTGACTCATAGAGTGACCCTATGTACAAGAGCCCTTAACCCTGCTCTATCCTGTGCCAACCTTATTGTCTCTGACACACCTACCCCCACTACCCCAGCAACTGAATCGATCTACCTCATCTAGGGTCTTCTTCTCTTGCACTGTCCCTCCACCCTCCCAAACATGATATCCCTCTCCAAGGACTGATAGTTCCTTGTAACATGTCCAAAGTATGTCAGATGAAGCTTCTGAATTCTTGCGTCCAAGGAGCAGCCTGGTCTCACCGTCTCTAGGACAAACCTGTTTGTTCTTCTAGCAGTCCATGGTATATTCAGTACTTTTCACCAGCACCATAGCCCAAAGGCATCAATTCTCTATCATCCTTAGTCATTGTCCAACTCTCTGATGCATACATAGTAAGCAATTGTGAAGACTGTGTCCTGGATCAGGCACATCTTAGTCTCCAGACTAATGTCGTTGCTCTTCAATACTCTGGAGAGGTCCCTGACAGCTGACTTTCCCAATACAGTTCACCTCTTGATTTCCTGGCTCCTGGTTCCAAGAGTGTTGATTTTGGAGCCAAGTAGTTGAAAACTGTCAACAGTCTCAATCTCTTCCCCATCCATAATAATGCTGCCATTTGGCCCAGTGGTGACAGTCTTTGTTTTCTTGATGTTGAGCTTCAATCCATATTGAAGGCCATAGTTTCTGACCTTCTGCAGGAAGTGCTTCAGGCCCTCCTCAGTTTCAGCAACTAGGATTGTGTCATCTGCATAATGTAGGTTGTTGATGACTCTTCCTCCAATCCTGATGCCACATTCCTCCTCACACAGCCCAGTATCCCTGATGATATGTTCTTCATATAGATTGAAAAGGCATGGTGACAGAATAAATCCCTGGCGGACACCCTTCCTGTTTTTGAACCATACAGTGTTTCCTTGCTCTGTTCTGACAACTGCCTCTTGTTTCAAGTATAGGTTTCACGTTAGCACAATCAAATGTTCTGGCATTCCCATTCTTCTCAGAGGCAGCCACAGTTTGTTGTGATCCACACAGTCAGATGCCTTTGCATAGTCAGTGGAACACAGACATTCCTCTAGTACTCTTTGCTTTCTGCCAAGATCCATCCAACATTAACTATAGTCATTGTATAATTCAGGGGCTCTTAAATGAACTCTGACTCTTTGTAACCCCATGTGTGTTTTGAGTGGAATTGTACTACAGTATGTTGTTCATGGCTGATTTTTTAAAAATAGATCACTGGAACTCTTTCAAGGTATTTTAGTATGATTTTGCAGGTAAGTTTAGTTCCTAGTTTTCTGATTAGCTAAGGTGACTGCAGATAACCTTATCTATGTAGGGCAGAGGAAAGACTTGAGGAAAGTCTTAAAAGCATGGCAATTCTGATTTTCTTTTAGCTATTTATGGACCTCTTCTACTTTATAAATGAAAACTGCAAATTATTCTCCAGAGACCATCTTTCCAGTTTCTGCTCTCAGGAATGCCTGGGGCATTTTCAGCGTTGCCTTCTTGTTTACCTTGTTAACTTGTCTTCTTGTTTCATTTGTTGGTTTTTTCCTCTATCTGCTTTTCATTTGTCAGGGTTTTTTGCAATTCTTCAGGTACAATCTATAAGAATTTGCTTTGGTTCTTTTTTCAAATCTGCCCAACTCACGTTTTAAACTCACCTTTTATTGCTTGCTTACTTTTCGAATTCTTTTTTAAGAATACATCGTAGTTTATGTATGTGAGAGTTCTAATATCTAGAGTTGGATCAGTATTTTAGCTTACTATTACATATATGATGTATTATTTGGGTATTATCATTTCTTGTGAGTGCTCACATTTACTTAATCTTAACCTGGGAAAATCCTAATTGTCTTGAAGGTCTTTTTCTCTGAGAAAAGACTTGTTTCTCCTGGGTGCCAGATTGCTTTGTATGTGAGTTGATGCAATCCTGTTTTATGAGTTCCTGATTTAACATAAGAAATTCCAATTTAGCACCTAGGCTTTGTTTGCCCAAAACTTAGTCTCATTATCACAGAGTAAACTAGCTTCCTCATTCACAACTACCAGCTTAATTTTCCAGTCTTTTCTCTTTTGCTCATGGGATATATTAGATACATATATTCAAGGGACATCACAATCCGTTGGTATAAAATAGTCTAAGATGTAGTTCTGCATCCTGCTTTCATGTTTAGTGATTGGTCTTAAAAGCTCGTGAGCAGCCATTAAGGTTTTTCTACTGATTTTTTTTTCCCCCACAGAGCAGAGAACAGTTAAGAAAATCAGAATTTGGAAAACTTATTCTAAAGAACCACACGAACATTAATCCTCCTGCTATTGAGGCCAGAGGACTAGATAATTCCCCAGTCCCACTGTACCTGATCTGAAGGGGACCATAACAGAAGGTCCGTCATAGAGTATGGGGAAAATAGAACACAAAGCTCAAATACGTAAAAAGACCAGCTTAATGGTCCGGTAGAAACTGATGGTACCAGGCTTGGAACTGAACTTACCCTGTGACTCAATTTCCAGCCAAACAAAAGCCAGGCCTGAAAGGTGATCGGAAATACTAGGAGAAAATGCATCCCTCAAAATAATCAACCAAACATGCTCAACAGGGCAGTGATTGACCAGAAATAAAGTTCAAAAGGCAGAAATAGAAGAGATAGAAGTGTCTTGAGATAACACTTCAAAGAAGCGTTTTGGAAACTTTCCATACTGAAGGTTTTGAGGTTCATCAGCACCTGCTCCAGGCATCTTTGCTCTCAGCAAGCAAAGTTGTGGCGCATCACAGCTTGTTCATGAATCTTCCTCCAGTCCTAATGCTGGATTCATCTTCATATAGTCTGTCACTGAATAAATGCACAGAACACTAGGGACATAGTATGAGGGAATTCTGTCGCAGATCGAAAGACCATGCCTCTCTGATGGAACAGATCCACTCGCAGCTTGCAGGCAATCTCCTCCCGCTCAGTCTGTAGCTTCAGAAACCCACTGGTCAGAAATCTGTTAAAAGCTATGAGTCAGAATCAGCTGAAGGGCAGTGAGATGATTAAATGGCATTGATTAGATGGCAGTTTTTTTATCTGCTACTGCAACCTTTGAAAAAACAAATGACATTTTCATAGATGCTTGCAAGCCTTTGTTAACATGCAAGGTAATTGGAAGAGGAGTTTTTGATTGGTTTATAGGAAAATCTCTGGGGAAACATTGGATCATCCTGGGAGAAGGACAGTTAGGTCTAGGTATCACTGACCATTAGGCCTGTGACATATGTTCTTATTCATAGGATTGACAGCAGTTATAAATTTTCTCTACTGTCTGCTTTTTTAACCTTAGAAATGGATTTTAAGTTAAGTGTCAGACAGGTGGATTTAATCCTGCCTTTACATAAATAAAAACTCAAGAAAACACTGTGTAACGGCCTTTCTGGAAGACTGAAGAGAGTAGGGAAATGTAGAATACTATGGGGAGGTTGGTCATTATACTTCATTTCTTCAGATGAGAGTTAACAAACAGTATATGAAAACTTCTTTATCTTTTCAGAGTGACTTTTTTTTTAAGCCAAGTAGTTAATATACTCTGAATTGAAAAATCTTGCATTTCTCAACTATGTGCCCTAAATAAGCAGGGATATTTTTTAGGATATTACTGTGGAATATTTTGAAGAAGTGGTTTTATTTAATACTTAGGTTTAATCTTTTGAGTAAAGTAACAAAGGTTCTATACTTGGCATATAAGTTACCAAATGTTCCAAATTTGAGACAAATTCCAATATATATCCTAGAATCTGACATACCTTTTACTTCTCTTTGAGAAGTAACATGATCACTTGACATCAAATCTCTTTCTTCTGTTAATTCTTAGACCAGCTTTCTCTCTTTCGTTCTTTCTATTTTTATTTTTTCTTCTGGGCATGAGTAAATACAGAGACCCAAGAACCAGGTTCATTACACGTTCCAAAAAAGAGCAGTCCTTTTTTTCTTTTTCTCTCATTTTAGTGTATGGTATGAGTCCAGTTATGACATTAAAGCAGCAATGGGCTTACCAAATACTAATAAACTTTGACTTATGATATCAGTTCATTGATAATGTCTTCTCTTACTGATGCTGATAGAAGTGATGTTTAACTGAGCCCTCTTTTGAGTATAATTCAATGCTGTGTTTATCTTACAAGTGTGTTTGCTACTTTAAAAGAAGGGACCTTAAGAAATTAGGTGAGATTATTGTTAGCTAGAGAGATGAAAGGGATGCATAGGAGCAGGTAAGCCGTATGATTTAAAGATTCTTGGCTGTGGGACAGAAACACTTGTCTAGACTGAGTACCTTAGGGAGAAGTCAGACAAGCATAACTAGCATTTAAATATTTTATAGAAAACACTACTTTGGTAGCCATAGAAAGGTAAGGTCATGGTTTTTAGAACTCAGTTTTTCTTTGATTTTTATGGAAAATTCTGTTGTTCTTAATTGAAAGGCCTTTATTAATTTTGTTATATAATAATGAAAAATTAAAATACCAACAATAAAGACAAAAAATAAAATGAGATACTTCAACAGCTGTCACTATAGTCTTTAATGAGGGAAGAATTAGCAAGGGAAAATAATAATAATAATAATAATAATAATAATGTATTAAGCATCAGTGAATCTCAATAGCACAATGGATATGTATTTTACTGCTGCTGACCAAAAGGGTGGAAGTCAAAACCTCGCAGCACCTCCAAGGGTTAAACCTGCAGGTCTGCCCCTGTCTAAAGCTTGGTGGGTCGGTTTTAACTCCTCATTAATAAGATTGTGATGATTCAGAGTCAATGCTGTGAGCAATAGGCACCATCTTTTCAGTCCTTTTTAAAAATCCCATTTGACATGCACTGTAGTTATTCCTATTTTATGAAGAAGTGACCTGAAAAGGGGCAGAACCTGTCAGGGTTGGAGATCTTAACCACTCAGATACCATTGTATGTATGTATTACTGAAGAAGTACAATAATTATGGTCACAATAGAGTTCTACTTTCTTTACCACTTTTTAAAAAAATTTTATTGTATCATTCAAAGTTCTGATAAGTTTGCAAAGCTTTCATATGTTTACCTTGATGTTTTCTTACGTGCAGTTTATTTGGCTAAAACTTGGAGCTTTGAAGGTCCAGGTGGTATGTCTAACCTTGTTACGTTCCAGTTTCTTAACTCCTTTCTCTGTAACCTCTCTCTCTGTTCTCACTGGTTCATGGTTCAGAATTCGCATGCAATTCAGTCTCTTGACAAGTGGTACCTTTTGTGTCAGCATTAGGAAATTGTCTTATTTTTTTGTTCTTGTAGCAATGTTTCTATAACATGTTTATTTGTCGTATAAATGGCTTGTAAATTTGTTGTGTAAAAGACTGACCTAGGCAATCGGAGACAATAACACAGTTTCTCTGAGAAAGTTTGATATGGTGAAGTAGTGATGTTTTCATGTCCCCCTCAAAAAACTATAGTACAAACCACACGGAAATAATGTAAAAGAGGGGCACAAACTAGAAGAGCTCATAGAACTCATCTGAGGACTCTGATGTAGATATGCCTGAGATGGGACTGTTGATTAGACATGCTTTGAAAAGTCCAGTTCTGATATTTTGGTTTGATTTTTGTTTTGTTTCCCCCTCTAATCATCTTAGGGTTTAAAATTTGCTTGATACCTTTTTTTCTTCCACCCTTTCTTTTTTTCTGCTAAATGATCATATAGCATGGGTGTGCTTATCACGTATGCCTAAGCATTCTTCCACTGTGGCCACTAGTGTATACTTGTTTAAGCTGATTTGCAAGGGAGAGTTAAACTACCCTTTACAAACTACAAGAGTATTTAGGTTTTAGATATTAGCTTGCTGTTATCAAAGCATGTTATATTTATTGTTCCTTACTTGAAAAGTTGATTTTTTTAAAAAAGGTAAATTTAGGCTATGTGAAAGAAATCTTCCTATTTATTTAACTAGATGAATATAGTGGTTAAATCCAGTCATATTTAGTTCACTCTAGTTTGGTTTCTCTCTTTAGAATTGTAAGCACGGAGTTGGGGAAGACATCCTGATTTTCCTTTACGGTCTACTCTGAGTATAATAATATGAACTCGTGGAATCCTACAAAACATATGTGTGTGTGTATATATATATGTAGTAATGATAGTGATAACATTTGTTTGCTTTCTTTGCAGTTCTCTCTTCCCTTTCAAATTTCTACACTGGAGTTATTTTTTGGGTTTCTGTTTGGTTTGTTATTTCTGGGTTTTTCAGGATTTTTTGGCTTGTTTTATTTCTCTCAATTTCTCTTCAACTGTCAGTGGAATTATTGTCTTCCTGTCTCCACATTCAGGTAGTGTCAGTGGCTGAGTATCACCGCAGGATCGATGCTCTAAATACTGAAGAACTGCGCACACTCTGCAGACGTCTCCAGGTGCCCGGTTCAGTAGTTTAAACTCTTCAGGGGTGGAGTGCTCCCTGGTTTTAGTGCCTTTTCTCAGGGCAAATCTTATATTTGAAAGATTTATTTTGACTACTGCACTAAAATAAACCACCAGAAAATTCCTTTCTGTATTAAAGAGTACAGTATTTTCATGAAGAAATACAGGATTATCTTTTCTGTCATCTTTTCATTTGAAAAATATTCAGAGGAATTTTCTGTTACTTTATGACTGTTCTCAGTTCTGTGTTTGTTAGAGTGATTTTTGTTTTAGTTTTAACATTGGATGAGTATTTCCCATCGGAACTTGAGATTGCACCTTGACTAAAACAAATCTGAAAGTTATACTTCTTTGGAGGGAGAAAAACTTACAGTCTTATTGGATAGCAAAGCCTAAGTGTTTACTCTGCTTTAAGGCTGCACAGTTCTCTCTACCCCCTTTCAGATATCTTAATTGTTGGTTTTTTTCTTGAGGCGTTCCTGGATGTTATTAAAGTACAGTGGAATAATATAGCTTGGGTTCTTAAGAATAAGCTAGACACTAGAACTAGATAAATTATTTAACATTCTGTGACATAATCTTTATTTTTAAAAAAAATAAAAGAGAATGTGACAAAATTGAACAGAAAATTATACAATTGAACTCATTTTCAGTTTTGTGTGTGTTATTAGTTATGCGTGTTTCCTCTTAATAAGATATTGCTTTGCTAAACCTGTTAATTTTTTTTTCTTTTCTTTTACTGCTTCTAATGGTGTCTTGGATTTATTTTTAACCTTTCACATCATCAAAATAAAACATGATGATGTGAAAGAATGCATTTAGTTTCTCATCAGAAAACTGTACAGTTCTAGAACATGTGTTGGTTGAAAATAAATTCTGTTCAGGTTTGGTAAGAAATCTCTTTTAAGAACAAAATACTTAAACAAGATTTCATCGCTCTATAGAACCATAGTCATCAAGCAAGCATTGCTGCATTTTAGTTATCTGCTCCAACTAAATTCTGTATACTTTCCTTCTTAAAAGTTTTATCAATAATAACTAGTTATCTTTTATTTCCCAGTGTTATTACATTGCTTATATTAAAATTAATACTGAAAAAAGCACCAACAGTACAGATTGTATAGTAGTTTTTTTAGTGAATCACATTTTTATCATTCTAAGAATATGAGTAAGATAATTTTCATAAAGAAAAAGCACATGTTCTATTTAATACAACCATAGGAATGTAATTATAATAATTTAAGAACAAATCAATTTTGGCTTTTTTTGGGTACAACTAGATTGTTTTTAAGATCCAACATTTTTACACAGTATTAATAAAAAATAAACCAAAAATAGCTAATGATAGATAGCATTTTAAATTTAAGTTAAGAAATATATGGATGTGTGGGGAGAGATTACTGGTGATGCAGAGCACTCAGCTCCTAAGCCAAGGTTGGCTGATTGAATCCACCAGTGACTGCAGAGGAAAGATGACACTGTTTGCCTCTATAAAGACTGTAGCCCAAGAAGCTCTGGGGACAGTTCTGTGTTATATGGAGTGTCTCTGAGTTGGAATTGACTATCAATAGCAAGCAAAGGTTTGGTATAGGTCACACGTTGGCCTGCCAGCTAGGAGGTGAAATTCACCAGCTGCTCTGTGGAAAAAAGGTGAGACAGTCTCCTTTCATGAAGATAGGAAGGACCATCATGAGTTAGAATAGTCAACAGCAGATGGTCTAATTTTTAGTTGTTTTAATATACATACATCGATATGTGTGTGTATGTTTATATATATATATTTTGTTGCTGTGTGCCATCAGAACTGACCATGGCTGACCCTCCAGCGGATTTTCAGAGGTAGTCACTTGCATTGGAGGAGACTGCTGTCCTTCTCCTGCAGAGCACCTAGTGTAGTGTGCCTTTGCCCCCGAGGAGTGCAGCGGAGCTTCTTACCACTAGGCCACCAGAGCTTGCGCGCACACACACACAACCCAAAATCTGGCATCTGCTGGTGCTCTCCATGTGGTTTCTGAGGCTGTATTGCTTAATGAGAGGAGACAGCCTCATTTTTCTCCCATAGAGCGGCTGGTGGATTTAACCCTCCAGTTTGCAGCCCACTGACCTACTGCCAGTAGCTTAGTTGTGAAGATTTGCAGTTGTTGTTGTTGTTTTTATGTGTCGTCGAGTCACTTGCAACTCATAGCAACCCTATGTACAACAGCCCTAAACCCTGCCCTATCCTGTGCCAATCTCACTGCCTCTGACACACCCATCCCGATCACCCCAGTGACTGAATCAATCCACCTCATAGAGGGTCTTCGCCTTCTGTACTGTCCCTCCACCCTCCCAAGCATGATGTCCTTCTCCAAGGACCTGTCTCTCCTTACAATATGTCCAAAGCATGTCAGATAAAGCCCCAGAATCCTTGCCTCCAAGGAGTAGCCTGGTTTAACCCTCTCCAGGATGAATCTGTTTTCTTGGCAGTCCATGGTACATTCAGTACTCTTCTCCAGCACCACAGCTCAAAGGTGTCAATTCTCCTTCTATCCTTCCTACTCATTGTCCAACTCTCTGATGCATAACAAGTGGTTACAAAGACCATGGCCTGTGTCAGGCGCACCTTAGTCTCCAGAGAGACACTGTTGCTCTTGAGTACTTTAGAGAGGTCCCTAACAGCAGACTTTCCCATCGCAATACGTTTTTTTGAT
>NW_006399864.1:725540-726843 GCF_000299155.1 Elephantulus edwardii
TCATTCATTGTTGCATACTTTCCTCCTTCTCCCAATCCACTTTGCTATGCACCTTTTATTCTGGACTCTTGCCATGCAAATAATGCCTAATCGTATATTACTTTTAAACAGTTCTTTCCTTCATCTATTCCAGTGCAGTGTTCATTATTTAGTCATTATTTTTTCGTTTCCTCCCAACCCCCATGTCAGTCCTGTTTTTATGTTCAGATTTTGCTTCATTGTTTTTTCATTGAATTCCTTTTAATTCAGTTCAGATTGTGTTTATTTGATCTTGAAAGTTTTTTGAAGTTGTTTTAAGTTTGATAAGTTCAAATTTAAGTCCCTCAAAGTTCAGTACAGCAGAATTTAGGGACCTGAAATGTTTAAAATTATTTTGGCCAAACTTGCTCAGGGTTTCTTAAGCTGAAGGAGTTGAAAAACAAATTCAAGCCACCAGTGGCAATACTTAAAGAAGCTTTGGTTAGAGTGTTGAATGATCCAGGAGGCATTAAAGGAAGATGGAAGGAGTACAGAGTCATTATTGTACCAGAAGGAACTGGCTGACACAGAAAAATTTCATGAAATATTGTACGAACAAGAGCCTGTGGTGATGAAGGAGGAAGTTCAAGCTGCTCTGAAGGAATTGGCAAAAACAAGGCTCTAGGAGTTGACAGCAAACCAATTGACATATTTCAACAAACAGATGCTGCCCTAGTGGTGCTCACTAAGTTGTGTCAAGAAATCTGGAGGACAGCCACCTGGCCAACTGACTGGGAAAAACCCGACAAAGTGTGGAAATTATCGAACAGCATCATTAATATCAAAAGCAAGCAAGATTCTGCAGAAAACTGTCCAAAACCGACTATAGCAACACATCAACAGAGAACTGCCAGATGTGTAGGCTGGATTTAGAAGAGGTCGTGGTACTAGGGATATTATGGCTAATGTTAGATGGCTCGTGGCAGAAAGCCAAGAGTACCAGAGGAATGTCTATCTATGCTTCATTGACTGCAAGAGGATTTTGACTGTGTGAATCACAACAAGCTATGTCTGACTCTGAGAAGAATGGGAATCCCAGAACATTTGATTGTGCTTAGGCAAAACCTATACTTGGACCAAGAGGCAGTCATCAGAACAGAGCAAGGAAATACTGCATGGTTCAAAATTGGGAAGGGGGTCCACCAAGAATGTATTCTATCACCATGCCTTTTCAGTCTATATGCAGAACAGATCATCCGAGATGCTGGTCTGTACGAGGAAGAATGTGGCATCAGGATTGTCATGGAAGAGTCATCAACAACCTACATTATGCAGATGACACAAC
>NW_006399864.1:732949-779325 GCF_000299155.1 Elephantulus edwardii
ACTGAAGGCTGCAGTCCTTGACCCTCTGCAGCAAGTGCATGAGGTCCTCCTCAGTTTCAGCAAGCAGGGTTGTGTCATCTGCATAACGCAGATTTGCAGTACCAACCCCAAAATAAATACCTTGGATTCGCCAGCTACTTTGTGAGAAGAAGATGTGCAATTTATAGCCTCTGAAAACCCTCTGGATGGTCAGTTATGGATCTCTTCTAACTTGATGGCAGATAAGAACAATATATATATAGACTTAATATTAGAAAGAACAGAGCGCTGCACTTTTGGTTCCACTGCTGTTTAATTTTTAAATACCTAGGAAGTTTTCTTACAGCAAATTTTGTGTCTTTAAAAAAAAAAAAATTTTAAATAACATTTTTTTAAAAGCCCAAAGGATTTAGCTAGCTTACTTTTACCCTTCAAAGGACTAAGGTTTTCATGAATCTTTCTCCCTTCACACAGAAATACAAGGATTCAACAACATTCATCGTCAGCCTTTCTTCTTGTATTAGATGAGGAAAAATAGACTACCTAGAATTTTAAAAAATCTTTTTTCTATCATAGATACACAGCTGTTATTTGATGGAGCTTTTACCCATAAAACCTGAAAATAAAGCTATCTATTCTGCAGTGCAGAATTTTATTTCTCAGAAAAGGCTAAAGTATTTTTTACATTGTGTCATAAATTCATATTAATATACTGTTGCCACTCTTCTTACTATTTTAGATTACGACAAGGGAAGACTTAAATTCCAAGCAGGTTGCTCCAGTAAAAGCAGACCTGGATTCTGAGGTATTTCGACCCAACCTGAGTGATCCCAGCGAGCTTTTACTGCCAGATCAGATTGAAAAGGTAAGACACAACCACATGTGTGCAAATGAAAAATTGGGCAAAATAAAATTTCGGTAACTTTAATAATTCTTGCAATAAACATGCTAGTGATTTAGTTGATGTGGATTATTTAATTTAGTTGTCGCAACAGTTCTATGAGGTAGATCATATTGTTAAGCACATTTTGTAGGTGAAGAACTCAGAAATAGGATGAGTTACTTACTGGTCCAAAGTGACATAGGTCTGACATTTAGAAACTTGGTTTATGATTCTGATCATCTTGACTCCAGAGTTCATTGTTTTGAGTATTTTTATCCATTGGAGACAGAAGTCACAAAGTCACAAAGATGATCCCTGTTTCTGGTATTTTTTGCTAATCTGTTTCTTGTTCAGCATGATTTTTTTTCTGTTTTTCCCTGGTGATATTTTATGCAGAGATATGTATAGTGGCCATTTAAACTCTCAGTATGTCTGAGAAAGCTACAACATTTCTATTATTTTTCTTTTGTCTTACATGTTAGTTAAGTGCTATTAGATTCCAGTTGACTTTTGTATTCTAAATATAGGCCCTAACAAAAGATATCCCGGGTGGCTGGCTTTAAAGAATAGACATATTTTCCTCATAAGTATGGAGAATGAAAGTCCAAATTCAGAGTTTGCCCTCCCCCCCCACCCCCACACCGAGGTGCTTATTTCAACATCTAATAGTAGCAGCCATCTTTGGCCTTCTTTAGCATCTGTTCTTGTTCTGTGTCTGTTTTATTCTTTGTGTTACTTAGAAGTCATTATGTTTAGGACCCATCCTAATCTGATATGGCATCATTAACATAACAGAAGAAAACACCTCTTTGCAAATAGAGTTGGATTTACAGATAAAGTTACTAAGATCCCAGAGCATTTTTTTTAAGTGGGAACAAAAGGGCACAATTTAACTCCTAATAGCCATCAAGTAAACATCAGTTTTGTGTTTGAAAGCTTACCAAGCATCTTCCACCAAGAACAATTGGTTATCCATGGACTCTTGTTTATGGTACTGGAAAGCATGGTACCAGCTTGAAGACCCTTTACCGAACAATGACAGGATTGGACACTCCAGTGCTGATGGTGATTAAAGACAGTGATGGCCAGGTATGAAAAATCTAACTGTAGATATATTCCCTTTTAATACATTTTAGTGTATAATTTACAACTTTCAGTGTGTCTACACTATTAAAAAAACCATTATTTGTGTTCTTAGAGTTAACAGAGAATAATTGAATATTTTAAAAATATAATGCACTATGGAATGCTCCAGAGGCTGGATATATGGGTGACTAGTTAAGCATTCTCCCCTTCAAGGAGATAATATACTATCTGATAAAAAGGAAGACTTAAGAGCTCCAGTGTTACTGAGTAAGATATGCTAAGTATAGTAAGACCTAGGAAAAGTGAAAAAATGTTTAGAATAAAGGTTGTGTAGTTCTGTTTGTAGGAGAGAAAAATGAGCTTCGTGAAAAGGGTAGAAATATGAGTAAAGTTTTGATTGTTGAAGATACTTTTGTGAAGGTGATAACAACAACAAAAGCATAGAAAAGAAAAGCATTTATTTGTCCTTTAGATAGCAGGGTTGGTCAACTTAACAGCACTGAAGAATAAGAGGAGGGTTAAAGTTACAATATTTTTTTAAAAATACCATTATTAATACCTTTATTGTGCTTTGTATATTCTAGGCACTGGATTAATTACTTTTTTGGGAGGGCTAATTACTTTTTATTCTTTGTCTTTTTTATTATCAAAGCCTGGTGAGATTTTCTTTTTTTTTTTCTATAATTATATTTTATTAATTTTCATAAACATTTACAGAGATTTTGGGCTTCCACTCATTCATTGTTGCACTATTCTCTCTACCCTCCTCCCAGTTTGTTCTTGTCCAAATGCCACAGTGCTTGTCAAAGCCAGTTCTGATTAATCTTCTTTGTCAGTGTATCCTTTGCCATTCCCTATCACTCCTCCCTGAGAGAGACTTCACCCTGATTCATAAGGAAAAGGGGACGGCGTATTCTCTTAGCTACTTCCTGCTGAAAAGGGACGCTGTGGGTTTCAGGGTGAAGATCTTCTCTCACTACTCTAAAGGGCCCCTTTGGCAGTAGGAAACACATAGACTATTATGGAGATTGATTTTGGAATTCAGATGCACTCTTATTGATTGTGCTTGGCTGTACATGTACAGAGATTTTCTATTAATTCTGACTTCTTAAGCCAATAAGAAGGATGAGCAGTTTCCTCCCATGCAATTAACTGCCTCTGAAAACCTGCTAGAGGGTCATTTACGGGTCGGTTCCAACTCTTCAGTACACAACAACAACAAACCAATGCTAATATAGATAGGAAAAGATGATGAGATATTTGCAGCAGTGAACTAGGGTGAAGTGCCTACTGCTACTTACCATATAGATCTCACATGTAATGTTATTATGTGCTGTCTTTTCACCTGCGACTCATAGCGACCCTCTGTACAACAGCCCTAAACCCTGCTGTATCCTGTGCTAATCGTATCTCTGACACACCTACTCCCATTACCCAACTCACTGAATCAATCCATCTCATTGAGGGTCTTCCTCTCCTGCTTTGTCTCCCCATCCTCTCAACCATGACTTCCCTCTCCAAGGATTGGTCCCTCCTTGCAACATCTCTAAAGTATGTCAGATGAAGCTTAAGAACCCTTTCCTCTGAGGAGCAGCATGGTCTCACCCTCTCTAGGATAAACCTGTTTGTTCTCCTAGTAGTCCATAGTATATTCAACACTCTTCTCAGCACCACAGCTCAAAGGCATCAATTCTTCTGTCATCCCGAGTCCTTGTCCAGCTTTCTGATTCATAGCAAGTAATTGCAAAGACTATGGCCTGGATCATGTGCACCTTAGCCTCCAAACTGACATCATTGCTCTTCAGTACTTTGGAATGGTCTCTCAAAACAAACATAATAGTGAGTTAAAAAAAAAATAAAATGGGACGCTGAGTAGTAACGCATCACCTCACTTGGCAGAATGTGTGTTCTCCAGTTAGTGGCTTCCTTTGAAAAGGTGGTTATATAGAGAGGAGGCGGAGTGAGGAGAGCTGTACTTTGATTAAAATGAAGTGTATCTTCAATCATGTGTGCTTTTTTAGACCTGAGTTAACCTTTTTTTAATCATACATTCTTTTGAAATTAAAGCTATATAGATAGACTATCAGTAGAGAACAGTGACTGTAGAGTTAATCTGTAAAACATACCTGCTCATGTTAGATGCTGTGGAAACTTAGCCACAAATCTCTGAAATGCACGTGCTTCTCAGTCATGCATTTTCCTGTTGTGGCCTCTACTCTGTGTTATGCATTATGCAAAGTGGTGAAGTTGCAAGACTGAATAGTTCAGACTCATGACTCTTGAGTTTACTATTAATAATGAGGGGCAAAATCTTTTTTGTATAGAACGTTTATCTAGCCTGAAATTGTTGCTTTCCTAAGTGCTGTATCTTCCTTATGAAGTAGAAAGTGGCCTCAGGATCAGAGGAAAACTCACCAACAGCCTGTGTTATGCAAATAACACAACCTTGCTTGCTATAAGTGAGGAGGACTTGCTGTAAAAGATCAAAGACTACAGCCTTCCATATGGATCACTTCTCAGCATCAGGAACACAGAAATCCTCACCACTGGACCAATAATAGATAGCATCATGACAGTTTAAGATAAAAATTGTCAATGATCTACAATTAACACCCTTGGTACCAGCAATCAGGAAATCTAAAGAAGTGTTGGCATTGAGAAAATCTACCATTAAGGACCTCTCTAAAGTGATGACCAGCACGGCTATCACTTTAAAGACTAAGGTGTGCCTGACTCAAGCCATGAACTTTTCAATTACTTTATTTGCATTTGAGAATTGCACAGTGAATAAAGATGACAGAAGTAGCAGCAATGTTTTTAAGTTTTGGCGCTGAAAAAGAACATTAAATATCCCATGTACTGCCAAGAGAACAAACAAATGTGTCTTGGAGAGGGTGCAGCCAAATATACTCTTTAGAGAGAAGGATGGTGAAAGTTCATCTTACGTACTTTGGGCATGTTTGTAGAAGGGTCCAGGCATTTTATGAAGACATCATACTGGGAACAGTGGAGGGTAAACAGAGGAGGGAAAGACACTCAGTGAGGTGGATTAACACAGTGACTGTGCCAGGGCACTCCAGTGTGGCAGAGATGATGAGGATGACACAGGATAGGCAGAGTTCAAGTCTGTTGTTCATACGGTCACTATGTGTTATACTCAACTTGATGGCACCAACTTGCAAGTCCTGACACTCATTAAGCTAACTCTTTAAGGTTGTATGTTTAATTCTTATAAACATTTTTCATTTTCAAAACTATGGAAAGATTTTGTTGTTGTTGTTTTTTTCATTTTTTAGACACTGATATCCTTTGTACTTGACAATAATGTGAAATAATCAACTGAGAAGCCTTGACGTGTTTAAAATTCTAGACTGCTAACCTCAAGGTCCAGCAGCCACTCTGCTGGAGGAAGATGGAGCGGTCAGCTCAGCCACCTTCCAGGGCAGTAGGGTCTGTCCTGTGGGACCTCTGTTAGGCAAAATTGTTCTCTAGGGCAGTTGACTGTCTGTAGCATTTATAACAACTGTAATGTTCATGTTTTCTTTGACTTCTGGGCAGCTGAGTGGCCCACTACATAAATCATTTATTTTACAAGGATTAAAGCATAACAAGTGCCTCTTAGGCTAAGAATTATCCAGATGTCCGGCTTCTCTGAACTACTCCATCCATTGAACTACTCCAATCCATTGTCTCTGACATCAATTACGTCACTTCACCACTGCCTTCTCACTCCTACCTGTATCTGTAGGTTCTGTAATTACTGGGAGGTCCCAAGGAAATGCAGAAACCACCGATAAAATGGTTCACGCAGTTGTAGATGCTGTAGGCCAGTGAACAGGGTTGCGGAAGTTGCTGAATGAGGGGGCCCAGTGCCTGCAGGCTGGGGCTGTCACTTGTCTGCTCTCTGTTGGAGCAGCCATATCGCTTAAATGCAGTGTCCAGAGCTGAAAGAACCCAACTTCTCAGGAGCACTCCTCTACATAGGATTCCAAGACTATAAACACATCCAGGAGAATAAAAGTGGTGATTTGGATTATACCTTTTGTTAGGTTAAGACTTTAAAATGTATCTTATTCTAATCCTACCTCCTGTGAGAATAACCCACTCTAGAATGAGATCTGAAGCATAGACAAAGAGGCTAGAATTATAAAATAGGAGGCCAGCATTGGGATATGTCTGCAGGTAAAAGACTCATCATTGTCATACTTGCTTTCTCTTTTTCTCTTAGTTCTCACTTTCTGTCCTTTATTAGGGGGTAGAGGGGAGAAACAAGATAAAATTCTTTGAAAATACAGATGGTGTTAAATGCAATCAGCTCCTGGTGACACTGTATACAATAGAATGAAACACTGCCTGGTCTCCCACCATCCTCACACTTGCTGCTGCGTTTGAGGCCATTGTTGAAGCCACTGCATCAGTCCACGTCATTTTGAGAGTCTTCTGTTTTTCGATTGGTGTTCTATTTAATCATTTATGAGGTCTATTTTTCCAGAGCTTGGCCTCCTCATGGCATGCCCATAGTACGTGAGACAAAATCTGACTTCCTTCACCCCTAACAGACAGCCCAGCTGCACTGCTTCCATGGGAGACGCAGTTCTTAGACTAGCGGCTCATTATGTATTTACTGTTCTTTGCCAAGCCATGATTTAAAGACATCAATTCTTCTTTGATCTTTCATATTCATTGTCTAACTTTCATATCTGTATGGGGTGATTGAAAATACTGTAGAATGGGTCAGGGGTGCATTGTAGTCCTCAAAGTGGCAGCCTCCTTCTTGAAAGAGGTCTTTTGGTCGAATTGCCTATGCAGTACATTGACTTGCATGCTGCTTCCATGGCTTTGGTTGTGGATCCAAGTTAAAGAAAAATCCTTGAAAACTTCAGTCTTTTCCCTGTTTATCATAGTGTTGCTTATTGGTCCAAATGTTGAAAGTAGCTAGTTAAGCAAGCCAAAATTGAATTTATAATCAAATCCTTGAATCACTTTGAAGTAGATAGCACTGTATCTGTTTTAGAGAGCTCTGGTAGCCTAGTGGTAAGAAGCTGAGCTGCAATCCTGAAGGCACATGTTTCGAATCCACCAACTGTTCTGCAGGAGAAAATTGGGCAGTCTCCTCCTGTGTGTTTTACTGTCTCTGAAAACCCACTGGAGGGTCAGCTATGGGTTCTGACTCGAAGGCACACAATAACAATTCTATCTTTTTTAGAATTACATTTTGTTTAAATTATAGGATAATGTTACTGAAACAAATGAACGTTGATGTTGTTTTAACACCTTTTTAATTCTTAGGTTTTCGGTGCATTAGCATCTGAGCCATTTAAAGTGAGTGACGGCTTCTATGGTACTGGAGAGACCTTTGTGTTCACATTTTGTCCAGAGTTTGAGGTAAGGACAATTATTCCAATAGTCTGTTTAGAAAGAGCTGGTGTAATGAACTTTGACAAGGTGCTCACTTCATTTTGCTCTCCTCTGCCCTTTCCTGATAATTTAACGTTTTCTTTGGCAGCTTGGAACTTCAGCTTTAATGGAAATAGAATAAAACAAGCCACTCCCGCTGGCTGCCATGGAGACAGTTCTAACATGTGTTTTCTGTGTCTATAAATCATAAAGAGAGGAGACTTCCCATCGTCCTCATGTAAAGCCATTGGTGCATTCAAACCTCAGGATACACATGGTCTATACATTAGCAGTGCGGCTCACCAGAGCTAAGCTGCTAGGGATCATCAAATGTAAGGATGGTTTTTAAAAACAAAATGATCTATTTTACAGACAACAGGTGGCCTATAGGAGCTTAATAAGGAATATACATAATTATTACTATTTTTTCATCAATGATCATCATGAACTACCTATACATTTTTATTTATGAGTAAATAAGTTTGATCCTGAAAGTCCTAGAAATTTAAAAAATTTATTTATTTTAGCCAAAATGTGAAGAATGGATTTTACCCCCCTTAACTTGGTGTGGCTATCGTAACTGTGGTTTAATTTAATAAAATGGAATATATGCCATACCAATGAAGTAAAAATTCATTTCAGTGAATATGTATCTTTCTTATTCTAAAACTTAAGGCTCATTACTAATATTTCAAAGGAGCCTTGATGGTATAATGTGAAATGTGTCAGGCTGTTAACTCAAAGGTCAGTAGTTTGAACTCAGCCAGCCCAACAAAATGATGGACAGTCTCCTCTTGAAAAGATTGAAAGCCTCAGAAACTCAGGGGAGGGTCACTTCACATTGGAACCAACCCAAGAGCAATGGAGAGCGTACTGGTATCTCAAGTTCCAGGAGGTTTAGCATGTCAGACCTTCCCTCGGAGATGAAACTGTAGTTTAGTTTTGAGAAAAGGAATCAACACAGTTGGTCTTAAGAATCAAACAACAACAACAAAAAGAGTTGTATTTAAACAATTTCTGTATTGAACCAAGTAGGAGAATTTGGTGGTATTGTGATGTCAGGGAGTTGAGTGGAGCTCCCCATTACCAAAAATAGCCAATAAAAAAAGCCAAAATGAAAATTAAAATCAAGTCATTAAATGACTTACTGTGGTCATTGTAGTATGAAACCCAGCTCCCCCTCAGGCTCCCTTGCCAGCGTCAGGATTCAGGGGCGATAAGAAAGCCTGAACAAAAGACTTCTGGGAAGGGAGACAAGGTTGGAATGAAAAAGTATTGAAGGATTCAGAAGCAGCACCAGAGGAAACTCTCTGCTGAGTCCTCTGAATGGAGGGAAGTCACATTGGAATTGCAGGTAGGGCAGTGGCCGTCCAGGCCTGTAGCTGTCCAGGAAGACCTGAGCCTTCAGAGACCATAATGCATTGTTGATACACTTAGTGTAGAATGGGAGGAGGGCAGCTTTTCTCCCTACACATCAATTCCCACTAGTTGTTAAAAAATTTTCTAACCTTCAGTTATGCTTGTTCTCAACTATATTATATATTAATTAAATATTAGTAACTATGAAAATATAAATGGTTTTGAAAGTTTATGTAAATGAATTGGAAAGGGAATTTCTAAAAATTGCTGTTTATTTGACTTGAGTAAACACCTACTAAATCTAAAAGATTTCTCAAAGGCTCTTTAAATTTTTACTTCTCTTGAATAAATTGAAACAAATTTGTAATTATACATGAATTATGTACATATTTTATTTAAGAATGTTCATCAGCAAAGCTATACCCAAATGTGAGAGTTTGACTATATCAATGCATTATAAAATCAATGTGTGTTTACATGTTTAGTGTTATAAATAAAAGTTAATGGCTGTGTATGGCAATAGTGATACAAGGGGAATTGGAGGGAAGGGAGGAAAGTGTGCATGAGTGAACAAGTAATGAAAAAGGAATAAAAGTCACTTGATTAAAAAAAGTATATATCTATAATTTTTTTAAACCTGTCTGTGCTTCACTTTTATCCAATAATTACCAACTCTTGACACCTATAGATTGAAAAAAGAATTATACAAGTATTTGTGAAGGAATAGCAAGATTTGAAGTATTGTGATTGAAGCTATTAGTTGTAGATTTAGTCATACACTGAAACTCAAATCAGCAGACCTTTCTGTCCTGAGCTTTGTTCGTGTTCCTCTTACTGTCAGCCTCAGTTTTGTTAACTATTTTAAGTTCGAACAATTATGTATAATAGTAATTTTCATCTCTCTGTACTAGATTGATGCATCTCTCCATTGAAAATCTGTGATTTAAAGCTTTCTACTTTTTTGTATATTTGTTATAGGTCTTTAAGTGGACAGGAGATAATATGTTTTTTATTAAAGGAGACATGGATTCACTAGCTTTTGGTGGTGGAGGGTAAGTCTCTTGATTAATACCCTGAGATTTTTGAGAAAACTCACTGCATTTAGATTGTTTATAACATTATTGCCGGAAAGTTTTGGCATTAAAGTTTTTATTTGTATGTATGAGACAAACTATATTTGCAAAAAGTTTAGCATTTTAAGGCCTTTTCATATTTGGCAAAATAAAAACTTTATAAGGAAATTTAATCATATTCTGTTAGCTAATAACATTTCAGGGCTTTCTTTAGCTCAGTAATCCTGCCACTACATTGAAGAAAAAGAAGACACACTGATTTAACTCTATGGATGGGTTGATCCCATGATTGCTAGCGACTCTGGAGGTCTGTTGCCACATTATAAGCGAACTCATTATTTCAAATGTTTTGTCATTTATCCTTTTGTTTCTCAGTGTGTAACAATGTCTGACTCATGATAGAGGCACACCGAAAGTTAAACAAATGAATTATATATACATGTGTTTCAAGTAGGACCTTAAGCATGACTCCTTCAGTGATGAGGAGAATGATCTTTACATTGCTCTTCTGCCTCAGCAACATAGACTAGCACCATTCCTAGATCATCTCCTATCTTAGCAAAGTAGTATTTTCATTTGTAGAGGAGGTCGTTAATTTCTGTTTAAACAGGAAAATGGGGCCTTAATAAAAATGTTGCTTCTGGTTTTCTACCCGACATCACCTTGTTCTTCCTATAGCCCAGATTACTATTTTCTCAGCATACAAACTGCATAGATAGGGACAAAAAATATAACCCCAGTGCACACCTTTCCTAATTTTTGATATCTTCAATAAATGTAGAGAATAATAAATATTTGTCCCTTTAAAGCCTTCTCAACAGGAGATTTTTTGTGCTCAAATGTTACATTTACAATTAAAGGTCATAATAGAATGTTTTGTTGTGGTTGATTGCCGTCAAGTCAAGCACGACTCAGCGACCCCATGAACAAAAGACCTGAAGCATTTCTATAGTTATCATCATTTCTCAAAGTTCATAGAGTTCCTAGAGGCATGTTGTTTAGGAAGTGAATGCCACTCTTGCTTCATAATAGAATAAATATCTTTTTTTTTAACTGCAGAGGAGAATTTGCTCTATGGCTCGATGGAGATCTCTACCATGGAAGAAGTCATTCTTGTAAAACATTCGGGAATCATACACTTTCCAAGAAAGAAGATTTCTTTATCCAAGACATTGAAATTTGGGCTTTTGAATAAAATAGAAGCCTCTCTGTCTTAGCAAGATATTGCCCCAAACCTTGAACATGCATTGATTTGAAAGAGCAAGTAGCAATACAACGTAACAACATGTCAGGAGTGTTTAAAAATTATTTAGTTTCCACATTTGTTACCATTTTGGAGTTTATCTTTTTTCAATCATGTTTCTGTCCCAATGTTGTTTGGGTTTAGGCCAAGGCCGGGGTCCACAAAGCTTAACAGTTTGGGTTTGGTCAGCATTTTGGCATCATTTTGATCATAGTGACCCCTCATCTCTGGTTCACGTTATCTCCAGCTCCTAACTTAACAGGATGGTGCTCTTTTGTTGAACTTAACTTTGTTGTTTTTTTGGGGTTTTGTTTTGTTTTTCAACAATACTCTTTGCACATGATCATCTTAGTCTAATTGGGGCACCAAGGGAATAGAGACTAGAGAGGTGTTTCTGCATCACTATGAGGTTGGCACGGGTGACTTGTTGGCACAGGTGGATGTGTTCAGCTTAGTTATTCTTACACATAAGAACCACATGCCAAAATAATGTGTATTCTGTAGACGACTGAGTTCTAGTTTTAATTCACACTACAACATTCTCTCTCTTAATTTTAAAGGTATTCATAATTTCCTTCTCTGAAAAATGAAATTTGAGGGAATTTTATTTGCAGGAACCACAGTACACATGATCTGTAGGTTTGGGCATATGTTTTCATCATTGAAGTATCTGATAAAAGATATATAAAATGACAAAGGAGAATGAGAACTTGATTATTTTATTGGATTTAATATATTTAAGAAGAAAACATAGTATTTACATATTTATAGCTTTAGCAGGGCATTATCATAAGTATAGAAACTATGAAACAGACGCATATTTCTTCAATATTGTGTCAGATACACTGTTTTATAGTTCTGTTATTTTTAGCATCATTGCACAGCTCCCAAAATACAGTTTATTCCTGTTCAAAAGGGAAAAAAAAAGAACACCCCAACACTTTGTGATTTTTTTTAGTGGTATATGTTGTTAATTACCATTAGCAGTTGCTCTTATAAAAGGGCAGTGATTATAGTAAACACCTTGTAACTCAGTAGATTTGTGGAATATGCAAACTTACTGTCAAGTGACCTCAAAAAACTGATAGACTATATTAGTAGTTCTTATCCTCTTTTGTAGGACAGCCAATAATAAGCCATTGTGGCAATAATTCCTCATAAATTTTAAGCTTCATGTTATGCAAAATAAAAACAAAGATCCACAAAACCCCTGCTGTTATACATGTGACAGTGACTTTGTGCTGAAGTTTCAGCTATTCCTAATAAACCTTGTATATTATCTTGTAAATTAAAGTAGTTTTTGTTCTTATAGAAAGTGTTGATTGCCAGGTTGCTTATAGCACTTTGAATTATTCTGAAAATGAAATTACAAGCCAAATATGTTGGCTTACATAGTTTTAGTTGTATAGCATTTGAATATATTTAGTTCTTTTGACAGATTAAATAATTATATAAAGAAAGAATAATGCTAAAGGGAAAAAAAAGTCTGATGTTCTATTATAATAAGCTATTGCTAAATATGAATAGAAATCCAGGGCATCATTTCTTGGTCTATATAAATCTCTCTTGTAAGGTAGTAACAATACATAGATTAAATGTTTACAATATAAGCAATTGTAAATAAATATATCAGGTTTTCCCCCCTTCGGTCTTCCACAGCAGTATTATTGTCTTTGTGGAGTTAACTAACCACCAAAAAAAAAAGAAAGGAAAAAAATTCTGTAATTGATTTCAGTTACAATAAAGTCATAGTGGTGTATACCAAATAAAATTAAATATATATGTATACCAAATTGAGTTTGGATTTGAGTGTCATATGTTCATAACCTGTGCGGTATTTCGTTAGTGCTGCTGTCTTTGTTGGCCATTATATGCATTAATATAATCATAGTGGTGGAGATAGTGCCTCCCAGGTCGAATAATACCACCATTTAAGAAATGAAGGTGTGGAAGCATGTGGTATATGAGGCAGTACACGTTAGCCAAAGGTTTTAAAGTACAGTGCTCAGTGCTTTCTAGTGAAAGGTTTCATGTGTAAGCATGGGTGTCTCCTTATCATTAAGCACTTTCTTGTGTGCAATTCTTCATAGAGTAGTTAGGAACATTGGTGGAGGAATGGCTCATGATTAAGTTTGCAGTTTAGGAAGATCTTTGTGGAACAGATTCCCTCACTGCCATCGAGCTGGAATGGATTCCAGGCTCACCTTCCTTGATTTCTCAGGGTGGGAAGTCACCCGGAGGAGCGGGCCCATCTTCCTCCCACAGAGCCTTGATGGATTTGGACCTAGCAGACAGGTGTGGACTTTGGGTTAGCAGTGCAGCTCACTGCTAGAGCCTCAGACTCAGCCACCAGGGCTCCCTGTGTGGAGGGAGGGAAAAAGGAAAAGCCTAACACTAGAGGCAAGGGGATGAGCACATACGCCAGTTGGAGAAATTATGAGGCCTGACTATGAATAGTAGCATTAAGATAAGGAAGAAAGCACAGATTTAGAAATTAGAATTAACAGTATTTGGTTATTAATGCAATGTCAGATGAGTTAAAATTAGGGGTTCAGCTTACTTTCAGAAGTGACACTGGTTCAGAATGGGGCCCTGTTACAAGTCAGGCACTACCTGTATAATTAGTGAATAGCTTAGTCAAGTTGATTTTTCTGTAAATTGTTATTGATTATAGAATTTATAGCTACAGATAGAGCAAAGAAGAGCTAAGGCAGCATCGATCTGGCCCGGTGAGGGGGTGGGGGCTGGACTTTTCAGTAACTGGTGCTTGGCTAATATCTGAACGGGACAAAAATCTGACCCATCTTAGAACATTTACAGATTGTAGAAAGGTAAAACAAAGCAATGTTTTAAAACTATCTTTGTGACCTTAGGACAGGTTTATATTTCTTTAAAAAAATACCCATATGAGGGATCACTCCAGCATGGACCAGACGGTCTCCTAGAATCCGAAAACAGAGGTATTATAATCCTTTCCTGAAGTATGTGTTCCATTGACAATTCTGTTTTACACTAATATTCTATGCCACATGAGAAGCAGCAACGGTGTTTTTGCTTTTTACCTATTGGTAATAATTAGACACCGAGGGAACTAAAGTTTGTGAAGAGAGAAGAAAATGCAGAAGGCCCGCTGCAAGGGCAGCATCGTGGTTCAGGGCACTGTGCGAAGAATAAACCTCGAACTCCTGGTGCTCTCAGCTGAGCCCAGCAGCAATGTGAGTGTAGCAGCGGGGCAGTTGGGCTTTCACAGAAGCCGGGAGGCACCAAACGTGTACCGATGTAGAAAAGGGAAATGATACTTCAGCAGAGCAAAAACCTACCTTCAGATTAAAGCTTAAAAAAGAAAACAGTACTTGGAAGCCACTTTTGCAGCCCTAATTATTGGAGATTTAAAATTGCCAACAGTAAATATCTTTGATAGTTTCTCCCATATGTCGTGTATTATTTTGGTGACGATTATTAAAATTTTCACTGACTCATTTGTGTCCTGAGTACCATTTACCTTGTTTTTTGAGTTTGTCCAAATGTCCTGAATTTCTAAACTTCACATTTTCCCAAAATGGGTGTTTGTGTTTTACTGTTTCAGTTTTTTAAATTTTGTTTTGTTATTTTGTGTGTGTGTGCCGTCAAATCGGATCTGACTGGTACAGGAGGAGATTGCCCCCCCCCCTTCACCAGCAGAACATCTGGTGGGTTCAAACCACTCTGAGATTGCAGTGCAATCACTAGGCCACCAGAGCTCCCTTGTGTTTTATTGTTGTAAAATAAATGTTAGAAAACATTTGCCAGTTGATGGCCAGGTTACTGCCATTGGTTGTACTCTGCATAGACAGCCATCACCACTATTGATCGCTATGGTGGTTTTCCCACGCCCCCTACCGCCAAGTTCACCTTAGGCAATTAATAGTCCCCTTCTCTATTCTACCCACCCCTGTCGTTGTTGTGTACCATAAAGACGGAACCGACCCAAAGCTGACCCTCCAGCTGGTTTTCAGAGGCAAGTTAATCGCATGGGAGGAGATTGCCCATCCTTCTCCCTTAGAGTGGCTGGTGGCCTCAAACCACATGCCTTTGGGATTGCAGGGCAGTGTCTTGTCTCTAGGCCACCAGAGCTGCTGCTGTTGTGTATCTAGTGAGAACCGACATAGCTGACCCTCCGGTGGGTTTCACAGGCGGTTAGTTAATTGCATGGGAGGAGATCACCATCTTCAAGCCATGAGCTGTAACAAGCCCACTGCTGTCAGTTCTGGCTCATACCAGCCCTGTAGGGCAGGGCAGCACTGCCACTTTGGGTTTTAAGGCTGCTATGAAAGAAGAAGTTCAAGCTGCTTTGAAGGAAATGACAAAAAATAAGGCTCTAGGAATAGATGGTATACCAATTGACATATTTCAGTTAACAGATGCTGCCCTGAACGTGCTCACCAAGTTGTGCCAAGAAACCTGGAGAACGACCACTTGGCCAACTGACTGGAAGAGATCGATATTTGTTCCTATCCCAAAGAAAAGTGACCCAGCAGAATGTGGAAACTACAGAACAATCTCACTGATTTCACATGCAAGCAAGATTTTACTGAAGATTATCCAAAAACGACTGGAACAGCACATCAGCAGAGAACTACCAGAAGTCCAGGCTGGGTTTAGAAAGGGTCGTGGTACTAGAGATATTGTAGCTGATGTTAGATGGATCTTGGCTGAAAGCAGGGAATACCAGAGGAATGTCTATCTGTGTTTCATTGACTATGCAAAGGCATTTGACTGTGTAGATCATAACAAACTGTGGCTGACTCTGAGAAGAATGGGAATCCTAGAACACTTGATCGTTCTAATGTGAAACTTATACTTGGACCAGGAGGCAGTCATCAGAACAGAGCAAGGGAACACTGCATGGTTCAAAATTGGGAAGGGCGTACGCCAGGGATGCATCCTATCTCCATACCTTTTCAGCCTATATGCAGAACAGATTTTCCGGGAGGCTGGGCTCTATGAGGAGAAATGTGGGGTCAAGATTGGTGGATGATTTATCAGCAATCTGCATTATGCGGATGACACAACCCTGCTTGCTGAAACTGAAAAGGACCTGAAGTGCCTGCTGCAGAGTTTCAAGGACTGCAGCCTACAATATGGATTGAGGCTCAATGTCAAGAAGACAAAGATAATCACCACTGGACCAATTGGCAGCATCAGGATGGATGGTGAAGAGATTGAGATTGTACACAGCTTTAGTTTGCTTTTCTCCGTAGTCAACAGTCTGGGCACCAGCAGCCAGGAAATGAAAAGGTGCATTGCCATGGAAAAGTCTGCTGTTAGGGACCTCTCCAAAGTACTGAAGAGCAATGGTGTCTCTCTGGAGACTAAGGTGCGTCTGATACAGGCAATGGTCTTCGCAATCACTTGTTATGCATCAGAGAGTTGGACAGTGACCAAGGAGGATAGAAGGAGAATTGATGCCTTTGAGCTGTGGTGCTGGAGAAGAGTACTGAGAATACCATGGACTGCTAGGAAAACAGATTTGTTCTGGAAAGGGTTAAACCGGGTGGCTCCTTGGAGGCAAAGATTCTGAGGCTCCGTCTAACATACTTTGGACATGTTGTGAGGAGGGACCGGTCCTTGGAGAGGGACATCATGCTTGGGAGGGTGGAGGGACAGCACAGGAGAGGAAGGCCCTCTATGAGGTGGATTGGTTGAGTGACTGGAATAATTGGGATGGGAGTGTCAGAGACAGTGCGACTGGCTAGGGCTGTTGTACATACGGTTGCTATGAGTCGCAAGCGGCTCGACGGCACATAACAACAAACAACAACAACATCTTGATGGTGGCCTAGTACGTAGGGAGGTGCACTGCTAGCCCAAAGGCAACATGTCTGGTGGTTCAAATCAACCAGTTACTCCACAGGCGAAAGATAGACAATCTCCAAAGCTATTTACAGCCTCCAAAAACCCACTTGGTGCATCAACTATGAGATGGTTCTGACTTAACAGTATTGAGTTTGAGGATGTTTTTCGAGTCATCACTATATGATCAGATTGCCACATATCCCCCCCTTCACATGGAGGGGCTAGTGAGTTTGAACCGGTGGACTTTGTGTTAACAACTGAATGCTCTGACCATTGTGCACCAAGACTATAGATTAAAACAGCACACGCACACACACACACCGTGATTATATGCCCATCACCCAGAAGGCATTTTTCTCTAAGAAAATGAGCTTTTTATATTGAATCCATACCTCACTCAGAGTGTGTCGCTAGTGAAGAACTCTGAAAGTGGATTTTTACTCCACTCTTTGTCAGTGCTTCTGTGCTTCTGTAAACTTACAAATCTGAATCTTATGGCAATGTTCTGAAGCCTTTGTCTACGAACTGCATCAATAATCAAAGCCCACATTTCTATAATTTGTTGTATTCCAAGCACAAGAAAGTATTATCATGGAAAACAGTCTAAAACCAGCAGTATATAAACAAAAACCAAGTATAAGAAAACAGTATTTATTCCTGTGTTGCCTTTAAATTTTCACATAAGTTTCAATGTTATGATAACAATATATTCTACATTAGAAATATTAGTGGTTAGCTTGCAAGTTTATGTAATGCAAGTTTATAAATACTTTCTTCTGTAAGAAGATGGATGAACTTTCAGTTTGAAAGTAATCAGGTATTTTCTGTCTTGTCACATTTGATATTATTTAAACAGGAAAGTGATGCAATACTAATCAATTTTAATAACTTTCACTGATTCAGTAAGTTAACCATGTCATATTTTTTTAAGTTTTTTTTTTACCATGTGCACAAGGATTCACATTTAATTTTTTTAAGTTTTAAAATCCTATGAATCTATTCACTAAACAGAAAACTAACAAATTAGTGTTAATTTTTTTCTTTGCCATCTTATCAAGCTACTCCTTTTCCACTTTGACAGGACCATTAATGCTTTTCTTGTAATGACTTTTATAAACTGTTCTTAATTTCAGCACAAAGAAACTTAAAGTGTTTCACATTTTTTCTCCTTCACCAGTGAGTTTATGAGCTGTGTCTATACAGAATATTTTAGATTTTTATGGAATTGTTTTTCTCTCTCGTTGTGCCATAAGAAACCCTGGTGGCATAATGGTTAAAACTCTTGGCTATTAACCTTAAAGCTCTGGTGGCTTAGTGGTGAGAAGCTGCACTGCAATCCAGAAGGCATGAAGTTTGAATTCACAGCTCCATAGATTAAGGATTGGCATTCTGACTGCAGTTAACTGCCTCTGAAAACCTGCTGGAGGGTCAGCTAAGACTCAAGGGCACACAGCAACAACTAATCTTAAAATGTGTAGCTCAAATCTACCAGCTTTTCCAAGAGAGAAAGATGTGGTCAACTGCTTCCTTCAAGATTCACAGCCTCAGAAACACTGGGGCAGCTCGATTGCTAGGGCCACTGTGAATCAGAATCAAGTTGATGGCAAAGGGTGGTACATTGACATGAAAATGTCAGCAGCATGATTCATTAAGGGCTTGGGCATAAGAGACCAGTTTCCTGAGGAAGTCTTATGAAGGCAGGTTAATCTGAATCCCCCACTTCTGCTCTACACTCAGAATGAAAGTGAACATAACTACTCTCTGTTGGCTCTTTTAGGGCCAGTGTTCCCGTGTGATCAGTCATAATAACAGAAGGAATAACGCCAGCCCCTACCAGGAAACTCCGTAAATGCCAGGCTCAAGGACGAGTGAACTTTAACAGTTTCAGCATCTTATTTTAAAACTCTATAAAACTTGAACCGACTATCTTAAGTCTGTCCTGAACCATAGTGAAAGGAGGTTGCCCATCTTAACTCCACCAAGGTGCCACCATTGTATAACAATAGTCCAGAATAAGAGTAGGCTTTCAGCTATGAGCACAACTTGATACACAGTAGAGCTCCTCCATTAAAAAAAAAAAAAGAAATTATATATATTGTATTATATATATATACAAACAAATGGATAGAAAAACAATGGTATATTCATACAATGGAATATTAAGCAGCACTGAAAAAAACAATGAACTCATAAAACATTGCAGAGCACGGGGGATCTTGGAGGACATCATCCTAAGTGACGTATCTCAGTCACAAAAGGACGAATAGTGCATAGTACTGTTATAAAGCAGGTCTAACATGGGGGATTAGGAGGGAGAATAGGTTAATGGTGAATAATGACCATTTCATTGGAACAGATGAAGGAAAGAACTGTTTGTTTTAAGGAATATATGGTTAGATATTATATGTATAACAATAGTCCAGAATAAGAGGTACATCGTCACAAAGAAGATTTGGGGGAGGAGGGAGGAGGTAGATAATTGTGCAAAATGAATGAATATTTTTTAAAAAAGAAAAGGTGAATGGGCAAAGTGGAAAGGGAGGGAGGGGGTAAAATAGACAATGAATGAATGAGTGAATGAATGAATAAATGAATGAAAATCTTACTTCTCTGTAAACATTCATTAAAATCACAATTGAAATAAAATTTTATTTAAAAAAATAAAAATTGTTGTTGTTGTTAGGTGCCATTGAGTATAACTCATAGCGACTGTATGAACAATCGCTCTGTCCCGCCCTGCACTACACTCCTCACCTCTGATCCCACGCCTGCAGTCACTGTGCCAATGCATCTCTGTGGGGGTCTTTTCTTTCACTGGCCATTGTTCCAAGAATGAGATCCCTTTTTAGGGAACAGCCTTCCCTTTGCTATGATAAATACAGTACTCTTAGAAATACAGTAGTGCAAAGTTGAACTTAAAATAATTCATGTTTAGTTTGGCCAAAATGAAGACATAGTTCTTACTTTGTTTCTTCCTATAAAATAATGATAAAATGATGTGTTCTGCCAGCCTTTACTTCTTAGATGTAATATTATATTTAATTGTTGTTATTGTTGTTGTTTGATGCTGTCGAGTCGTAGACGACTCATAGTGACCCTATGAACGAACAGCCTGAGCACTGTTCGTACATAGAGTTTCCGGAGGCAAGCCATTTCAGAAGTGGATGCCGCTCCTGCTTCCAGGCTTGATTTAGTCGGGAAGCTCCAGCCAACACTGTCCACCATGGGTACCCATTACCACGATTGGCATATCAGTGTCACAGTCTTCAGCATCACAGCAACCACGAGTTCCCTCTGTACAGCAACACACAGAACAGTGCTATACCACCTAGAAGAATGTTTGACAGGAAGACAATTTGAACCTGGCTATAATAATTGCTGCAGTTAATAGGTAAATAATTACACCTACAAAGGTAAGTGAAATATTAAATACTAATACAATTGTATTTAACTCATTACAGATATTTTGTAATGACACTACTCTTTCTGAAACGCTTTATTGTGTCTTCAACCCTCATAGAAATTAGGCACTAAAAGTCTTTGTGTAAAAATTGTCTAACATTTTCACTAACAATTTACAGAATGGTTCGCCTCTCAATTGTTAATGTGTTAGCGTTCAGCATTAAGACAATAAAGGGTCAAGTTCAGCTTTTGCCCTTGACAGTTCATTGCAGTAGAGTAATCACCACGTGATCGTCTCGACCTTGCCATAGCATTTCTCCTTCGAAGTCCACCAGGCCGTGCTTCCTGGCCCGCATGAGAATGCCCACGACTTTGTCTGAAATTCGGACATATCTGTCAAAGAGGTCTCCAAAAGTCACCTGGATCTTGCCGTCCCGTCTGTGGCGGGCCATGGTGCGGATGATGAAGCACATGTCCATGATTTCTCTGTGGATGTGCTCCTGGGCACGCTTGGCCCTCTCGGCGGTTTTCGTTCCCTCCTTGGGTTGCCCATAGCCCTCATCTCCTTTGTGGAGGCGGGTGGACATGGCCAGCTCGTAATCGAATTCTTCACTGAAAGGATTGAGCTTCTGGGATTGTACATGTTCATCGGCCCACTGTTGCCATCTTCCTTTCAAATTGCCCACTTGGCTGTATTTCCGTTGGGCTGTGCAGTTGAGTTTCTCTGTAAATCTGTTTGCTCTAAAGGAGAGAAAGGGGAAAGAATGATGTTGAAAGATCATGATACCGTAACACCTAAGTCTTGCTGTCCCTTTATGTTTTCTATGTTTTATTCATTTTAATAAAACAACACATTATGCTTTTTAATATAATTTCTCATTATAAGAGATAAAGCCTATTTAAAGTTTTAGAAAAGAAAGAAAAACTACCACAGTACCACTGTTTTGATTAATTTGGTGTATTTCTTCAATATTATTTTACCTTAAGCATTATAAAATAATATTAAACCAAAAGAGATAAAGTCCTCAACATAAGGCAAAATATGTGTATCTTGAAAATAGCATGTTAATTACCTTTTAGAATTAGACCCATATCCATGCATTATAGGAATACACTTCTTATAGGAATTCTGAAGCCACTTTACTTCCGAAGGATCAGGTTTATCCCACCTCATACACAGTACTTGTTCATATGTGAATTATATGTATATGGACGTTTAAGGAGAGCATATCTATACCAGAATCAGCAATGCACGATTAACTTTAAAATATCAAGCGGTTCAGGTTGCATGCAACTACCAGCTAGGATGGTAAGGTTTGTGGAACACTTTCTTTTTAGCATTGTCATAACCCGTAGTAAGAGGTACTGCTAGTCCAAAAGGCTTGTGGTCTTTGACTGAATCCATTGGGTATAAGGAGAGAGACAGACAGTCCTCCTGTGCAACATATAGACTTGGAAAGTGATGGAGATTATATGAGTTGAAACTGGCCCAGCGGTAGTGAGTTTGAGTTTGACTTTGCATGAATATTCCCTACATCCACCCTATGAAATAGATAATATTTATAACCACTAGAAGAGGAGATTGAGGCCAGAGACATAGCACGTGAAAAGTCATGAAACTTAAGTGGTAGGACTGGGGTGTGAAGCTAGGCCTGATTCGGGCCCCCATTCATAACCAAACAATGTTGCTCTGAATCAGTGACAGAACCAGAATTCAAACCCAAAACTGTCAAGGCCAAGCTCATTGTTCTTTCTTTTTATGCAGTGTTACCACAGATAATTCAGACAAATGAATGTGTTTCAATTATGTGCGCATCTGTCCTTGGAATTCAGGATGCCTTTTCATATTAAGAAAAAAGCACTGAAAAGTGTAGGCCAATATTATCAGGGCATAGGACTGATGATAAAATGGGCAAAATTTGTGATTTCTCTATTTCCCATCTGTATGTTTTTCTCATGTCTCTACCTTTTTAGGGAAAACAATGAACTCATTTGTTCCCCTCCTTTTCACAAGGGAGCTCTGGTGGGCTAGTGGTTTGGAGTTCTGCTGCCAACCCAAAGACACCCAGTTCAAATCCATGAGAGACTCAGTCTCCTCCCTTGTGATTTACTGCATCTGAAATCCCCCTGAGGGTCTGCGATGGGTTGATTCCAGCACAATGGTAGATGGAGACAACAACATCCTCACAAATGACCCACCCTCCTCCCTCTCACGAAAGAATTGTTATTGACAACATTGGATTGGCATGTGTTGAAACTGTTATAATGTGATTGCAAAGCCTGCCTTCCAGTCAGATGTTTCAAATGCAGGTCAAACTGCAAACAAAGAGGCCTGTCCCAGAGAAAGCGAAACCAGGCTGCTCCTTGGAAGCAAGGGTCTCAAAACTCCATCTCACATACTTTGGGCACGTTGTCAGGAGGTCCTTGGAGAAGGACATCATGCTCAGAAGGGCCGAAGGTCCACACAAGAGAGGGAGACCCTGGATGAGATGGAATGACAGTGACTGTGACAATGGGACAGGGGTATCAGAGATGGTGAGGCTGGCTCACAGCAAGGTTCAGAACCACTGGACATCAGGTCGCGATGAATTCAACAGTTCAAATCCTCCAAACCCTCCACAGGAGAAAACCTGGTCAGTTCTTTACCTTCAAGACATGGAGCCTTAGAAACCTGCTCGAGAGTCCAAACGAGTCAGAATCGACTCAGCTTCCGTAAGTTTACATAACTGTATTTTCTTCCCCTCCTCCTCCATAATAACTCTATTTTCTATGTCATTTTACCTTTTTTCCTTGGTGGGCGGAGGGAGTATTGACTACAATATATCATCATGCTCTTACATGCAATTGCGTGTTCCAGTTTGAGTTCTACTGTAATATGCAGTCAACTTGAGGGCACACAACAACAACAACATAATCAAACTCACTTCCTGAAATCCGATTGCCCAAAAGAAGGAACCAAGCATGTAAATAGAGGAATGTATAGATGTAAGTAGAGGAGAAATAGATGTAAATAGAGGAATGCGTCCTGAGCGAGCTTCCCCCGCCCCAGAGGAATGATAGCCACTAGATGGCGCGCTGTCACTAAGTCCCACGCTCTGGATTTCCAAACTGCTGGCTACTCTGCCTGTGACTCAAGTAGGATTTTCTGAAAGGAGTTCTGGTGCCCAGTGTGCCCGGAGCTCTGCTGGGAACTGAACTGCGGTCCAAACCTCCCAGCTGCTCGGTGGAAGGAAGAAGTGGCAATTCGCTTAGAGACTACCTGGGGACACCTGTACTCTGTCCTGTAGGGGTTTTAGGATTACTGAGCAACTGGACAGCAACAGATTTGGGTTTGGTACACTTACTAGATATAATAGAATTCAAACTAGAATATGCAAGTACATATGACAGCATGATGGCTTCTTGTAGCTAATATTCTCTCCACCCACTGGGAAAAAACACAACCCCCCAAAAAACCCCAACCCCAAGGTGGCAAAACGACACAGAAAATACAATTATTGTGTAAACCTATAGCCGTTGAGTTTATTCTGACTTATTTGGATTTGTCATAGCAGGTTTCTGAGGCTACATGTCATGAAGAGAAGAACTACCCAGCTTTCTCTGTGGTTGGTAGGTTTGAACTGGGGGACTTTTTAGTCATAGACACTACACACCTGCTACCAGAGGGTGTGTGTGTGTGTGTGTGTGTGTGTGTGTGTGTGTGTGTGTAAAAAAGTAAATAATATATATTACATATGATATAGAAATATATAATGTATGTATTATGTAACAAAAATATTTCAGAATAAACTTTTGCCCTTATTAAAATTAGGCCATAACTTTGGTCCACACTTTGCAGTGCTTTGTTTGTTTGTTTGTTTGTTTGTAAATAGGAAACTGAACTCTAATTCCAAAGACAGACTCATGCACAACTGAAACACATTCATTTGTCTGAATTATATATTGGTGGTATCACAGCATGAGAGGAAAGAACAATGGTTTGGCCTCTGACAGTTGTGTGTTTGAATTCTGGCTCTGTCACAGAATGAGTGTATAATTATAAATTTGGGCTGGACCTGGAACTCCACCGATTTCCTGTAACTCAAAAATCTCATTCCTATTGAGACAGAACCAACTAAGAGCTGGCCCCTGTGTGGGTTTCCAGGCCTGAAAATCACGTAGGAGCACACTGTCCATCTTTCTCCCACAGAGTTGCTGATGGGTTCAAACTGAGGGGAGGCCTCTGGGTTGAGAATGAACTGCCTGTGCCCTCAGTTATCTGTGATCCCCAGTCGAGGAAGCATCCTTCCCAATCAGCAAAGCAAGGGCCTTCTACTGCCCTTCCTAACTTATAAAATACAATCTAAAGGTATGCTGGGATGAATTTATTCTTTGTGCGTTGGCTTGTTTGCTCATCCCTGCATTATATATATGACTGATTAAAGGAAACATGACACACAGTAGGTCACATCAGAAGCATGGCAGCATGATAACTGTATTCCAAAGGTAGTGTGAACATCTCCGACCAGCAGTTATGGTCTCTGTTTTGTTATCAGCTAGATTTGAAGACTCTCTTTGTGTTAGTCTGTGGAGGGCTTTCAAAGCTCTCCTCAGTTTATTCTTTAGCTTGAGAGATGCAATCTAACACAGTAATACCAGCTCTGATCTGGTTTCCTGATTTCACCACTTAATAGCTGTGTGTCTTGAGTAAGTTTCTCAGGTCTCTAATCTGTACAATGGCCCTCTCCAGTTCAAGTGCTAATCCCCCTGCAAACTTTGTACAGAGCTCTGGTGGCCTCGTGGCAAGAAGCCGCACTGCAAACCTGAAGAGTCGACTATCGTTCGGTTCAGACTCTTTGGTTCACAGCAACAACAGTGTTCGGAGGAGAAAATGAATGATTAGTATATTAAGCTTTCTTTGCTTTGCGAGAGAAGGGGGGGAAATTCCTTTAGTTTAAAGGAAGAGGACTAAAGGATGAATTGTTGTTGTTGTTATGTGCCATTGAGTTGCCTGTGCATAGGAACTCTATGCACAACAACCCTAAGCCCTGCCCTATCCTGTGCCAACCTTATTGTCTCCGACACATCTATCCCCATTACCCCAGTCACTGAATCAATCCATCTCATTGAGGGTCTTCCTCTCTTGCACTGTTCCTCTACCCTCCCAAGCATGATGTTCCTCTCCAAGGACTGGTCCCTCCTTGCAACATGTCCAAAGTATGTCAGATGAAGCTTCAGAATCCTAGCCTCCAAGGAGCAGCCTGGTTTAACCCTCTCCAGGATGAACCTGTTTGTTCTCTTAGCAGTCCGTGTGTATTCAATACTCTTTTCCAACACCATCGCTCAAAGGCATCAATTCTCCTTCTATCATCCTTAGAATGCAGTCATAAAATCAAATGGCTGAGTATTCAAAATAATATATAAAATATAAACCATTTTCACAGCAAAACCACTATTAGTAAAACAAAAGATCTTTTAACAAAACCTGAGTTATTTCTATTCATGCAACATCTTAACGATGAAGAGAATATTTTCTATCCATTTAGATATCCAGGATACCTCAACAGACAGTGCCACCAGAGCGTGAGTGAACAGAAACCCCGTTCATATTGACTTGCTCCCTAATCTCACTTTCTATCTCTCAAGTAATAGGTCATAGTTCCATCAGACAAGAGATCCCAGTAGACTTCTTGTGAAAGTTCTAGGGCACAGCTCAGATTACTGTTGCCATTTGGAGATGATGTCACATACAACATTCTAGTTCCCTGTGAGTTGTAAGACTGGAGGCTGAAGAGGAAAATCCTGCTCCTCCCATTGCCATCTCAGAAAAGTCAAGTTCTTTTCACCTTAAGTAATTGGAATCATGAAGCTGGACCCAGTGCATTTCAGTGATTCAACACATTAAGCAACTCTCCTGAATTCATTGTGTTACATAAGCCATTTCATAATAGCAATGAAATATGGTTGGTTATATAATTTTCAGATGAGGACACAAGGACTCACAGTTTTCCCAAATGACTATGATCAAATTGCCTTTTATTGCAAACTTATGTACTCTCATTCAAGTTATGAAGAGGCTCAAGTTCATTCCTGGTTTCAAGAACCTTAATAAGCGAGGCTTTGTGTGTCAGTCCAAGGGGGTTTAGATTACTGGTTAAGAGAATGACCTCCAGAGCTAGAATGGCTACATTCAAACACCATGGGCTATAAGATCTGAGATTTTCTATTATTTCCAGGCTTGTATTCCCATCTGTAAGATGTTAAGAATTAATGTACTTAATCCTTTGTGGATATTGAGAAGAGTAAATGAATCAATAGTTCCTAGGCAAATGTCAAAGAATCCCAGATGGACATCAGGTTAACCTCTTAGCTACCTGTCACAGTTAGGTGTCATTTGGGTGGGTTTCAATTTATTAAGGACCCATTTTCTAAAGAAGAACTGCCCTCTAGGATTATCTAGTCTGTCATCTTGGTGGCCAGAAGTTGGACTAGTCCTGGTGGTGCAGTTGTTAAGCTCCCAGTTGCCAAGCAGAAGCCCAGAGGTTTGAAGTCCTCAGCTGCTCTGCGAGAGAAAGATGTGGCAATCAACTGTCATAAAGAGGACTGCCTTAGAAGCCCTTTCACGTAGTTCTACTCTGTTCTGTCGGGGAGATAAGAATTGAAATCAGTTCCATGGCAACAAATTTGGTTTTTCATTATCTTGGCGGTGAAATGGTTGAACATTAAGCTGCCGGCCAAAAGATTAGAACTTTTCCTTGGAACAGGGAGAGAACCTGGCAATCTCCTCCCATGAAGATTTACAGCCTAGAAAACATAGTTCTTAGTGGTAGAGGGCAGCTATGAGTCTGCATCACCTCCATGCATACAACAACCATCTTTACAGAGCAGATTTCCAGGTCTTTCTCTTGTGGAGCCTTTGGGTGAATTCCAACTACTGACCTATTGACTGATAGCTCAACACTCAACCATTGTGCCAGCAAGGCTCCTACTCACTCATCTCCCAGCTTCTGACCAATTCAAAAGGCATGGGCCTCATTCTGTTAGTTTCTATTATCCCGTTTCTAGTATATTATCTTTCCCCACAAAATCCAGAGGTCAGAATTTAGACCACAGCTTCAACTCAAAATGATACTGTAGGTTGTGCATAAATTCAGGGCACATGGAGGCCCTGCCCCATGGTTGGTAACATGTCGAGTCCATAACCATCGCATTTGGAGGCAGGCATGCTCTGTTTAGTGAGGTCACCTGACTAACTTGCTGGGCCACTTTCCCCTCTGAGCTTCAGTGGGATACTGGACCCCTTCATCATTTATGAGAGTAAAAGACACAGGTGTGGGAACTACAGCACACAATAAATGGTGATTGTCACATTTATCCAAGACTCCACTCTGGGTTCCTTGTAAGCAGGCAATATATAGCCGTTTTCCTTCTACCTAATCACTTTTAAAGTCACAAACTGAAAGACAGCTTTTTATTAAACTCAGTAACCAATTTTGCTGCCTGGCTTCTGTTTGCTTTATTAGGTGTGAGAGTCACATCTACATATGTCATTGTTCCCAGAGGGCATCTGTTTAGAAAAGTTCATGACATCAGGGTCCTCTCCCATGTTTTCATGCCCTTTGGTTTCGTAGTAGGAGATACTGTACATGGAGTTGTCTTAAAACAGAGCAACTGTGTCATGCTTGATCAGATACGCTAACCGCAGTGTATTTTTTGGACAACTAAATGTCTTAGGAATGTGCTGTTTTAATCCTCCAACTTTAGTGACATCTTGGCATATCCACAGCTGCAGAAGTTTTCTTTAGCCTTGAAAAATTGCTAGATCTATATGAGTGATAAACTATGAGTCAACTATGCCTGAACAAAGCTTAACAAGGACAACCACATGGAAGTGTTCTATTCCGTCATATCCAACTCAGAGGCACGCAGAGTCAGCATATGAGTAGTCGGGATCCCTGGTGACATGGTATGTATTGCATCAGACTGCTAACAAGGTCAGCAGTTTGAATCCCCCACCCACACCAAGAATGTAAGATAGGCAGCTCCTTGGCCATCAAGGTCAACAGACTCAGAAACCCAGTGGAGGGTCACTAGGCATTAGGATCAACTTGATATCAGTAGGTTTGTGGTTTGTTGTAGGAATAATGAGTGTTCACGTTGTTGTCGTATACTGTCTAATCGGAACTGACTCCTAGCGGACTGGTCTCCAGAGGGTTTTTAAAGGCAGTAAATGGCACAAGAGAAGCCTGCCTATCCTTCTTCTGTGGAGCAGCTGGTGGATTAGAACCATGTGCCTTTGGGATTGCTGTGCAGCTTCTCACCATTAGGCCACCAGAGCTCCCTAAAGCTTTTGTAGATTGAGGGTCTATGGCAGGCACTGTGCTAAGGATTTGAGAACCTTAATCTTTTTGCTTCTCCCAATAGAACAGAACCTACCCAAAAGCTTCCAATTAACATTCTTTTACAGAAAAGGAGACCAGCTTAGAAAAAGTGCTAATAAAGAGTAGAATTGGGATTAGAATTTGTGTTTCCTACAGCAGAGCCCATTTTCTGTTGAGAAAGCAGCCAGCCACTGGTGTACAGGGTCAGTGAGGTCATAGGAGAGACTGACCGGGGACAGAATATTTCTCAATCAGTCTATCTGCAAAGCCTCCCCTCCACCCCTTTTCTTCCTTCCAGAGAAATAAGCCAATTTATTTCTCACTACATAAAAGAGATGACATTCACTCAAGACACACCTCTCTCTGTCAGTATCAACCTTGTTGAGGCTAACACTTGAGTATTCAATTTAAAACAAAAAAAGACAGCAAAATAGCCTGGACCTTTGACACGCAGGTCCTTGTCTGAAGTTGTCCTTTCAGCCCAGCTGCGTGCCTGCTGGTGTGAGCTCACCAAGTGCCTGAACTTGAAGACTCTAAATTTGGTATTGCCTCTCTACCTTCTCACTTGGCAGAGTTAGTTGGGGCTAAACCATGATCCAGGTATGGAAGGCCAACTACCTACTGGTGCAAATGGTTAACAGGAGCAGCTGCTAAGCTGAAAGGTGGCATCAACCCAGAGGTGCCAAGCTAAAAGGTGGGGGCTGCTGAAGTCTACCCAGAGGTGCCCTTGCCAATCTGCTTCCAAAAGAGAAACCACTGAAAGTCCTATGTGCACAGCTCCACTCTGATCCGCAGGGAGTGGCTGTAAATCAGAACTGATTCAGCAGAGCGAGTACCAAGGCCCCTGAGGGGCCATTCACTTACTGAGAGGGCAAGGGGCGTTTGATCCTGGCTCCAGCCACCTGCTCGCCTTCCGGCTCAGGCCGCTCCTCGCTCTCCCCTCCATAGCCACTGTCCTCCGTGTCTAGGCTGTCGCTCCGCCTCTTGGTGTCTTCCTGCTCCATCTCCTTCCAGCCCTTGGTCAGCTCAGACACCAGCTTGCCGCACTTCCTCCTCCTCGTCGGGGAGCCGTGGCTGTGGAGGATTCTGTCGATGTCATCCTCCGCCTGCGTGGGTGCAGACACCTCGCTGTCCTTCTCGTACCTGTGGCTGAGGTGGCTCACATCTCCTCCTCTCTCATAAGCCTTGCTCACCACGGTTTTGCTCACTTCTTTCCTTTTGATCTGGGAGACCTCAGAGGCGCCCCCGGAACTCTGTCCATCTCCTTGTCCCTCGGGCTGTTGGGATGCAGACTTCAGGGCCCTCTGATCTTTTTGGAGAGGGGTAGGATGTACCTCTGGTTTAGGGTCCTGGGTCCCTCCAGGCAGCCAGCCTGCAGGCTCCTGGGCCTGCTTGGTGCTGTTCTCATTTGCCCACTGCTGCCAGCCTCGGGCCAAGTTGATGACCAGCGTGGCTGTGCGTACCTTCTGGAGGGCAGCCCTGGCTGCCCCTCCCACCCTTTCCTTCTCCCCTGGAGCCATGTTTCCCTTCTGTTCTCAGCTGGGACCCCCAACACTGGCTGCAATGGAATGCATGCAGTCACTGAAGAGCTGGGATTTAAATAGCAGCAGGGTCTGGGGTAGGAGGGAGAACTCGATGACGCTGGAAACTATGCCAAACATTTCTTGCCAAGACGTGGTGCCTTCATTCTGACAGCGTTCTTTTTTTAAACCCTGAGGGCTCCAGTTTCTCCACAACAGAGGGACATCTTGGCTGGTAAAGGACAGCGACACCCCCTTCCCTCTACCAGTGCCAGAGTGGAAATTACTAGATCTGATCATGTGTTCAGCCTTCAGTTTGTCTTGACCTTAAGATGTGATCCTACCATTTATAGGACCATGCAATCTGTGCCCAGACTGTGCTAGGAACATTTTGGGCATGTTCTCATTAAATGTCAACAGTGCTCCATGTAGGTCTTAATTAGTCCAATTCTGTAGCTAAATGGGATAAAGTCTAATCTCCTACTGCTAGGAAGGTCTGAGATTCAAACCCAGACCTCCTTGATTCCTAAGCTTTGCTTTTGCCACTAGGGAGCACCATCCACCATTCAAAGAGCCCAAATTGGCCTTTTATGTTGCCTTCTTATCCATCAGAAATAGATCTTAGAAGTCAGCTCCTCCAAACTTCATTTTCCAAATGGTAAAACAGAGGCCCAGATAAATGAAGACACCCAGGCCCAGAGAGGTAGAAATCCATTTTCTAGTTCTGGTTTGATTTATTGTATTGACAAGCCATCTTAACACAAGAGGATAATAGAATTCTGCTTCAATCATTAAAAATGTTGAAAGAGCTGCAGACATTGTATTTTCAAGAGTACCATAAAAATATATATATTTTTCACCTATCTTGTTAGAAGAAAATATTGTTTATATAAAGCTAAAATGAATTGTTTTTATGTACCATCATGTGGGAATTGACTCATTTGGTTCACCGGCAAGTTTTCAGAGGCTGTAAATTACAAAAAAGATGGGAGGAGATTGCCCGTCTTTCTCCCACCAAACAGCTGGTGGATTCAAACCACCTCATTTGGATTTGCAGCACCACTCTTTACCCCTAGCCCACTAGAGTGCCCCAAGATAAATTCAACATATGACATAAATAAAGTGTGTTTTTCTGGTTTAGTTGGGGTTGAGACTTGGGTGTGACTGTTGCTCACAACTGAGTGTGAGCTGATTGGATTTGGCCTCGTATTTCTTTGTGGAGCTCTTGAATGAAACAAGCTTGGAAGCAGGAGTGGCATTCACTTCCCCCAAAAAATTGCCTCCAGAAATTCTATGAACTTAGAGAAAAGATGAAAGTTTCATGTTCAAGACTTTCATTCATAGGGTCACCATGGGTCGACTAGATGGCACTTAACAACAACAAAGCTTAATTAAAAGGCCTTTGGTTTCATAGAAATTGTCACCCTTTCGACCTTTAAAATGATATCTGAAATACAATTACTGTTGTTGGTGATTGTCATCGAGTCGAGCACGACTCATAGCGACCCTGGGAACAAAAGGCTTGAAGCCCCTTTACAACCATCACCATTTATCAAAGTTCATGCAGTTTCCAGAGGCATGTTGTTTAAGAAGTGGATGGCATTCCTACTTCCAAACACTCAAAATGGGGGGAAAACACTCCCAAACCAGCAAAACCAAAAAACATTTCTGAAGAATAGAAAGCATTTCAGGACTAACTACCCTGGATTAAAAGGCTCAGGTCTCAACAATCTCAGAACTGAGTAATTTCTCTAAGTTGTTGTTGTTGTTGTTATGTGCTGTAGAGTTGAACTGACTCATAGCTGAACTTCCGGAGGGTTTTCAAAAGATGAAAGATGCCTAGGAGCTTTTCCACCTTTCTCCCATGGAGCAGCTGATGGATTTGAACCACTTGTCTTTGTGTTGGCAGTGCAATTCCTTACCAATAGACTACCAGAGTTCCTTATTTCTTAAAATAAGACAAGAGAATTTTTAAAGTTTCTTTTGTTTATAAAGCTCTACAGTTTTTTCCAATCTAAACATGCATTTATGCATATTGATTAAAAACCACTAAAAAGATATCTACATATATATCTATGTATAGATCTACAGTTATTGTTGTTGTTGTTAAATGATATAGAGTTATAAATGACACCTAGCAACCCGATGAACGAAAGCCTTGAACATAAAGCTTTCATCTTTTTTCCAAGTTCATAGAGTTTCTGAAGGCAAGCTTTTTTTGGAAGTGTATGCCACTCCTGCTTCCAAGCCTGTTTTATTCAGGAAATTCACAAAAAGAAGGCCTGAAGGCTGTGGAGTATGAACGTTAATTATTTCTGATGGTGAGACCTTTATTTTGAAAGAAAATGCTGATGCCAGTTTTCCACTATAAAGGTCATTCACCTTCTAGGAGTCAAACAATATAGGAAATGACTTAGTACTCTACCTAGAAATCTGTCAGATGTGTTTTCAGAGTTCAGCAGCGTCTGATAAAATTAACTAAGGGTCAACAACTCAGGGGAAACCCCTTTTGATTAATTAAGAGGAAATTGGATCACAAGGAAAGAAAACTATTGCAAAGAAAGATTTAAATCTGAAATTTCTGACATTCCATCTGCAGACTAGACTGTGTGGTTCCTGTCCGACTTCCTTCATTCCACTTGGAAGACCTTTGGGAGGAACAGGCTTCTCAGAGATGCCCACAAGTTCAGTCCACAATCAGGCGAATTTACAACATCCAAAGGGAGTTTTCTCCTTCCATTCCCATTCTTGATAGACATTTGAATATCATAGAGAAAAAAAAAATGGAGACATAGTGTTAATAGTTTTTCACATAATAATAGATCTCAGCTGCCTAGGATCCAGGGCTGTCAGCAGATGGTCTTGGCAAAACACTCCAGAGGCAGCTCCTGAAAGAATGTGTCTATACCTTCTGAGATTTCACCTCAGAGGCAAATGTAGCCCTTTATTTCTACTTTCACAAGTGTAAGGCAGAGTCCTTTTCCTCCTCAAGTCCACTTTGGGTCTCACTTTCCAAAGGCAAAGTTGTTACAGATTTTCTGTGCATCTTTTGAAGACCGTGGCAATGCTATGTGCTTGGTATCAACCTAGATCCACATTATATGACATTTAACATTTTTCTGTACCAACACAGGGTGTCAAAGAAGTAAAAATAAAGTTTCAGAGACGAAGATATTGAGAAATAAGAAGTGGTTTATGTGATGGGTTTTCTATGAAGCGGTGAGATTTGAAATCAAAGGTGAAAATGCAAATCAATTAAATGAAGTAATTGTCATAAAAATTATATTATTGCATGAAAAAATACTAGAGTGGAATGGAGTATTTATATACCATTCTCTGCAAGGTAGGACTCCAGTAAACATACGAGGAAACCAACCTTTCTGAAAAGTCTTTAGAAACCTACATCATATAATAAGCCTTTAATGGTTTCGTTTTAGAGATTTTTGAAAAGACATCCACTGAGAGAGAAAAAGATTCTCTTACTGCAGTGAAGCTTACCTTTATTACTGTTCATAAGACGCCTGTAACAGGCAAGCCATTATGATGGACAATGTCTGTGGGAATTCAAAGCTGAACAAAACAAAATTTTCTCTCAAGGTTTTCCCAGTCTAGCCATGAGAGGAAATACAACGATCTTTAAAAGTGTCTTGGCTTTCCTATTAGATACATAAATGGAGTTTTATGGAAGCATTGAGCAAAAGGTAATTGATTTGACTGGAAGGACGTTCACAGAAGTGATGAGTCTTTATTTGGATCTGGGGGGAAAATGAAGATTTTTACAAGGAAGAACAAGTGTATTTATGGTCTAAATAAACAACCTGAACAAACTTATAAAAGCACAAAACAAATGGTACATTTAGAGAGTGGTAGTGGTACAGAGTAGTGGTCATAAACTTGAGTGTACAAAGTCAGATACGTACCTAAAATGTATAATGAGAGTGCGGTGGGAGCCATAACACAGGCCGGTAAAGACCATGAACAACTCTTGAAATAATTTTTCAAGAGAAGGAAGAGATTTAAATTTTTACATGAGCTTTCCCAATCCTTTAAGTATTGACAACTGAGAAAAACACAAATATACATCATACATATAACTCACAATGTGAACTTGGGTGAGTCAATGTGGAACAGCATTTCTGCTGACAACGTGAACCAGATTCTGATGAAGAGCTGGGGAAGAGCACACAGTGTTTAGGAGGCATCCCAAAGGGCCCAGAGAAGGGTAGGCAATGGCTTTGAAGCAGTATTTTGAAGTTTTGCGAAGAAAGCCTCAATAAAGAGCAATTATCAATAGAAAACATCATGATAACTGGAAAAAAAGAATTGAAATTTTTCACTGTTTCATCTTAGCACTCTTGGTACCAGCAGTCAAGCGCTGCCCTGGGGAAATCTGCTGTCAAAGTGCTATGGAGCAATGATGTCCTTTTAAAGACTAAGGCTCACCTAATTCAAACTACGGTCTTTTCACACATTTGCTTTGCCTCTGAAAGTTGAAAAATGAATAAGGTCTCCTGTGATGACAGAAATACCTAGTTATATATCTCTTTTAAACAGTTTTCTCCCTCCTCTTTCAGTGCAGTATACATTATTGAACCCATCTTACTCAGTCTCTCCCCAACCCCAAGGACAGTCCCATTCTACAACAGTGGCATCATGGGGGAGGGTTTGTAAAACAATGAAAGAATCTTTTCTTTTACTTTTCCATAATTTTTGACTCATGTACTTATGACTTGTTAGTCAAATTTGTGTCTTCTAGGTTGCAACACCCCCATGATACATCTTCAAGGATATGAACATGTACGGCCAAGCACAATCAATAAGAGTGCATCTAAATTCCAAAATCAATCTCCATAATAGTCTATGTGTTTCCTACTGCCAAAGGGGCCCTTTAGAGTAGTGAGAGAAGATCTTCACCCTGAAACCCACAGCGTCTGTTTTCAGGAGGAAGTAGCTAAGAGAATACGCCATCCCCTTTTCCTTATGACTCAGGGTGAAGTCTCTGTCAGGGAGGAGTGATAGGGAATGGCAAAGGACACACTGACAAAGAAGATTAATCAGAACTGGCTTTGACAAGCACTGTGGCATTTGGACAAGAACAAACTGGGAGGAGGGTAGAGAGAATAGTGCAACAATGAATGAATGGAAACCCAAAATCTCTGTAAATGTTTATGAAAATTAATAAAATATAATTATAGAAGAAAAAAAAAGACATCCTTAACAGCAGGTCTTCCCACCACAATATGTATTTTTATTTCCTGCCTGCCACTACCTGGTTCTGTCCCAGGCCTGCTGGAAGCCCAAACTCTAACGCTAGTCCTTAGTTAGTCGGCCTCCTTCTGCATACATCTGGGTTGTGGCTTCACTGACCCCTTCCCTGGCTCCTCACTAAGCCCTCCCCAGCTAGGAATAAGTAGTCTTGCCCAGATGAAATCCTTGAGAACTTCAGTATCTATCTGGCATAACATTGATTTTTCATCCAGTACTGAGGACTGTTGCTTTCTTGATGTTGAGGTGTAATCCACATTAAAGGCCATAGTTTAAAAAAAAAAAAGAAAAGAAAAATGAATAAGGATGACAGAAGAAGAACTTATGCTTTTAAGTTGTGGTGTTGGAGAAGAGTACTGAATATCCCACGTGTTATCAAAAGAACAAACAGATATTTTTTTGGATAAAGTACAATCAGGGTGTTCCTTAGAGGCAATGAGGGGAAAACTTCAGCTCACATACTTTGGGCATGTAGTTAGGAGGGGCAAGGTCTCAGAAAAAGACATCATGCATGGAAAGGTGGATGGCTGGAGAAAGATAAGAAGACCTAACAAAATGGATTGACTGACTGTGACAATAGGCATTAGTATATCAGAGATGATGCAGATAGAACAGGATAGGGTACGATTCAAATTCCTTGTTCATATGTACTAAGAGTTACGGTTCTACTTGAGGACACTGAAGAACAACAACAACATGACATCAATGAAGGACTTTAAGCCTCAGTGTGATAGCAAATGTGTGTCACCAAAAGACCCATCTTAAAACAACAGAGTAGGATTTGGATTAGAAAAAGGTGAAATTGAGTAGAATCAAATAATACTGGGAAAAACAAAATGAGGGATTGACAAAAGATAGTGGGCACAGAAAGAAGAATTTGAGCATCAGTGGAATGTCATGTCAAGTCAAGAGGGCATGTTGCCGCGGGTGAGAAAGTATGTAAGACCATCTAGAGAGTTCTGGTTTATGTGACAAGAGGAGGAAGTGACATTAGCTGGGAGAGGACAGCGAAGGAGGAAATCTGTGGAGAGAAGATACTGTTTCCATCTTGGGCTGAGGAAGCTCTGGGACATGCATGTGGAATTTTCCAGTAGTGGGAGGAGTTAGGAGAATGGGTCAGGCAGAATAGGGAGAAAATCCAGGCTCTACTGGTTAGTTGGATGAGTTGGGGTAAGATATTTAACTTCTCTACCAGCCAGTGTTTTCTCCCATAAAATGGCTATTACCAGGGTACCTATCTAATAGGGCTTCAGCGAAGATTAACTAAATTAACATGTGTCATGTCCTTAGCACCGAGCCTGGCACATGTAAACACTCAGTAAATGGTGGCTGCTATTAATAGCTTGATGGTGAGTCAGAGGAGTTACCAAATTAAATTCTGTTTGACCAATGAATGACATCAGAGCCGTGGCATGGTGAGTCTTCAGGTGGGAGGGTCAAGTGAGGTCACCTACAGGGACAAGAAGCTGCAAAGGAATACTTATTTATAGTATTTTATTTTAAGGTAATTTATTGAGGGGTTTTAAAGGTTGTATCTAAAAGGTGTCTCTTAGCTTGATGGAAGATCAGGTCAAGTCTCAGTTACTGGGTAGTGATAATGAAGAGTTATACACCAACTCTCTCCTGTGATCTCTTGGGACATAGAGTTCTGTGATTTTCAGTCCCAGAGACCTTTAGTAGCATCTCTGACCACATCAGAACCATGTACTGAGCTTTAACAAATCCCAGTGATACTATTGTCTTTAGAGAGAGGTTCTCGGTGAGTTCAGGCACCAAATTAATCTTACATGAACTTGGGGCTGAGAACCATGGTTCTTGGTCAACAGAGCACTGCAAGTTTAGCATATATATACCTACTCTACAGGTCTGAAGAGTGTAGTCACCAGTATTGGCCTCTCTGATGACCTAGTAACAAGCAGTGCTGCTGTCCGAAAGTCACGTGGTTTGAACCCAGCAGCTCTTTCATGGGAGAAGGATGAACAATCTCCTCCAGTGTGATTTAGTGCCTCTAAAAACCCGCAGGAGGGTCAGCTCTGAGTCAGTTCTAAGTCGATGTCGCATAACAAAAAGGGTCATGGTTGAGTTCAGGCCAATTTGTGCTCTGTATCTTCTTTTAGAAGTTGTATATCCTTGGAAAAAATATTTCACTGTGCTGAGATTCAGTTGCCGTGACTGAAAATGAACATCACCTCCCTTTGGGGTGTTAGCAGATTTATATGAGTTTACGTCTGTGAAGCAACAGTGTGTGATACACTTTGTTAGAGCACCACATGGAAGCAAGAAGTGGTGGTGTTAATACTATTATTGATAATAAAGATGCCACCTTCTGGATAGGAGTCTTAGACTCATAGACAATCTATCAAACCTCAGTATGAATAATGTAATGAAAATGCTTATAAACAATAACAATTTACTAAACAACAATAACAACAACAAAGACAAAGGGAGAGCTAAATTGGCCTAGTGGAAAGGAAGTTATGCTACCAAGCCGAAGGTGGGTGATTCTCATCTGTGGCCCTCGGCCAAGTTCAAATTGTTTTCCTGTCAAACATTCTTCTAGGTGGTATAGCACTTGTTTGTGCGTTGCTGTACAGAGGGAACTCGTGGTTGCTGTGATGCTGAAGACTGTGACAGTGATGTGCCAATCGTGGTAATGGGTACCCATGGTGGACAGTGTTGGCTGGAGCTTCCCGACTAAATCAAGCCTGGAATCAGGAGCGGCATCCACTTCTGAAATGATTTGCCTTCGGAAACTCTATGTACTAGCAGTGCTCAGGCTGTTCATTCATAGGGTTGCTATGAGTCGTCTATGACTTGATAGCACTAAATAACAACAAAAACACCAGAGCTTAAAGAAAATTTCCAAGAACAAACATAAACTCCCATTATCTACGAAGCCACATTATCTCAATCAAAAACTTAAACATGTAATTGCTTATAACTCCTAATTAAATCTGAACAATAGTTTCTGAGATGTGACCTTTTAATTCTATTGTGAACTCATTTGTGTGTTTGTGTGTGTGTGTGAGCAACAGTTGTTAACTCTTCATAAGTTCATTGAATGGAAAATTAACTCCAAATGCACAAATTTCAATATCTAGCTCATAAATTTAAGGCACACTTTAAACTAATAATATTCATTAAAGACATATCCCTAACTTCTTTTTCTTTTTAATTGCATGGTACAACACACATTGTTGTTGTAGGTGCTGTTGAGTGAGGCATGACTCATAGAAACCCTATGAATAAAATATCATCATCCTCACACTTCCTGACATACAAGAGTCCATTGCAGTAGTTACCATGTCAGTCTACCTGGTTGAGGGTCTTCCTCTCCTTTGTTGACCCCCCCACCCTTCCCAACATCACTTCCCTCTTCAAGGAATACCCCCTCCTAGCAACATGTCAGAGTTGTGATGTGAAGCCTCATCATTCTTGCTTCAAAAGAGCACTCTGGATGCACCCTCTCCAAAACATATCTGCTTGTTCCCTTGGCCATCCATGGGATTTTCAGTGCTCTTCTCCAATACCACAGCTCAAAGGCATCAATTCTTATTCTGTCATCCTTATTCATTGTCTAGGTCTCAGATGCATAGCTAGTAATCAGAAAGACCATGGTCTGAATCATATGCACCTTAGTCCAAAATGACATCACCACTACTTAATAATTTGGAAAGATCCTTAATTGCATATTTTCCCACTGCAATGCATTTCTTTATTTTCTGACTTCTTAACAAAGATGTTAATTGTGGATTCAAACAAAATGAAGCTGTTGACAGTTTCAATCTCCTCTCCATTCATCATGACATTGTGGTAAGAATGTGGTAAGAATCTTTGTTTTCTTGAAACCCTGCATTCCTTGATTTTCTGCAACAAGCACTTCATCCAAGTCATCTGAATAACACAGGTTATTGATGAGTTTCCCTCCAATCTTGATGCCACACTCCTCATCACAGACTCCAGCTTCTTGGATAATTTGCTCAGCGTGTTGATTGAACAGTTATGGAGATAGAATACAAGCTTGATGCATTCCTTTCCCAATTCCAAACCCTGCTCAATTTGCACAACAGCCTCCTTGTTCAGGTATATATTCCACATTAGCACAATCAAATGCTCTGGGATTCTCATTCTTCTCAATGCCTTTGAATTGAGATTTTGGTGAAGTGTACTGAAAAAGACTGGGCTGCAAAAGACCAAACAATCTATTGAAGGAAGTGCAAACAGAGTGCTCCTTAGAGGCAGGGAGAGTGAATCTTTGTCTCATTTACTTTGGTTATATTTTCAGAAGGAACCAGGGAAGAGAGAGAGAGAGAGAGAGAGAGAGAGAGAGAGAGAGAGAGAGAAGTGGTATCATGGTGGAAAAGAGAGGAAGACCCTCAACCAAATAGACTCCCGTAGTGACACACACAATGGGCTTGTGCATGACAGAGATCATGAAGATGATGCAGAATAAGGGCCAAGTTCAGATTTGTTGTTCTTAGGGTCACTGTGAGTTATAGCCACTCCTAATTACGACATAACTAAAGCCCATCAAAGCAGCAGGAAAAAAAAAATAACAATGAAATGATATATGTCAGACAAATCTGCTTCAAAGGGCTTCGTTTAAAATCTTACGCACCAAAAAAAAACCACCCCAAAACCATCAGTTTAATGAAAGAGATGGGCCAGACGCAAACTACAATATTCTTAATTTCCGTATACGCAAGTCAAAGAAAAACAAGTAAAAGTGAAGAAGAATTGATACAACTGATTTATGATGTTGGCAAAAAAATGTGACATTTACCCAAGACTTGCAGAAGAACAAACAGCTCTATCTTGGAAGAAATACTGCCAAGATGCTCTTAGAAAGTAGGACAGTGGTGTCGTCTCATTTACTGTAGACATGTTATCAAGAGGGACCATTTTCAGGGACAATTCTATCAGGCTTGGTGGAGCAGAGAAGGTTAGAGGAAGTCCCTTAACAAGATGGTTTAGCTAAATAGAGCAACAATTGTGAGGATGGTACAGGACAAGGCAACATTTTGCTGTTACATATTAGGTACTGTGTGTTGGAAGTGATGGAACAACAACTAACAGCAAACCTTAGTTGTAAATTTGAACTATAATTTATCTCCAACTTCCACTCTTTGTCTCTAAAGTCATTATATAGATTTTTACTTGGAAAAAATTCTCTTCCTGTTCCATAGGGTGCATAGTTGAAAGACAGAACTTGGATGAGAAGCCTGGTATTAAAGTACTTTTTCTCCCCCAATTTACTAACAATGGTTCTTCTGACTAGCACCAGGGTTGTGCTTTTTCCTCATACCTATTCAAATTGTAGGTTGAAAAAAATAATTGGAGAAGCTGGACTTTATCAAGAAGAATATAGTGTCAGAAGTGGAGGAAGATCCCTAAACAATTTGCATTATGCTGTTGACACAGCCTTGCTTGTTGAAATTGAAGAAGGCTTGAAGCACATACCACAGAAGATCAAAGACTTCAGCCTTCAATATGAACTACATCTCAACATCAAGAATACAAATATCGTGAAGAAAGAAGAAAGAAAAAAGAGTATAAAAATAACATTGTCTCCCAATTTATGTAATATGACGGGGTAATGATGGACAAGGTCCAATTGTGATTAATTTTCTAAAACATAATGTACGAGAAAGATTGTATGAAATACAATGGGAATGAAGAATAGTGTGAAACACAAAGTATATGAACTTTGTAAAAGCAATATAAAATTTTTCAAAAGATTTAAAAAATTTAAAAATGCTCACCATTGCTCATAAGACAAAATCATGGCACACAGAGAAAAAAATGGAAATTTTCAATGATTTCATTTTACATGGTTCCACAATCAACACCCATCTTAGAAACATTCCAAACATTAGAATGTGTTGTGTTGGGAAACATCTGTTTCCATCTGTTTTAAAAGTGCTGAAAGCAACAAGGCCTGTTTAAAGACCAAGGTGTACCTGTTCCAAGTCATGCTCTAATTGCATCCGCAGGCGGTGCAAATGGCTAGCATACTTGACCATTAGTTATGTGAAGGCTGAAGGTTCGATTTCACCCTGAGACTCTGCTGAACTCTCGAGCAATTAAATTACTTTCTATACATCTGAGAGTTGGACAATGAATAAAGATGACTGCCAAAGTATCTATGTCTTTGAATTCTGGTGTTGACAAAAGGTACTGAATATTCCATGAACTGTCAAACGAACAAACAAATCTATCTTAAAGTAAGTAAGTGCAACCAGGTTGCTCCTAAGAAATAAGGATGGTGAAACTTCATTTCACATATTCTGGGCATGTTGGTAGGAGCTGCCAGTCCTTGAAAAAGATATCATGCTTGAAAAGGTGGAGAGTCAGAAAAAGAAAAAGATCCCTAACAAGACGAGCTGACCCAGTAACTATAACAACGGACTGGAGTGTGTCGGAGATCGAGGGTGGGGCAGGGTTCTGATCTGTTGTTCATAGCACCTTGCCTCACGCGTTGTCAGGAGACATCAGTCCTTAGAGCAAATGCATGCTATGGAGAGAGGAAACCCTCAAGAAGGTGGATTGGCACAGCAACTTAAACAATAGGCTTGTGCATGGAAAGGATTAAGACGATGGCACAGGACAGGCAAGGTTTCAAGTTATTGTTATTAGGGTGGTTGTGAGTTGAAATTGACTCGATGGCACTTAACAACAACAGCAGTTAAAGTAAAAGATAATTCATGCTATACCTGATACTAAATTTTAAAAAAATAAAATCAAGGTCATGATCATTTTGTCAGTGGCTGGTAGAAGATAGATGTACAGTCTGAGACAAAAATGACAAAAGAGTTAACAGTAGTCTTCATAAGACATCCTCTTAGGATGAAGCCCAGAAAGGCACTTGGAGAGCCTAGAAGTAGGATTTTGCAAAACCATATTTTTTAAAAGGCAGAAGTTTATCTTTGAGTTAAAAAAAAAGTTGTTGGCCCACTACAGTGATTAAAGGGATCTGGTGACAGGGCGAGCAATAACAATCCTATTGAATAGGGACTTAGAAAAGCAATGGTCTTAAAGGTATAGAATAAAGCCTCACACACAGATATGCTCTAATTGCATCCACAGGCGGTGCAAATGGCTAGCATACTTGACCATTAGTTATATGAAGGCTAAAGGTTCGATTTCACCTTGAGACTCTGCTGAACTCTCGAGCAATGCAAAGCTCAAGGAGCTCAAGTCTATGGTGACACACAAACCTACTATGATTAGAACTGATGGCAGGCAGCTCAAGGTTTGTTTTCATAACTAGCTGACAGGAAGGGAAGCCTTGGAGGTTTGTTGCACTCTTGAACCACTGTCTTGGCTTTGAAGGCCTTTGGACACAAGTGCAAATTCACTATTTTAGGAAGACAGTTTAAGGACACTGGCAGGAAGTCTGAGTTTCATTAATTTCAGAATGCTTTGGCAGGTTTAATCTTCATTTTATTTATTTATTTTTTCTTAAAGATAGATTGGAGTTTACTTCAAGAGTCAAAGGAAATTGTGTGGGGAGGTATCTTTGTTTAACATCTCTTTGTCATTTAACACCACTGGTCCCCTACAGGGAGAAAGGAGAGGCTGTCAGAGAGCTAAATTTAAGTTGTTAAGGGTCTGAGCAGCATTTTTAAAGAAGGAAGATAACAGCTTCCTGTCTGGGAGAGATTACTGAAAGAGAAACTTTCATCCAGCGTTCTTTACCTCTTGAGTGAGAATCTATGTAAGATGTTCTAAATCCTTATAAGTCTTTTCTTCAAAGTAAATATTTACTCGACTTCAAAAGTCAGGGAGGGTTTCTAGCCTTTTACTTCAGCCTTTCAATTTCTTTGAAGAGAAAGCCTTTCTTTGGTGAAACACTTTGACCAAATGAAATGGTTCCTGGAAGCCCAGTTGATAAAAGAAGCAAACATATTTTTGTTTGTTGATTTATTTAGGGAGGAGGTAATGATGGTCTAGAGCGACACATCCTGGTCTAAAACCTCTTGGTCAAAATGATAACCAATGAATGACAAATCCCAAGATGCTACCATTAGCTACGGACAAGGGAATAGAAGGCCTTTGACTTGCTGCTTGATAATGACATTTTTGATTCAAAGGTCAGGTTGTCTGTAGTTAAGCTTGTTTCATAAATGTTTTATAAACTGTGAAACGAGATGCTCAGATATTAACTACATCGAACAACGCCCCATGGCTCCAAGGATAAAATATAGAACAAAGAGAAAACAAGATTGAGCTCTGACTTCGGCACAGTTCTGGAAAATGTTGGCAAGGGTAACGGAATGGTTGAGTGTAAGGAACAAATTATTGACTTTGATCGTAAACATTTACAGAATGTTCACAGTCCCAGACCAGACAGGAAGGGGCATCAGTGCTACCTGGAGCATGATAGAAATGGAAATGCTTGGATCACATCCCAGATCTCCAGAATCTCAATCTGAATTCAACTAGATCCCCAGATAAGCTGTGTGGATGTTCAGGTTGGAGAAGCACCCATCTAACCTGGTCAATTGACTGTGGAGTGACCCTCCAAATCCCCTACCTCATATAATCCTTACTGTATCAGTGGATTTGAGTATGGCTTGAAGATTGTGAAGCTGGAAAAAGACAAGGCAAGGATTCGTTCTATCTGTTGTTTACAAGGTCATCATGCATCATAGTAGATTCGACAGGACTGAACAACAGCAATGTAATCTTTTCTCTTGAGTATGGGTGGGACTCATACAGTGTCTAACCAATAGAATACAGGAAAGGTAAAGAGATTTTGCAAATGTTATTGGGGTCCAAAGTTAGCTGGTTTTGAGTCCATCAGTAGATTATCCTGGCATGATTTAACCAGATATTATTGCTGTTGTTAAGTATCTTTGAGTTGTAACTGACTCATAGCTGACCTTGTTGACTGTCCAGTGGTTTTCAGAGTTAGTAAATCACCCAGGAGGAGAGTGACTAGCAGCTAGTAGATTCAAACTGCCTGTCTTTGGGTTGGCAGTGCAACTCCTTACCACTAAGCCACCGAAGCTCCCCCTTAAAGGAAGGAGACTTCCTTGAGGCAGGAAGTGTTCTTTGGTAAACTGATGAAGTAAGCAGCCAGCTGAACAGGTCCATGAGGCAAGGAACATAGCCAGCAAAAAGTGATGCCTTTTTTTATGAGGACATCCAGCTGCAAGAAGGCGGGCATTTCCCTCTCCAAGCCCCCGGATGAGAATACAACTTCTTGGGACACCTGCTTGCAGCCTTTTAAAATCTTTTTTTTTCTATAATTATATTTTATTAATTTTCATAAACATTTACAGAGATTTTGGGCTTCCACTCATTCATTGTTGCACTATTCTCTCTACCCTCCTCCCAGTTTGTTCTTGTCCAAATGCCACAGTGCTTGTCAAAGCCAGTTCTGATTAATCTTCTTTGTCAGTGTGTCCTTTGCCATTCCCTATCACTCCTCCCTGGCAGAGACTTCACCCTGAGTCATAAGGAAAAGGGGACGGCGTATTCTCTTAGCTACTTCCTGCTGAAAAGGGACGCTGTGGGTTTCAGGGTGAAGATCTTCTCTCACTACTCTAAAGGGCCCCTTTGGCAGTAGGAAACACATAGACTATTATGGAGATTGATTTTGGAATTTAGATGCACTCTTATTGATTGTGCTTGGCTGTACATGTTCATATCCTTGAAGATGTATCATGGGGGTGTTGCAACCTAGAAGACACAAATTTGACTAACAAGTTATAAGTACATGAGTCCAAAAATTATGGAAAAGTAAAAGAAAAGATTCTTTCATTGTTTTACAAACCCTCCCCCAGGTCCCCTCCACCATGTAGCCCTCGCTCTAGTCTCCTGTGATGACAGAAATACCCAGTTATATCTCTCTTCTAAACGGTTCTCTCCCTCCTCTGTTTCAGTGCAGTATACATTATTGAACTCATCTTACTCAGTCTCTCCCCAACCCCAAGGACAGTCCCATTCTACAACAGTGGCATCATGTAATATTTGTCCTTTTGTGACTGGGATATTTCACTCAGCATAATGTTCTCCAGAGTCAACCATTTTGAATAATATTGCATGAGTTCCTTGTTTTTCAATGCAGCATAGTATTCCATTGTGCGAATATACCACAGCTTCTCTACCCATTCGTTTGTTGACGGGCACTTAGGTTGTTTCCAACTCCTTGCTATTGTGAACAAAGCTGCAATAAACATGGGTGTGCATATATCTGCTTGGATGTCAGCTATGGTCTCTTCAGGGTATATTCCCAGTAGTGGAATTTGGTGGTATCAGTTGAGACATATCTGGATGTCAGACCTGCAGAAGCTGTGAGTTGAAAAAAATGTGTGTTGTCACCAAAGAACAATAAAGAATTCATAAAATACTATACAACATGGGCAAGTCTAGAGGACATGATGCTTAGTGAAAGAACAAAAGGATAGACATTACATACGAGCCCTGCTGGGGAATGCGGAGGATGCATAAGGTTTGGGGCGGGATGGAGAGAGCAGAAATGGAGTGTACAGAGAGTGACAGTGACGAGGAACAGTGACAAGGGACAGTCAGGACATACAGACAATCCGGCCTTTGTAACTGGCACACAGGAACAGGGTGTGTATAAAAGAGGAGAGAGAGGGGGAAAGGGGGCAAGGGAAGGAGGAAATCACCAGGACAGCAGAGATCAGTGGACAGGCTTCAGGGGCTAAACGAGTAGGTCAAGGTACGATGGGGAATTGATGAGATGGGGTGATATCGGCATGGATAAACAGTAACTATCTAAAACAGCGTATGGTAATGATTGTATGAAACACAGTGTACACGAATGAAATACTACTGATGTGGCTGTTTGTATGCAAACCATTTAAACCAGTGAAAAAGATAAAAGTGTGTTGTTTTGAACTGCTAAATCCACAGAATTTTGTTGTACCCAAAGACAAACCAATTATGTCTCAGCAATTTACTGTGTACAAACTTCCTTTCTCAGTTTGTCTAATTACAGAA